>NC_134358.1:581718684-582018684 GCF_048569485.1 Anomaloglossus baeobatrachus | reverse complement strand
TGAGGGTGCAGCTGGTGTGGATCTTTATTCCAGGAATCAGGTAGACATCAGATGTCGCCCTCACTAGGGTCACCAAAATCCTTGAGTCTACGAGTCCAGTTACAGATTCCCCATCCACTTCCACGGAACACAGACATGGCTTCTCGTCGGATGGGTGGTCTATACTGCAAATCGGACACTTGTGGCATGAACAACATTGTCCCTTGCTACAGTCCATCTGCGCCATTGCGCCTTTGGGATGCTCCGCACCATTTTGGGTGACAACCCCTTTATAGGACTCTACCCCCTTATGGCCAACCACCCCTTTATGGGACTCCACCCCTTGTGAGCTGAGATTCCGCCCCTTCTGTGCTTTCTGTGGCTTCCTTGCAGTGTCTTTAGACCACAGTTCACATAGTTAGCCCTTATCTCCCTGGGCATGTGTCCGTACTGGCCCCAGAAGGGAACTCACAAACTGGTCCACTGCTGCCACATCTCTGCACACTGAGAGCTCCTGCTGTCCACGCACAAGGAACTGGTACAGCTCCTCCATAACATCCAGGTCTACTGGTCCACTCACAGCCGCTCAGCTTCCTCGGACTTTCATGGACCCGCCGATCCACCGCATACAGCTTCAAAAAAATTTTTGTGGACCTGCCGATCCAGAACAAGCAGTCCGTATCCACTGAAGTACGTCCTACGCAGCTGCCCTTCGCAACCAGGCTGCCTTGCCCCTAGCAACTAGGCTGCATGCCCACATTCTCCACCATAATGTAAGGATTGGCTCAAGTAGGCATAGGCAGGGTCACATGGTCTTATAGTCCATTAGCGTCCATAGGAAGGTATGGCAGCCTACTTACACTGGTCCCTGTCAGTGTATTCTCCTCCAGGAGAGGTTCGGCCCTATGGCCACCTCACTGACCAGCCTGGCTGCAGTTTCCTCCCAGACTAATTTCTACAGACCTGTGTTCAGCCTCCACACAGACTGACACATCCAGAGCTCCCTGCTCTGCAGCTTGCAAACCAAACTCTCTCTCTCTCGTGCCAAACATCAGACTCCATTTTAGAAGTCAGCAGTGACCTCCAACACACCCATGGGTAGAGTATGTGGATGGCCAGACCCACCCATCTCTCTGGCCATCCATGACCTTGGGCCCTATGAACATCATGATAAGAACCTGTAGCACTACATGTACCAGCACGGAGTCCCAGAATCATACCACTTCCGTGGTACATACCGACCATTCACAATCAGGCCGGTCGCCATCTTACTAATAATATATATATATATATATGTCGCGGGTGGGGGCGCAGACCACGTCAGGGGGGCTACTCAAGATGCTCGGATCCGGGATCGTGGCTGTGGCTCGAGTGGCAACCAGAGCCGGGGCTCGTGCAGCAGCCCGTCGCCCACAACTTAATAAAGGGGTTATTTACAGCTTAGAGTTTGTCAGTGACGCCACCCGTGGGTTGCGGTAATAGTTGGTGACACTGTCGCTGCCTTGGTATGGGGCGCCCGGGGCTGATGGAGCGGAGCAGCAGGATGGTATCCACTCCACGGGTAGGGGAGGTGTTGTCCCGGGGCCCAGGTATAGGTGGAGTGCTGGGATGCAGTTTGCAGGGCTGGACTGTATGATACTGGTGTACTCACTGTTTGAATAAAGTCACACAGAGTCCAAGTAAACAAAGTGCCGGATACCGGTAGCCTCCGGAGGGGTGTGCCCGGGTCCCACACACCGGTGAACAGAACAGGGGTCCTTCCTCCTGCACTCTAGTTTGGTGTCTCGTGTGTTGACTAGTCCGCATGGAACGGGAAAAGTCCACTCCCGGTGTCTTTGCTGTGGGAGCTGTGGCCCGCAAGATCTGACCCTTAGGATTTTTGCAGGCACTTGCAGATACCCTATCCCACGTGTTGAGCGTCTGTCTCGCTCTATCTGGGCAACTCGTGGGACAAGACGTGGAATCTTGTCCCGTGCTGGTTAATCGGAAAGGTACTTGTAGCTGTCCTAGCCCTAGGGTCCAGATATCCCGACTGTGCACGCCCTCCGTACCAGATTCCCGCTGTCGGCACCGGCGGGCTACAACCCTGCCTCGGTCCACTTAAGGTCTCCCGCGACCGGATCTCCGTCACCTGTGGCCCTGCTCTGCCGTCTGCCACTTAGTCAGCTCAGGTGGTCCAGTAGTCAAGGAGATACAACCCCCGACTACCACTTCACTCCTCTCACTTCCTCTGTCTACTCAGTTCTGTCTCGTTCTCTCCCCTGACACCTCAGGACCACTAGGTGGGCGTCACTATCTGCCTGGCCCCGCCCACTGATATGTCCCTATTGTCCTGGGGGGGTGACTAGGCTTTGTACCTGTGTGTGGGGTTGTGTTGGTAGGACAAGGAGGAGAGAGTCCTGCATCTGGAAGATGGATGCAGTCTCCTGTGACAACCTGATTTTGAGACAGACAGACAGACAGACAGACAGAACACACACACACACACACACACAGACACACACCATGATGAGGACCAGGATGGGCACACTACTACAGAATGGGGAGCATGATGGGGTACATTACTACAGGATATTTGACAAAATTACTATATGGTGCTAATTGTAAAACGATATTACTTACAAAAAGGGGACAAAATGTACAGAAAAAGAAAAAACATGATTTTTTTCCATTAAAATGTTTTTTTAATACATAAACAAAAAAAAGTGCACATTTGTTATAATAAACAATTAAATCTGTTCAAAAACAGTGATACAAAGCTGGAAAGAAAAATAAAAAGGTACCACTAAACGTCACTTGGCCCTGCAAAGAATGTGGCCCCCCAAATTATTTATTTTTCTATGTGCGACCCATATAACCAGTTGGATTCGAGAGCCCTGCTCTGCAACTTGCTGCCGGCAGGTACAATAACGCTTTCATGCTGCAGGTTATCAGGCCGTTGATCAGTAATGGTCAGTACATTTACACCCTCAGGCTCAGTGTTGTTGGGGCCAACTGCATCTGAAAATAATATTAATTTCTATATAAAATCTTCATAATTGGATAAAAATGGGGGAGCAGAAAAGGCAAGAAAAAAAAAAAAAAAAGAAGAAGACAGCGACAGTCTGGATTCCAGTCTATGCAAATAATTCCTGGGGAGGGTGGAGGAAGATGGTCACAGGTGGAAGTCGGGCAATAGCTGTAGGTGTGATATATATATGTACACAGATAAGATAAGGAGGACATATGGTAGGTGCACACAGACCATGACTTACAAAACAAGAGAATGCAACTGTCGATCCTTACTTCTCCTTCCTCCGGCATCAATAAAGCTTACACTTACCAAGCATCGGGGACTCAACCGGTGCCCCTACTGCACCACTCACCTCAACCGGTGCCGCTACTGCACCACTCACCTCAACCGGTGCCCCTACTGCACCACTCACCTCAACTGGTGCCCCTACTGCACCGGTCACCTCAACCGCCGGTGTCCCTACTGCACCGCTCACCTCAACCGGCGTCCCTACTGCACAGCTCACCTCAACCGGTGCCCCTACTGCACCGCTCACCTCAACCGGCGCCCCTACTGCACCTCTCACCTCAACCGGCACCCCTACTGCACCGCTCACCTCAACCGGCACCCCTACTGCACCACTCACCAGAGTGATGGGTTTCACTGTGATGGGCTCCAGCCGATCCCAGAGGTCGAGTCTGGTGCACCTTTCTTATGTGTACCTTCCCTGGTCGTCTTCCTGTGCTTGCTTCCCCTCCTGCTTTACGCCCTCACACACTGTGCCTTGAGCCGGTGTCCACGGGCCCTGTCGGGGTGGCTGGAAGCTCAATCCCTTGGCCTTATGTGGTCACCTTCCAGCGGATTCGTGTGTGGAGTTGGCTTTGGTACTACCGTGTTTTTCCAAAAATAAGACCTCCCCCAAAAATAAGCCCTAGCAGGGATTTTCAGCATTTTCGGAGAAAGGCTTAAATATAAGCCCTCCCCTGAAAACAAGCCCTAGTCGCGGATCAATAATGAAGTGTACGTGCAGCTAAAAAAGATACAGATACTGCAGGACACTTCATTATACACAGCGGCACCCGGCAATTACACTCACCCGACACATCAGTTCTCACACACGCACACACACACACACACACACAATCGGAACGCACACACCAGATCTCACACACAAACATCGGATTGCACACACAGTCAGATCGCACACATAATCAGATCGCACACACAAACATCGGATCACACGCAAATGTGGCGCCCTGGACAAGCCAGGACGTCACAGGTACTACACCAACACACCCCAGACCCCGGTTAGGCACACCGAAGCCAAACACAAAATCCTTGTTGCCTTCCTCCATGGGCTGATGTCCACACCAGGGGGTGGGCCAGGCGGTTGGTCCCGCCCACCGAGGAGTACACAGTCTTGGAGGTGGGAAAAGGAGATCAGATGAGTTAGAGTGGAGTTTTGAAGTGAAGTGGTACCTGAGCAGTCTGACGGCGTCCGGGTGTGTGGCCCGGACGGTACAGCAAGGTTGGCAGACGGTGGTGACCGTCTGCAGGAGAGGCCGATTAGAGTGAGCCGTAAGGACCGTGGACGGGCGGTGGCCCGGCGGTACCGGACCGGTGAACAAAGAGAAGCCAGCACCATCCGGCAGGGCTTACAGACCCCGACAAGGCTAGGAGTCGCCGTTAAAGTTGTCAAATCCGTTAGCGAAGGGAACCTTAGGGGTTTCCCAGCAGTCAAGCCCCGATTGAAGGCGACAGCTCAAACCGTAAAGGGAAACACAGTCACCGCCAAGGCTACAGTTCCCAGGGCCAGAGCCTGCGGGCAAAAGGGGCTCCTTCAGCACCCATCCAAGCTGGGGAGTGGGTTACCGGTGGGAACCCATTGGAACCGTACACACTACACAGGTGCAGGGAAAGGCAGTCACCATCAACCTGCCGGGAGGAGAAACACCACAGCCATCTGTGGGACCCGTCCATCCAGCCGTTTGTTTTACCGGAGACTTTGCATTCATCATTGGCTGAGTGAGTACCACCGTGCCGTGCGGCACAGCGCTGCCCCCGCGACCCTGCACCTCACCAGGCCCCGTAACCTGCCTGCCCTGCATCCATACCCCTCACCGGGCCCCGGGACAACCAACCCCCTACCCACGGAGGGGAGAACCAACATCCAAGCTGCTCCCTGTCACCGCTCCCGGGATCCCCGTCCAGAGCAGCGGTGGTGTCACAACCTCACCACAACCGTGGGTGGCGTCACGGACAATATCCCTAAAACCACACCAAACCACCCCCTTTTCACTTACGGGCGAGGAGCGCCGCTCGAGTCCCCGGGATCCGGCCCACCGCTCGAGCCACCACCGAGCAGCAGCAGCAGCCGGACCCGAGCAGTGGGAGAGCGCAGCGTCCCCTCTCCGCCCACGACAACTTGGCATCACGTCAGGATCTTACCGCTCTGCCGTCTGGGAGAGGTGCGCCTTGTGACCGCCGGAGGTGTCCGGCTGAAAATTTTGAGAAGCCGCCATTTTGGGCGCGAAAAGTCCCCGCTCGAGCGTCTCCTCGAGCAGTGGAGGCACGAAAGCCGAAACCCCGCCCCTGTAGAGGAGGAGCCGGAAAAAGACTAAGGGAGACGGATGGCGTCTGGCCGCATGTAGCCTGCGGCTATAAAAGCAGGGACGCCAGGACCCTGCGGCCATCTTTTTGTTGGTTCCTGGAAGAAACCGCCGCAGCAATGTACCAGCCGTCCTGCAGCATCGCAGCCCCCGCGCCTGGAACCGCGGCGTGGGTGGAGGTCCGGACCGCCCAGCTCCAACAGCGGCTGCAGATCAGGATGCAACTCCTCTTGGAGGAGTGGGAGGCCGACATGGCGGAGGTGGTGGCGGCCATACGGAGACGCGAGGTGGAGGGAGTCTTGGAAGGGAGGGTAAGTGACCCACGCCCCTGTACCCCTAGTGGGTCGGTCATCGCGACCGAGGGACCCGGTCCATACCCGCTCGCCCTGCTACCTCCCCCGCTACCCGTGTTGGCTGCTGCTGCCCCGCCACTAGGCCCGCTAACACCACCACCGGTAGCAGTACCCCGCCCATCCGCCCAGGCGGACCGACCTGCAGCCGGGGCCCGTGACCGCTCGGAACCGCTCCCGTGGAAGGTGCCGAAGCCCGAACCGGAGGCACCTGTGGAGACTTCCCCCGAACCGGTGCCGACAGACCGCTCCGTGCAGGAGGCCCAGCGGGAGACAATCCCTGTACCCATCCCCCACGCCTCGGCTGAGGCCGCGCCGGGTTGTCGCTGCAGGGCATCACCCAAGGCCATGACACCGCGGGACCTTCCCCCTAGAATGCCAGTCCTGGGCAGCGTGAAGGAGGTCTCGCGGGGCCCGACCCGTGCGCCAGGGCCCGCAATGGCCCCTTACTGGGACAGAGGACAGACCACGCTGGGCCAAGAAATTGCAGAGAGGGAGCGAAGGAAGGCGGAGATGGTGGCCCGCACGATCCGAGAAAAGGAAAGCCTCCGCCAAGCAACCTTCCGTGTCCGGGGCCCGCTCTATGAAGGGCAAGTGAGGAGGTTTGACGTCCGTCGGGGCTATGGTTTTATATATGAACCGGGCCTGGAGGCCGAAGTCTTTGTGGCCCGACGGGACGTCAATGCTCACCTACCGGAAGACCACCCGGGCCGCAACCTGATCCCAGGAGATTTGGTACAGTACACCAGGCACTGTGGGGAGAGGGGTTGGTTTGCGCTGGATGCGAATCTGAGGGGCAGTCAAGAGGCCCGAGTATCCGCCCAGCCCCCTCCCCTGGCCGACGCCATGGATCTGGAGTAGGTTAGCGGAGCCCCGCTGCAAGTTGTCCCCGTTGGGACCACCAGTTAGAAAGTTGAGAATGATAAGTGAAAGATGATTAACCGACGTTCACCTGATTAACAACCGTGATTGAACCGGTCGTTGCCGGCAACTGTTGTCCCCGTGGGGACTGTCTGCAATCCTTGCGTAAGGAACTGCTTACGGACAAGCCCAAGAACTTGCAGGGCAACCACGAACTTGTGGCATGTAAATAAAAATGTTTAAGGCTTAAACCGTTACCGCCTCCGGAGAGGCTGATTTGGAGGATGGGCCTGGAGGAAAGTGATGGCCCAGGCCCGCCACTACCGTAACCGGTGGCGATCCTCCGGGGGTTCAGGGGTTCAACATGGACGTGGGTCCCCTGAAAGGGACAGAACCCGCTCGGGCAACTTGGTGCTGGACTGGTGTCAAGGGGTGCTGCCCAGTTGCTTAGGGGCAGCATCAGGGCCAGGTTGCTTGGGTGGGAGAAGAGCGGAATCCGTTACCGTTTAGCAACGTTTAAGAAATGTGCCTCCCGATGTGGGAAGATTGAAAATGCTTGTTTACATGTTTTACTGTTTTTTATCTTTTACAGTTAAAATAAAACCGGTGATGGACGGGCAGCCCGCGGACGGTCTGCATTTTACTAAGGGGGAATGTGGCGTCCTGGACAAGCCAGGACGTCACAGGTACTACACCAACACACCCCACACCCCGGTTAGGCACACCGAAGCCAAACACAAAATCCTTGTTGTCTTCCTCCAGGGGCTGATGTCCACATCAGGGGGTGGGCCAGGCGGTTGGTCCCGCCCACCGAGGAGTACACAGTCCTGGAGGCGGGAAAAGGAGATCAGATGAGTTAGAGTGGAGTTTTGAAGTGAAGTGGTAGCTGAGCAGTCTGACGGCGTCCGGGTGTGTGGCCCGGACAGTACAGCAAGGTTGGCAGATGGTGGTGACCGTCTGCAGGAGAGGCCGATTAGAGTGAGCCGTAAGGACCATGGACGGGCGGTGGCCCGGTGGTACCGGACCGGTGAACAAAGAGAAGCCAGCACCATCCGGCAGGGCTTACGGACCCCGACAAGGCTAGGAGTCGCCGTTAAAGTTGTCAAATCCGTTAGCGAAGGGAACCTTAGGGGTTTCCCAGCAGTCAAGACCCGATTGAAGGCGACAGCTAATACCGTAAAGGGAAACACAGTCACCGCCAAGGCTACAGTTCCCAGGGCCAGAGCCTGCGGGCAAAAGGGGCTCCTTCAGCACCCATCCAAGCTGGGGAGCGGGTTACCGGTGGGAACCCATTGGAACCGTACACACTACACAGGTGCAGGGAAAGGCAGTCACCATCAACCTGCCGGGAGGAGAAACACCGCAGCCGTCTGTGGGACCCGTCCATCCAGCCGTTTGTTTTACCAGAGACTTTGCATTCATCATTGGCTGAGTGAGTACCACCGTGCCATGCGGCACAGCGCTGCCCCCGCGACCCTGCACCTCACCAGGCCCCGTAACCCGCCTGCCCTGCATCCATACCCCTCACCGGGCCCTGGGACAACCAACCCCCCTACCCACGGAGGGGAGAACCAACATCCAAGCTGCTCCCTGTCACCGCTCCTGGGATCCCCGTCCAGAGCAGCGGTGGTGTCACAACCTCACCACAACTGTGGGTGGCCTCACGGACAATATCCCTAAAACCACACCAAACCACCCCCTTTTCACTCACGGGCGAGGAGCGCCGCTTGAGTCCCCGGGATCCGGCCCACCGCTCGAGCCACAACCGAGCAGCAGCAGCAGCCGGACCCGAGCAGTGGGAGAGCGCAGCGTCCCCTCTCCGCCCGCGACACAAACATCAAATCACACACACAAACATCGGATCGCACACACATCGGATCGCATACACACTCACCTCATCCAGCGACACCGATCTCTTCTCGCCGGCAGAATCCTGAGAGCCAGTGCAGTGGCGCGCAAGGAACAGGACTTGCGGCCGGACACGTGACTTGCTCTCATTCCCTGCGGCCGTAAGTGCTGGATGTGATGTGTGTGTGTGTGTGTGTGTTGTGAGGTAGCGACCACCAATGTGGTAAATGGTCGCTATATGTCGCAGTGGAGCAGGTCGCTGCGATATTAAACTGAAGAGGTTGCTATGGGACTTGTAGTTCCACAAAGGCTTGTTTCTGCATATAAGGGTCAGGTTCCCTTTAATAATGCCTGTGTGCTGTGCAGGTCTGAATAATTACAGACCTCCACCTGTGGGTGTGTCCAGTCTGATTTAGGAGACTCAGTGTGTGTTCTGCAGAGAGTGTGAGAGCAGAGCAGGGAGCTCTGGATGTATCAGCCTGTTGGAGGCTGAACACGGGGCTCTGGAATTCAGTCTGGGTTTAGACTGGAAGTAGTGTGCAAGCCAGGCTGGTTAGTGCTGTGGCTACTGGACCAAAGCTCTCCTGGAGTGGAGAGACAGACAGGAGTCTGCAGAGTGTCTCTGGGTTCTTGGAAGGAGCCACAGCAAGTGTTGTTCCCTGGCAGGAGCCAGTGTGTACAGGCGCCACACTTCCAATAGAGACTGTATTGGACTTGAAGCCCACGGTATGTGATTGTGCTATGTTTTTGCCTTAAGTCAGGAGAGGCCTGTTATGTTTAATGTTTGCCGTTTATGACAAGTTTTAATAAACGGCTGGACATTTTTATAAAGAGACTGTGTACATGTGTTGCTGAAGCTTCCTCACACCGCTGCAAGCGAGTGGAAAACCCCCGGGTTGCGGTAAGCAACGTTCACAGTGTGTGTGATCTGCTGTGTGTGTGTCTGCGATCGGCTGTGTTTTTCTGCAATCAGGCTGTGTGTGCCTGTGATCGGCTGTGTGTGCCTGTGATCGGCTGTGTGTGCCTGTGATCGGCTGTGTGTGCCTGTGATCAGCTGTGTGTGCCTGTGATCGGATGTGTGTATCTGTGATCGGATGTGTGTATCTGTGATCGGCTGTGTGCCTGTGATCGGATGTGTGTATCTGTGATCGGCTGTGTGTGCCTGCGATCGGATGTCTGTGATCTGCTATGTATATCTGCGATCTGCTGTGTGTGTGTGATCTGCTGTGTGTGTGTGATCTGCTGTGTGTGTGATCTGCTGTGTGTGTGTGCCTGCGATCGGATGTGTGTATCTGTGATCGGCTGTGTGTACCTGCGATCTGCTGTGTGTGTGTGTGTGTGTGTGTGTGTAATCTGCTGTATTTGTGTGTGTGATCTGCTGTGTGTGTCTGCGATCTGCTGTGTGTGTCAGTATGTCAGCTAGCAGCAGGGTAGGACGGCGTGCAGCACCGACCGGAGATCACAGGAGGACCTGGGAACCACGCACACGTCCTGGTCTGGTGAGTATGAGTCTCCTGGGAAGTGGGGGAGGTCTGCTTTTTTGGGGGGTAAACTTACCCCCAACCGTGTTTCTCCAAGAATAAGACCTCCTTCAAAAATAAGCCCTAGTGCTTTTTTTTGGGGGGGGGGGGGGGGGGGGGGGGCAAAAAAAATATAAGACAGTATCTTATTTTTGGAAAAACATGGTAAATGGTCCTCAGCCTCTGGT
Source organism: Anomaloglossus baeobatrachus (assembly GCF_048569485.1). NCBI lineage: Eukaryota > Metazoa > Chordata > Amphibia > Anura > Aromobatidae > Anomaloglossus > Anomaloglossus baeobatrachus. Next base: position 582,008,337 of record NC_134358.1, on the reverse strand, counting down.
TTTACATTTAGCATGTTGGTTCTTTTCTCCTAGTCTAGGGACCAGTCCCTGATCTGCAGCCAAGTCCTTCCACTCAAAGGTTGTATGTGGAACAAGGCCACAGAAGTATGTTGCACTTCCCGTGGTCTCTAGGACCCCTTCTGTCTTATGCCCAGGCCGAGCTGTACCAGCTCCAGGCCACAGGTCTTCACTCCTCCACTGCTCCTGTCTCTCACTACAATCTTCCCACCTCGCTAGACTCCACCCCAGGCCCTGTCGGATTAGGGCGAGGGAGGAACCATCACCAGCAGTGTGGTGGCTGTACATAGCATTAATGGAACCAAGCCCTAACCCTGACTTAGTGGAAAGCTGCTGAGGTGTTGTGCGTGTTTTGTGTGCATACCGGTTGATGACCATCTCCGTACCCAGTATGGGATACCACACCTCTGGCTGAGGTGCAGTACGTCTGTGGTGACTGTGTTACGACACAGGAGTTTGCCTCTTCTATGAAGAGGATATGAAGAGGAGCTATTCCCCTTATTGTCTATGAGTGTGTATTGCCTTAGCCCTTCTGATAGTTCAGAGAAAAACTAAGCAGTTGGATTGAACTTGTGAAAAATGAAAGAGCAGCCATCTCCACCAATCCTATAAAACCCAATACCCCAAATTTAGAAATAAGAGCTATAAAAAGGTCCTTGCTCCTGTCACCGGTGTATTATTCTACATGCCTCCAGCTGAGGAACTTCAGCTCCAGCTGGGGATTCACAAAACTGCACTAAGAGAAAGGATTCTACATGATGTCAGTCGAGGAACTTTGGTTGCAGCTGAGGAATCACAGAACTGCTTCCTAAGTGTGACGCCCTGGACCCCAGGGGTCACAGAATAACACACACACATACACCCCCCCTTCGCTGGTAGGAAACACTCGTCAAACAAAACCCTTGTTGCCCCCTCCACGGTCTGATGTCCACACCAGGTGGGGCGGAGCCAGGCGGTTGGCCCCACCCACCGAGGAGTTCACAGGCCTGGAGGCGGGAAAAGTAGTCAGTCTAGTGAGAGTGGTCAAGTGGAGGAGTTGAAGTGGAAGTGGAGAGAGCAAGGTCGGCAGACGGTGGTGGCCGTCTGCAGGAGTTAGTGGACGTCTGCGAAACCGTAGGCGGTGGCCCACCGGTACCGAACCGGGGAGCGGATTGAAGCTAAGCACCAAGGCAGGGTACTCAGACCCCGACTAGGCTCGAAAGCCGCCGTAACGGTCAAATTCTCTGATTGCGGTCTGGACCTCAGGGGTTCATTCCCACCCAAGTCGCGTCAGAAGGCAACAGCCCCACCCCTCCGGATAAGAGCCACCGCCAACGGCCAGAGATCCAAGGGCCAGCGCCTGAGGGGAAAACGGGCTCTCCCGACACGTACAAGCCAGGGAAGCGGACCACCAGTGGGAATCCATGGGGTCAAACACTTACACACAGGTGCAGGGAAAGACAGCCGCCATCAACCCGTCTGGGAAGAGTGAAGACGCCGCAGCCGACTGCAGGCCCCGTCCATCCAGCCGTTTGGTTTACCAGAAACTCTGTTATTGACTACCTGAATGAGTACACCAGTGCCATCCGGCACAGCGCTGCACTGTATCGCTGCGGTGCTGCCTCCCCGCGTCGGCTCCCGCACCTAGCCGCCAACCCACCAACATCCATCCAACCAATCCCAAACCCCCAACCGGGGCCCTGGGACCAACAGCCCCTACCCACGGAGGGGCCAACATCTCAGCTGCTCCCCGCCATCGCTCCCAGGAACCCCCGTCACCAGCATCGGTGGTGCCCACTATCACCACAACCCCGTGGGTGGCGTCACAACATCCCACCACCAAACCTCCCCCTTTTCACTCGTGGGCGAGGAGGCGCTGCTTGAGCCCCGGGTCCGGCCCCGTGCTTGAGCCACCGAGGAGCAGAAGCACCGGACCCAAGCGCCAGAGATTCCCCCAGGCGAGCGGCGTTCCCCAGAAAACCCTCTCCGCCCTCGACAACTTGGCGTCACGAACAGGATCCTACCCATCTACTTACTAGTAGAAGTGCGCCTTGCAGTCCCCGCCGGTGGTGTCCGGCCGAAAATTTTGAAAGTCCGCCATGTTGGGCGCGAAAAGTTCCCGCTCGAGTTGTCTTCCACGAGCAGGGAAGGCGCGAAGAGTGAAGCCCCGCCCCCTGAAGGAGGTGCTGAAGAGAACCAAGGGGGGGCGAGAAAAAGATGTCTGCGCCTGACGGGGCTGTCGGAGGGGCGCCGGGCGCGGTCGCGGCAGCGCCCGGAGATGGTAATATGGCAGCCCTCGCTCCAGCCGCAGACGCGGGGGGGGCCGCGGGTCGGCGGTCGCCCAGGTAATGCCGATCTCCCTGCCCTATGTGCGCGGTGCTACCTGGCTGCAGCAATACGATGGGGCCTGATGCTTTGCAGGCGTTCCGAAAAAAGATTAGCCCGGTTCTTGACCTGTATGCCATGACCGACAGACAACGGGCGGCGGTAGTGCTAGGGCAGCTGACCGGCGCGGCTGAGCAGGAGACGGAGACCTGGACCGACGCGGACCGGGCCTCAGTGACTACTATTTTTGAGAAACTCCAGACCGCTTTCGAGACTCGCACAGAAGCTGAATTGCGGATGCAGTTTTACCAATGCCGACAGCGACCTGTAGATAACATAAGAGACTATGCCTTGCGCCTGCAGACTGCCCTCCGTACACTGAAACGAGTGGACACCATTAACGATGTGGACAGCAATAAGATGCTCGTGGAGCAATTCCTGCAGGGGCTGGGGTCTACGGAGAACCGCAAGCAGCTGCGGCTGTGGGCCCTGGAACATCCCGATCTGGACTTTACCGTATTGAAAGAGTGGGCCATCAAGGCCCTGCAAACCCCAAACCCTGACACTCCTGATGCAGCCCCGTGGCCGGCTGAAACCGCTCCTGTCTCAGTAGCACCTCCCCTCCGGTAGGCCCCTGCAGCGCCCGGTGGACTGATAGAGGAGCTGGCCGCACAAGTCCACCGCATGGATGGAGACCTCGCTCGGATCCTCGCTGCACTCCAGCTCCCGACGAGAGTCAAGCCCCCGGAGAAGATCCAGCTCGCCGACAGCCCGGAGGACTCCCCATGGATGCAGCGGAAAAAGATCAACGACCAGCGGTATGGACCCCCTACCTGTTACAGGTGCGGCAAGCCCGGTCACTACTCCCGGCGATGCCCGTTAAACGAGCAACCCCTGGAGCCAAGGGCCAATCCTCAGGAGTAGACTTTAACGGCCCTACCGATTGGTGAGACCGGTACGTTGGAGGCCGCCCCATCATCCCCCTGGTGGTGGACGGCATCCCGACCATGGCCCTATTGGACACAGGATCACAGGTAACCACTATGCCATATACGTTGTATCAGCGGTATTGGGATGATAGTGAACTTCCCCTCCTGATGACAGCCTGACCATTATTGCGGCCAATGGGCTCCCTATGACACAGGTGGGCTTTAAAGAAGTGACCCTGACTGTGGGACGTACCGAGTTAAAACACCAAGGGATGATTGTGGTGCTGAATGAATCCAGTGACCGTAACCCAAAAGTAATTTTAGGGACTAATGTGATTGAGCATTGTATGGGGAAAGTGCTGAGTCTGTTGCAACAGTTGTCCGCCAACTGCGGGAGGAGGCCGACAGAGGGCAGTGCAGCGTGAGATCCGGGCCCTCCTGCATCGGCAGCAAGTGAACTTGACGGGTGGAGAGATCGGTGGAGTGCGGGTGATCGATGTGGCCCCTTTGGTGGTGCCACCGAGGAGCAAGATGATGATTTGGTGCAGGGCAGCAGTAGGACCCCAGGGGCGTGATTACCTGGCGATGGTGGAACCCACGCCTTCAGAACACTGGCCCACGGTGATGGCGGCCAGAGGGGTGATTGACGTCAAGAAGGGGAGAGTGCCTGTGAGAGTGCTGAATTGTGGGGAGGAAGAAGTTAGGCTTCCCCGTTATGCTACCATTGCCAAGCTGCTTACCATAGACCCCCCACACCATTCACGAAGCCACCCCCTCTACCTCTGCACCCCCCACCGATAGCGGCACACCCCCCGAACAACTAGAGGAGTGGTGCCAGGACTTACATGTAGGCACAGAAACTACACCCACGCATCACAAAAAGGGGGTATACAGGGTAGTGCAGGAGTATGAGCAGGTTTTCAGCAAACACCCGCTAGACTTCGGGAGGATTAGAGGGGTGCAACATCATATCCCCACGGGCATGCATCCACCCATCAAGGAAAGGTATAGGCCAATCCCACCAGCACACTATCAATGCGCTAAGGACATGTTGAGGAACATGAAGGAGGCAGGGGTCATCAGGGATAGTTGTAGTCCCTGGGCAGCCCCACTGGTACTGGTGAAGAAGAAGGATGGCACCATGAGGATGTGTGTGGATTACAGGAAGATCAATCAAATAACGCATAAAGATGCCTATCCTCTCCCCCGTATTGAAGAGTCGCTGGCTGCGCTGAAAACTGCTAAATATTTCTCTACCCTCGACCTTACCTGCGGATACTGGCAGGTGGCGGTTGCACCAGAAGATCGTGAGAAGATTGCATTTACCACCCCTATGGGACTCTGCGAGTTCAACAGCATGCCGTTTGGGCTGTGCAATGCCCCTGGGACCTTCCAATGGCTTATGGAGTGCCGCCTGAGACATCTTAATTTCGAAACCGTCTTACTGTATCTGGATGATGTGATTGTGTATTCCCAGACGTACGAGGCTCACTTGGAGCACCTGGCAGAATTGTTCGCGTTCCTTGCCAAGTATGGGATGAAGCTGAAACCCTCCAAGTGCCATCTGCTGATGCCTAAGGTGCAGTACCTCGGACATGTGGTGAGTGCAGAAGGTGTCGCCCCCGATCCGGAGAAGATTACCGCTATCCAGGACTGGCCACGGCCGACCACAGTGAGGGAGGTGAGGCAGTTCCTGGGCCTGGTAGGCTATTATCGCCGCTTCATCAAGGGGTACACAAAGATGGCTGCACCAATGCAAGACCTCCTCGTGGGACAGACCAAGGGTGGTAGGGCCCCTGGGCCCCCATTTGTGTGGGAAGAGAAGCATGAGGAGTCCTTTCGCCAGCTGAAGTCAGCCTTGACAGGGGAGGAAATCCTGGCGTATCCCGACTACAGCCTCCCGTTCATCCTTTACACTGATGCCAGCAATGTGGGCCTGGGGACAGTCTTGTCCCAGGTCCAAAACGGGAAGGAGAAAGTGATCGCCTACACCAGCAGAAAACTCCGGCCCACGGAAAGAAACCCCGAGAGTTACAGCTCGTTCAAGCTTGAATTCCTGGCACTGGTGTGGGCAATCACCGAAAGGTTCAGGCATTACCTCGCGGCGGCGAAATTCACTGCCTACACGGACAATAGTCCGTTGACCCATCTGGATACGGCCAAGCTAGGTGCACTAGAACAGCGGTGGGTGGCTCGGCTGTCCAACTATGACTTCACTATCAAATACAGAGCCGGCTGCAAGAACACCAACGCGGACGCGTTATCGCGGATGCCACACCTGCCTGATGGGGGGTCAGAAGACGACGACCTCGAGGAAATCGAGTTGCCGGCGTTCCACCGGTCACCGGTCGAAAAACTTTCTGTCAATCAGCAACAGGTGAACCTGGACCCGTTACCCAGCCAGGGGTGGCAAGAAGCCCAGGACCAGGCGCCTGCTGTCCAGTTGGTCAAGACCATGATTGCACAGGGCTCCTCCAAAATGGATCCCTCAGCTCCCGCTGAAGCCCAGCGGCTGTGTAAAGAAAGAGCCCGGCTATACCTGCATCAAGGGAAGCTGTATCGGGAGCTGATCAACCCAAAAACTCATGAGAAGGTTCGCCAGCTGGTGGTTCCTCAGGCCAGCGTGCACAAAGTCCTGCAGGCGTACCATGATGGTGCTGGACACTTCGGTTGGAAGAAGCTGGAGATGTTGCTGAGAGAGCGGTTCTATTGGAGTGGGATGCGGGAGTCTGTGGAGGCCTGGTGTCGAGAGTGTGGTCCCTGTACACTGAGAAGAAGGGATGAAGCCAGCCAGATGGCCCCCCTACAGCCGATTGTCACCCATCAACCGCTGGAATTGGTCGCCTTGGACCACGTCAAGCTCACACCCAGCCAAAATGGGTATACCTATGCCCTGACCATCGTAGACCACTACTCGCGGTTCATGGTGGTTGTTCCAGTTAAAGATCTCACAGGCCGTACCGCAGCTAGAGCATTCCAGGCCTACTTCTGTCAACCGCATGGGTACCCGGAGAGGGTGCTCACGGATCGGGGTCCGGCCTTTGAAGCAGAAGTGTTCCAGGAGTTTTGCCAGTTGTACGGGTGCAAGAAAATCAGGACCACACCATACCATGCCCAAACCAATGGGATGTGTGAAAAGATGAATCACCTGGTCCTGGGTCTCCTCAAGACACTACCGTTGGAAGAACAAAACCTGTGGCCCGAGAAGTTGCCTGACCTGGTAGACATGTACAACAACATTCCCTGTGGTTCTACCAAGTGTACACCCGCGTATCTGATGAGAGCCCGACCAGGCCGGCTGCCAGTGGACCTGGAAATGGGCCTGGACGCTTCAGAGGCTCTTCCCTCCACTGCGAACTGGGATACCAAGCGGCAGGCGTAGTACCGACGAATCCAGGAATATGTGGAAAAGAATCTGCGTCAGAGCCGAGAAAAACAAGAGCAGCGCTTCAACAGACGGGCCCCAGCTGTTCCCTTTGAGCCAGGAGATGTAGTGTTGAAACGGAAGAGGAGAACCCATAAGCTTGATGATCAGTGGGAAAGAACCCCGTATGTCATACAGCCCACTGGATGGGAGAACGAGAAGACTTATCTGATTAGTCGCGACCAGGGGAGAACCACGGCTACAGTTTCCAGGGACCACCTGAAGAGATGCCAACACCCCTTACGATTGGCAAATGAAGTCCCAGTCCCCATACCGAACGGGGAAAAAAAAGAGGTGATCCACACAGTGATGGGCGACTTTCCAGTAGACTGGCCTATGCAGAACGGCGCGGTGATTATTCCGGTGATAATGTTCCCACAACCCGTGGAAGAAGTGGAAACGGAAATAACCGCCAGTGAACCACTTGAACCAGCAGTGCCCAGGGATGCAACTATACCAAGCCCCCATAGGTCTCTACCTGCTATACCCGACAGATGGGAAGAGGAACCAGTTGTCTCCTCTGTCCCAGTGCCCCCCAATGACGTCATCGGGCCCAGGAGGTCCACACGCCCCAACCTAGGTAGGCCCCCGCTTAGGTATAGGGAAACTGCCATCTAGGGGTGCCGTATGTTGATTGTGTATATATGTCGAATGAACCAGTAACTAATTAACCAGACACTCATCTGATTTTCAAAACACCAGTAGTCCTCGTTGGGACCCACAGTTTGGTAGCCCGTTGGCTACAAAGAATTTGGCCCCCGTTGAGACCTTAAGTCACATGTCTCTTTAAATACCCATGCCCACATGAGAAACTACTCATGAACACGGCCGAGAACTCGCAGGCCACCCACAAAGTGGGTTTGTAAATAATTGTGGGCAGGAGTTCCTTTGACTGCCTCCGGAGAGGCAGGTTGGAGGAGGGACCCGCAGCAGAGCAGGCTGGGGTCCGGTCACCACCAGGACCGGTGACCATCCTCCGGGGTTAGGGGTCCCCTGGACGTGGGGCCCCCTGAATGACAGTCGGGTGCGAGACACCGTACCCATTCCCGCTTGGGCAACCTGAACCAGGTTTTGTTTTCCGGACTGTGGAAAAGGGGTGCTGCCCGCTTCTTAGGGGCAGCATAAAGGTTGAGGTTGTTTGGGTGGAGAAGCAGAAGAAATGGCACCCGTTCGTTATTATTAAAAATGTTTTTATTATTCATGTTTGCAACGTTTAAGTGACATGCCTCCCGTAAGGGAAGATTTGAACTGCATACCGTTTTGTTTTTATATTTTTCAGAAAAATAAAACCGGTGGTGGACGGGCAGCCCGCGGACGGTCTGCGTTTTACCAAGGGGGAGTGTGACGCCCTGGACCCCAGGGGTCACTGAATAACACACACACACACACCCTTCCCTGGTAGGAAACACCCGTCAAACAAAACCCTTGTTGCCCCCTCCAGGGTCTGATGTCCACACCAGGTGGGGCGGAGCCAGGCGGTTGGCCCCACCCACTGAAGAGTTCACAGGCCTGGAGGCGGGAAAAGTAGTCAGTCTAGTGAGAGTGGTCAAGTGGAGGAATTGAAGTGGAAATGGAGACTGTGTGTGACTGGGTTGGAGCCCAGGCACCGACAGCAAGGTCGGCAGACGGTGGTGGCCGTCTGCAGGAGTTAGTGGACGTCTGCGGAACCGTAGGACCGGGGTCGGGCGGTGGCCCGCTGGTACCGAACCGGGGAGCGGATTGAAGCTAAGCACCAAGGCAGGGTACTCAGACCCCGACTAGGCTCGGAAGCCGCCGTAACGGTCAAATTCTCTGATTGCGGTCTGGACCTCAGGGGTTCATTCCCACCCAAGTCCCGTCAGAAGGCAACAGCCCAACCCGTCCGGATAAGAGCCACCACCAAAGATCCAAGGGCCAGCGCCTGCGGGCAAAACGGGTTCTCCCGACACGTACAAGCCGGGGAGCGGACCACCCGTGGGAATCCATAGGGGTCAAACACTTACACACAGGTGCAGGGAAAGACAGCCACCATCAACCCATCCGGGGAGAGTGAAGACGCCGCAGCCGACTGCGGGCCCCGTCCATCCAGCCGTTTGGTTTACCAGAGACTCTGTTATTGACTACCTGAGTGAGTACACCAGTGCCATCCGGCACAGCGCTGCACCGTATCGCTGCCCCGCTGCCTCCCTGCGTCGGCTCCCGCACCTAGCCCCTACCCACCAACATCCATCCAACCAATCCCAAACCCCCAACCGGGGCCCCGGGACCAACAGCCCCTACCCACAGAGGGGCCAACATCTCAGCTGCTCCCCGCCATCGCTCCTTGGAACTGCCGTCACCAGCAGCGGTGTTACCCACTATCACCACAACCCCATGGGTGGCATCACAACCGACATCCCACCACCAAACCTCCCCCTTTTTACTCGTGGGCGAGGAGGCGCTGCTCGAGCCCCGGGTCCGGCCCCGTGCTCGAGCCACCGAGCAGCAGAAGCACCGGACCCGAGCGCCAGAGATTCCCCCAGGCGAGTGGCGTTCCCCAGAAAACCCTCTCCGCCCTCGACATAAGCTTGCCGTTATCTGTTCTCAGTGGGTTCCCACCAAAAACAGGATGCTGCTAAACTGGGATAGTTGGCCCTGAAGCCCCAAAGACTCTAATCACTGGTGGACCAGCGGAAGGATGAGACTGTTGCTTGTACCATCTTGTGTTCTTGCTGGTAATGTATGATGCTTTTGTCTGTTGGTGAACCAATAAAGTCTTACCAATGTGTGGTTCCCTCACCCTGTGTTGTCCGAGTAGTGTTTTTCCCACAAGGAAGGAGACTGAGCTTTAGTGGGATGAGGCCTGGACCGTGAGATGTTTATAAAGACAGCCAGGCCAGCGGACGAGAGCACCCACTGACCCTTGTATCTCCAGTCTCCTCTAAAGAATCACAGAATCTAGAGGTGGAAAGCATCTACACCAATGCACAAAATCTTTGTCAGTTGATCTGGGGGTCAGGCAAAGTAGAGTCTGAGCAGAATTCAGAGCCTGATCACCAGACGTTAAGCCTCGTGGGTGGTGATGATGATGAGACTGATACCTGAGGCGCTTGTGTGACACCCTGGCCTATCAGATAGTCACAAGGGTGCCGTGCAATCTGGCCTTCTGCATGGTATCCGCTCCTCCTTGGTTACGGGTCCTGTCAATTTGGTGTTGCTACCAACAGGTGTATCTAAATCCTGAGGAACACTCTGCACCACACCCACCAAACACCCATTGGTCAGCCTGAGGGGAATAGGGCCACCCAGATGGAGGGATGGAAGAGGGAGGGAAGAGATGTCAGTTGAGTAGCAGTTGAGCAGTGAGACAGCGGTGACAGAACAGGTCACGCTGTGGAGCTTGGCTCCTGTACCCGTCCCAGGTGCCATACGTTGGCCTGGCCAGAAGGAGCTGGCACCCCAGTCGCAGGGGGTAGTGACAGGGGGCATGGTGCTGCTACAGTGAGTAAGCCGGCTGCTTAGTGCTACAACCGGGCAGGGGCCAGGGTATGACGGGGTACACGGACCCTAGGCTGGGAAGATGCTTTACGCAGCCCAGTAATTCACCCGACGGGAACGGAGTCTTCAAGAACCATTCCCCACTCGCTCTAAATCGGGGTACTAGCGCAACGAGGGGGATAGGACTTCCCACAACCGTCCAGAAAATCCCAAGCGTGAACCCTGAGAGCAAGCTCACCCTGCTAGCCACGCAGGTGAGCGGGACCCGAGTAGTTCCAAGCGAAAGGGATCCATACGAAGGACACACAGTGCCAAGGGACAAGGCTTCAGGCCAACCAGCAACACCAAAGGGGCACGGACCCAGCGTGCTCCACCAAAGGAGACAGAGCATTCAAGAGTTTGGTTTACCTGGTGTCAGCGTCAGTGACTTTGGACTATGTGAGTACCCAATATCCCTTCATCCCCGACGGGTTCCCCACTCCATCCATCACTGAGTCCCGGGACCCCACTCCCCCTGCCCACGCAGAGGGGTTAACATCTCAAGCTGCCACACCATCGTCCCCGGGCTCCTCCCTAAACAGCAGCGGTGGTCCCTCACGTTACCACACACCGTGGGTGGCATCACGAACATTATCCCATTCACCACCCAAAACATTCCCCCTGTTTATTCCGGGTGGCCGCGCGACCCCGCCTCGGATCCGGAGACCCCTCGAGCCACTGTGGATCCGGGTCCAAGCAGCCTGTCGGCTGTCGCGGGGGCGGCACACTTGCCTATTGTACTAAAATGTGGTCTACCGGTCTGGGAAACCACCAGCCTCCCTATACCCCGCATCTGATGCTTCTTCGTCCTCAGTCACTGTGGCAAGTTTTTTCACACAGGCCTCCGCCTGCAAAACCGCCACTTGTTTAATCGATACAGTTTGGGTGAGTGAGAGCCCGTCAGTTATTACAGAAGTGTTTTTGTGAGACACCGATTGATTGCTCTCAGTGAGAGAAACAAAATTAAAATTTGTATTTGTGATACCTTTTAATGGCTAACTAAAATAAAATGGTGTTACAAAGCAAGCTTTCAAGACATCTCAGGTCTCTTCATCAGGCATGGTATTGTAGTGCCCCTGAGCCATCAGGAGTTACAGGAAACTGCATCCTGTCAGAGATGCAGAGCCTACCCCCAGGGACCCAGAAGACCAGTGCCGATAACACCAAAATACTCATACAACCCCCGTTTTCCTCTTCCCCAAAACAGGTGACAGGCTAGGATTAGACCCAATGGATGGCCACCTGGGGTGGGACCGATCCAGTCCATTACACCCGTGACACTTCCCAGCGAAACAAAGCCCGGGACCAAATACTCCAAAGCCCTGGGGTGCATCAGTATGACAAAATATCTGAAGAAACACACATATATACACAGAGCAGTGGGATCGCATAATAAAAGGGCATTTAAATAAACAAACACTGAGCTTAGCATGAATTGGACAGACTCCTCAGATTTTCTAGTGTGTCATAAATCCTCCTGACAGGTTGAATCCTGTGTAAACAGAGTTAAACATTGTAATGAATTTGTAGTCCCAGACCCTTCGATAATAATAATAATAATAATAATAATCTTTATTTCTATAGCGTCAACATATTCCACAGTGCTTTACAATTCAGGAGGCTCATATACTTATCATATACATAAACATATACAAACAAGTAACAAGTATAGAAGATACAATATTTAAAGGGGAAAAAGGCAACCCTGCTCGCGAGAGCTTACAATCTACAATGAGATGGGGGAGGGGCATGGTACAAGTGCTTAGTGCTTCGATGGCTCTGTGATCTGAAGTTGCCTTTTAATATCACAACATTCATGTGGTGACACATGTGGTGAGACACCGAGCACACCACATCTCAATCCAGCATTACACCTACCCCTACACCTCCCTCTTAAACTGGGTTCACACATAGCGACAGCGACAATGACGTCGCTGTTACGTCACCATTTTCTGTGACGCAACAGCGACCTTGTAAGTCGCTGTTATGATTGCTGCTTAGCTGTCAAACACAGCAGACGCAGCAGCGATCATAACGACACGCGTCGCTGTGCTACATGTGCAGAGAGCAGGGAGCCGCGCACACTGCTTAGACCTGGCTCCCTGTACTCCTAGCTACAGTACACATCGGGTTAATTAATTAATTTGTGTACTGCAGCTACATGTGCAGAGAGCAGGGAGCCGGCACTGGCAGCGTGAGAGCGGCGGACGCTGGTAACGAAGGTAAATATCGGGTAACCAGGGAAAGGTCTTCCCTTGGTTATCCAATGTTTACCCTGGTTACAGCTTATGGCAGCTGCCAGATGCCGGCTCCTGCTCCCTGCTCGCTTAATTTTGTCACTCTCTCGCTGTCGCACACAGCGATGTGTGCGTCACAGCGGGAGAGCGACGACCAAAAAATGAAGCTGGACATTCAGCAATGACCGGCGACCTCACAGCAGGGGCCAGGTCGTTGCTGGATGTCACACACAGCGACAGCGACGGGACGTCGCTGCAACGTCACAGAAAATGGTGACGTAGCAGCGACGTCGTTGTCGTCGTCGCTGTATGTGACACCACCCTTAGTCCACCACTCGGTCATTTACACCTTAAGGGTACTTTACACGCTGCGACATCGCTAGCGATCCCGTTAGCGATGTGAAATTCTAGATCGCAAGTGCGATCTTTTGAGATCGCACATAGGTCATTTTACGTATGTGCGATCTAGAATTTCACATCGCTAATGGGATCGCTAGCGATGTCGCAGCGTGTAAAGTACCCTTTACACAGCAGCCAGCCCTCGGTTCTGCAGTTTTAGTCACGTAAAAGATTATTTCGTCCTACATATGCAAAAGCTAAGAGCTTGAACTTCACCATATCTAAACTGATGGCCATGAAAATGCTGCCTTTCTGCCTGGTGGATAGACGGTTTCTGAAACTTGATGGCGTCGCAGTCCCCCAGTACCAGTTACCCAGTCACCATTACTTCTCTAATAAAGCTGTGCCTGCGCTACACCATCATATCGCAGACAACAATCCCCAAGGCTTGCGGGACAAACCTCTGTAATATATAATTTTTCATATATATGTAGTGTGACGCCCTGGCAAAACCAGGTTGTCACAGAGACTACACAAATCTTCCAGGTGCAGGACTCCATCCTCCTTGGCATACCAACACAAACCCACACCCAGGTACACAACATTAGCCAGTAAAGCCTAGTCACCCCCCCATGACAATAGGGACACACCAGTGGGCAGGGCCAAGCAGATGGTGACGCCCACCCCTAGGGGTCCTGAGGTGTTCTGGGAGGGAACAAGACAGTCAAGCTTAAGAGGAGGAAGTGAGAGGAGTGTGAAGTGACAGGGTAGTCAGGGGTTGGAGCCTCTGGACTACTGACTAGGTGGCAGTCGGCAGAAAGGGTCACAGGCGACGGAGATCCGGTCACGGGAGATCTTAAGTGGACTGGGGCAGGGTTGTAGCCCGCCGGTGCCGACAGCGGGAATCCGGTCCAGAGGCCGTACACAGTCGGGGGTACCTGGACCCTAGAGCAAGGACAGCTTCAAGCACCTTTCTAATTGACCAGCCGGGACAAGATTCCAAATCTTGTCCCACAGGAGGCCCAGATAGAGTGAGACGGAAGCCCAACGAGGGGGATAGGGCTCCGCAACTGCCTGCTAAGATCCCACGGGTCAGTTCTCGCGGGCCACAGCTCCCTACACACAAAAATCACCGGGAGTCGACTTCCCCGTTTCAAGCGGAGTAGTCAAACTAAGGACACAAACACTAAATGCAGGAGGAAGGGAACCCTGTTTGCTGAACCAGGGTGTGGGACCCGAATACATCCGCCAGAGGTCACCGGTCACTGGCAATTTGGTTTACCATTTGGACTCTGTGTGAATTCTTCTAGAACTGTGAGTACACCAATACCACCTGGTCCAACCCTGCAGAATACGCTCCGCAACATCCTTCCCCATACACCTGGGCCCCGGGACAACACTTCCCCTACCCGTGGAGGGGATACCATCCTGCTGCCTAGCTCCATCAGCCCTGGGCATCCCATACCAAGGCAGCGGCGGTGTTACCAATCATCACCATAACCCACGGGTGGCGTCACTGACAAACTCTCCCCTGTAAATAACCCCTTTTATTTAGGTGTGAGGACGGACGGCTGCAAGAGCCCCTTGATCCGGCTACCACTCGAGCCACAGCCACGATCCCAGATCCAATCGCCTCGAACAGCCCCCCTGCAGTGGTCTGTCTCCCGTCCACAACAACTAAAATCTTGGCGTCACGAACAGGATTCTTACCCCATCCACTAACCTGGGTGAAGTGCACCTTTCCTGGACTGTTGACCCGTGAAACGCTGAAATTTTCGGACAGCCGCCATCTTGCCCACCATTTTGGCGCCAAAAACAACAACCTCACCATCTTCTTCCCCGAAAAGAGCGTGAGTCCTAAGTCACGCCCCCTAAGAGCGTGGGCGGAACCCGGTGAGCCCCAGAACAGGAAGTTGCAAAGGACAGTGGGTCTCGCGAGACTGCTGTCGAAAACCAAGGGGGAAAAACCAGAAGGATGCCGGCGCCCGATGGTGATGGAAAAGCCGCGGCTCCCGCAGCAGTGCAGGCTTACGGAGAAGCGGCGGGTCCCGCTCCGGTCGCAAGAGTGGTGGACCCTGCGGTCCCGGCGGTCACGCAAGTTATGCCGATTACTCTGCCTTACGTGCCCGGTGCTGCCTGGCTGCCCCAGTATGATGGCCGACCTGATGCCCTGCGGGTATTTAATAAAAAGATATGTACTGTTCTCGACATGTATGCAATGACTGGCAAGCAGCGCACATCCGTGGTGCTCGGACAGCTGACAGGCGCAGCTGAGAAGGAGGTAGAGACATGGACTGATGAGGATCTGGCCTCGGTACCCGCCATATTTGATAAACTGCAAGTAGCCTTTGACACCCGCACGGAGGCGGAGCTAAGGATGCAATTTTATAACTGCAGGCAGCATCCCCAGGGCAGCATTAGAGACTATGCCCTGAGGCTACAAACCGCCCTACGCACCCTAAAGGGTACTTTACACACTGCGACATCGCTAGCGATCTCGTTAGCGATGTGAAATTCTAGATCGCAAGTGCAATCTTTCGAGATCGCACATGCGTAAAATGACCTATGTGCGATCTCGAAAGATCGCACTTGCGATCTAGAATTTCACATCGCTAACGAGATTGCTAGCGATGTCGCAGTGTGTAAAGTACCCTTTAGGCTAATAGTCTATCAGTGAACCAGAGAGCAATAAGATGCTAGTAGAGCAGTTCCTGGAGGGGCTGGGGTCAGCAGAAGATCGCAAGCAGCTGCGTCTGTGGGCCCTGGAGCATCCGGACTTAAATTTTTCAGTTTTAAAGGACCGGGCCATAAAGGCTTTACAGACCTCTGAGGCTAATGACTCTGTACCATCATCCTGGCCAGCTGATACCTCTCACCTGCTGGTAAAACCATCTCTATTAGCTTTACCAGCACCTGCAGTGCCAGCAGCACCCCCTGGAGCCCCCGGTGATCTGTCATCCCAAGTTCAACAGCTGAGCAAGGACGTCGCCAGGATCCTTGAGGCCATGCAGCTTCATCCAAAGACCAAGCCGGCGGAGAAGATCCAGCTCGCTGACAGCCCTGATGACATCCCTTGGATGCAGAGAAGGAGCAGCAACCGGTATGGACAACCCGTTTGTTACAGGTGCAACAAGACCGGCCATTACGCCCGTCGGTGTCCTTTAAACGAGCAACCCCTGAGGCTGAGGCAAAGGGCCAATCCTCAGGAATAGATCAACAAGGTCCAGCCGATTGGAGTCAGCGGTATGTTGGAGGCTGCCCCATTATCTCCCTCACCATAGATGGGATCCCCACGTTTGCACTTCTGGACACTGGCTCGCAGGTAACCACTATACCCTATGTACTGTATAAGTGTTACTGGTCTGATGATGACCTTACCCCGCCAGATTCTGGCCTTACAATTATTGCAGCCAATGGGCTTCCAATGACCCAAGTGGGATTTAAAGAAGTGACTCTTAAAGTGGGGCGAGTGGAGTTAGAGCATCAAGGGCTCATAGTGGTGCAGCATGACCCTAGTGATCGTAACTCGAAAATGGTCCTAGGAACCAATGTCATCGAAAATTGTATGGGAGAAGTATTGTAGTTACTTGAGCAGCTGTCTGCCACGGCAGGAGTGGGCCGGCAGATGGTCCTGCAATGTGAAATCCGGGCCCTCCTGCAGCGGCAACAGGTGAATCTGTCTGGTGGAGAGATTGGTGGTGTGCGAGTGATGGATGTAGCTCCCCTGGTAGTGCCTCCGCGAAGTGAGATGATGATTTGGTGTAGAGCAGCAGTAGGTACCCATGGACAAGATTATCAGGCAGTGGTGGAGCCCCTGCCTTCAGAACACTGGCCCACAGTTTTGACGGCCAGAGGGTTCCGGAACTTTAGGACTCTTTGGGGTGGACTGGTGGGTAAGGAACTTCAATTCTGTCACCAAGGACACCGTCAGGAACTTGGGGTGGTGTGACACCAGAGTAAGCGGTGGCACCAGGGTTTCAGGTGTTTTGGGTGGTGGGTGGAAGGGAGAAGGAAATGTTTTGCAACGTTTAAGAAAATGTGCCTCCCTGTAAGGGAAGAAATGTTGAAATGTTTTAGGTTTTACCATGTTATGCTTTTACATTTTTCAGATGCAGTTAAAAAATAAACGTCAGTGGCCAGACAGCCAGAGGACGGGCTGTATTCTACCAAGGGGGAGTGTGACGCCCTGGCAAAACCAGGTTGTCACAGAGACTGCACAAATCTTCCAGGTGCAGGACTCCATCCTCCTTGGCATACCAACACAAACCCACACCAAGGTACACAACATCAGCCAGCAAAGCCTAGTCATCCCCCCATGACACTAGGGACACACCAGTGGGTGGGGACAAGCAGATGGTGACGCCCACCCCTAGGGGTCCTGCGGTGTTCTGGGAGGGAACAAGACAGTCAAGCTTAGGAAGAGTAAGTGAGATGAGTGTGAAGTGACAGGGTAGTCAAGGGTTGGAGCTCCTGGATTACCAGACTACTGACTAGGTGGCAGTCGGCAGACAGGGCTACAGGCGACGGAGATCTGGTTGCGGGAGACCTTAGGTGGACCGGGGCAGGGTTGTAGCCCACCGGTATCGACAGCGGGAATCCGGTCCAGAGGCCTTGCACAGTCGGGGTACCTGGACCCAGAGCAAGGACAGCTTCAAGCACCTTTCTAATTGACCAGCCGGGACAAGATTCCAAGTCTTGTCCCACAGGAGGCCCAGATAGAGTGAGACGGAAGCCCAACGAGGGGGATAGGGCTCCGCAACTGCCTGCTAAGATCCCACGGGTCAGTTCTCGCGAGCCACAGCTCCCTACACACAAAAATCACTGGGAGTGGACTTCCCAGTTTCAAGCGGAGTAGTCAAACTAAGGACACAAACACTAAATGCAGGAGGAAGGGACCCCTGTTTGCTGAACCAGGGTGTGGGACCCGAATACATCCGCCGGAGGTCACCAGTCACTGGCAATTTGGTTTACCATTTGGACTCTGTGTGAATTCTTCTAGAACTGTGGGTACACCAATACCACCCGGTCCAACCCTGCAGAATACGCTCCTCAGCATCCTTCCCCATACACCTGGGCCCCGGGACAACACTTCCCCTACTCGTGGAGGGGATACCATCCTGCTGCCCCGCTCCATCAGAACCGGGCGTCCCATACCAAGGCAGCGGCGGTGTTACCAATCATCTCTGCAACCCACGGGTGGAGTCACTGACAAACTCTCCCCTGTAAATAACCCCTTTTATTTAGTTGTGAGCCCCGGATCTGGCTACCACTCTGCAGTGGTCTGTCCCCTGTCCGCAACATGTAGCGTCCCTGAAGCCCTCAGGGTGCTACAAGGTTCTGCATCCCCACCAGGATGCAGGGACTACCCCCTTAGGGACCCAGAACCTCAGTGCCGGTAACACCAAAAACACAGGTAATCCCAGTTTCCCCAACAATCCCCCATACAATGGTACCCAGCTAGGGTGGGACCATGGATGGCCGCCTAGAGGTGGAGCCACTCCAATCCACTAGTTGACCAGGTGGGAGGGGCAGACTGGAGAGTAGTCAGGAACACAGGAAGTCAGTAGGAGAAGAAAGTCTGCAGTGAAAGGGAGCAGACACAATCAGTCTAACTAAGTCTAAACGGCAGTGACTGTAGATGTGTAAAGGTGGAAGTGAAGTAACTCCTTGACGCGGGTTGATGGTGACCTGGTACCCAGGAGAGGTGGTTGCCAGTGGAGTACTCCTGAAACTATTCACCGACGGGGTACAGGACCCTAGGACAGTTAAGAGCTTCAAGCTGACTGGCACTGGGATGAAGGGGACCTGGAGGCGAAACCAGCCAGTCTCAGGCAACCAATTAACCCGAAAAGTGAGTAAACCAGTTGCACTGAATACCTGTCTGGACTCCTTCTTCCGACGCCCACCGCACCATACACCATACCATTGCTGGGGCAATACCCTACTTGCGGAGAGACTCCAATACTAGCTGCAATATCATCAGCCCCAGTAGAGACATTCTGCAGCTGCGGCTCCCTACCTTTAGCCACAACACCGCAAATGGCGTCACGAATAACTTTATTCACAAATCCCCTGTAAAATATCCCCATTACAAAAAGGGCCCAGGGCAAAGAACCGGGTAACAGCCACCATCGTAACATTCCCAATAGAGACACTGCCCGGAACCGAGTACACCATATCCCTGGGTGCTACATAATATTATATATAAGAGAAAAAAAGGAGCCAGCACGATCTGAAATTGGCATGCATCATATAAAAAGTGAAAATGCACAGATTTATTCCAACTGTACTATAATAAAAAAAAATGAGATTTTTAGCAAATAATTGATCAATTCTTTGAGCCACCCCTGTCAACGTCACGGCAAATCTCAATAGGGGGGTCCTAACCTATATTACGTATTTCATGTGCCATGCGGCCTCCTAGATAAAGTTAAAAGCAGAACCATAATGGAGCACACATACCTGTAACCTGTATATAACCGCTTCTATGTTGCAAAAAAGGCACTTGTGGATAGAGACCAGCCCAGGTCCCAGCATGTGGCGCAAGCTCTACACATACCAGGACTATATCAGAACTGACCCTCCCAGTGCCAGACAGCAACCATTGATAAAGGCGGATCAGATCTAAGAATGGTGCTTAATTAGCATTGCCTGTGGAAAGGGGTGAGGTAACTGAATCTGAACAGCTACCAACAGGAGGAATACATTGCAAACCAAAATCAGGCGTGCATGGTATGGTGATGGTCAGTCACCAGAATTGTAGCATAACTACAGTCATAACAGAGAAAGAGGAGCCAGCACGATCTGAAATTGGCATGCATCATATAAAAAGTGAAAATTCACAGATTTATTCCAACTGTACTGCAATATAAATGAGATTTTTAGCAAATAATTGATCAATTTTTTGAGCCACCCCTGCCAACGTCACGGCAAATCTCAATAGGGGGGTCCTACACTATATTCTGTATTTCATGTGCCATGCGGCCTCCTAGATAAAGTTAAAAGCAGAACCATAATGGAGCACACATACCTGTAACCTGTATATAGCCGCTTCCATGTTGCAAAAAAGGCAATTGTGGATAGAGGCCAGCCCAGGTCCCAGCATGTGGAGCAAGCTCTACACATACCAGGACTATATCAGAACTGACCCTCCCAGTGCCAGACAGCAACCATTGATAAAGGCGGACCAGATCCAAGAATGGTGCTTAATTAGCATTGCCTGTGGAATAATATTTTATATATATATATATATATATATCTCTCTCACTTTCTCCACTGCTTCTGCCTCCTCCACCTGCGCCCTCAACCCAACCTCTCTATTAATGTCACATGCATTCAGAGTGTAAAGAGAATCCCCCCACCTCTGTACAGCTCAGCCAGGGCTCAACGCAATCAGGCAGTAGTGAATTTTAACTGCATCGGAGAACGCAGTCACACATCTGAAGAGTTGTGGACCACTATCCAGGCTGAGTTTGATCAATGGCTGTCTCCACTGAACATGGAGCTAGGGAAGACTGCATGCAATAATGGTGCAAACCTGGTGGCAGCCCTACGCCTGGTGCACATCACACATGCGCCTTGCATGGCTCACGTTCCCAACCTGGTTGTACAGGAATTTCTTGGCCATTATACCGGTCTGGATGCACTGCTGCAGAAGCCATGGTTGCCATGTGTTCACTTCTGCTGTTCACACCCTGCGGCTAACCGACTTGCATCGCTACAGAAGTCTTTTGGCCTACCGGTTAACTGGTTGATATGCAACGTGCTAACACAGTGGAATGCCACTCTGCACATGCAGTGACTGTGGCAGCAGCAGGAAGCCCTGGTGCAGTATGTCATGATGCATAGCCTTGGCTAACATGGTCCAGTCGTGGGGAAAATCACGCTTGTGGAGTGGGCATCCTTCTGCAGAGTTTCGAAATGGCTACAAAGATGGTTAGCACTGACGATGCCATCAACAGCATGACTATTCCGGTCATCTACATGCTGGAGCAGACTTTGAATAGTCTGCGGTAGGAGGTGGGGTTCCAAGAGGAAGAGGAGGAGACCAATATCTCTAAGGTCCAGACTGTCATCGCATAGGTGGGTGGCATGGGCTGCTGTTGTACAGTGATAGAGGTGGGCTCATGGTACCAGACAAACAGATAAGGGGCAGTAACGGAGGAACAAATGGAGGAAGAAGTGATGGGTGCACAACAGTCCAGATATGAAGAAGATATTGGTCCAGTCTCTGTTGTCCATGGTTGGTGGGAGGGATGGAGGAGGCAAGCTTGAACATTACCCCACCACCAACACAACATGGACTTGTACATCATGGAAGGGTCCGACACATGAGCGCCTTCTTGCTGCATTATTTGCAATATGATGTCCATATCGTTAGTATTAGAAATAGTGCTGATTACTGGGTTGCCAATTGTAAGTGTGTCCCCCCAGCTTGCACCATAATGTAATCAAGCCTCCAGCAGTATTGTAACAGTGTGTCCCTCCCTGGCCTATGTGTCTGGACTTTAATGTAATCAGGGCTAGGTCAACATCTAGTGGGCGACTGTCTTTGTTCTTCTGCGCATGGGACTCATCCAATACCAGCCTGTAGTTCTGGAAACTTCTCCATATAAAGCAACATACTTAAAAGTGGGTGTGAACCCTTTCCCATCCAGGGGGTGGATCTAAGGAGAGGTGGAAGATTCAGCCACATGTTTGGAGTTAGTTGATGCTTTGTTGGGTGAAGGGCTAGGATCTGTTGAGGAGGCCAGGTCCTGGTGCCCGTGTATGGACTATGGGACATTGAATATCAGCTGCTACGTGGGATTGTGTTGTCTCAGCCACGCTACTGGATTTAAGGAACTCATCTAAGGACTGTGGATGTATTTTCCTTGGCGTCGGATTGCTGGGTGGCGCCCCCGGATCTGTTTCCTTTGTGTGGACTCATTGAGGACTCTAAAGAACCATTTTGAAATTGGATATTCTATGCTCCTGGCCTCAATAAATCTTGTTGGATTGTTCTTCGGCCTGGGGTCCTTGCCTGCTCTGTCGCATACCTCGTCACAGTCATTCTGTAAGAGCCACGTTACAAGAGTCAAATTTGCCAGATGATTCCCCCACTGGAAAGGGGCCCGCGGATGTTGGGAGTATCAAGCTTTTAGACCGTTTTAAAGGGAACCTATTGCCACTTTTTTGGCGTAAAGCTACAGCCATCACCACCAGACTCTTATATATACAGCATGTTAGAATGCTGTATATGAGCCCAGGCCGCTGTGAGAACATAAAAAACACTTTATAGTACTTACCTAACGGTCGTGCGGTGGGCCATATGGGCGTCTCCGTTCTCCGATGCCGGCGCCGCCTCTTACGTCCATCTTCGTCCTCCTTCTCTAGGCGCGGTGCATGACGCGCCAGACGTCATCCACAATCAGGTCCTGAGCAGGCGCACTTTGATCTGCCCTGAGCAGGGCAGATCCAAGTATTGTAGTGCACCTGCGCAGGATCGGCAAGTGTGTATGTCATAGACGCGTCATGCACACAGGCTTCAGAAAGAGGACGAAGATGGCCGAAAGAGGCGGCGCCGGCACCGGACAACGGAGACTCCCATATGGCCAACCGCACCATTGTTAGGTAAGTATTATAAAGTGTTTATGTTCTCACAGCGGCCTGGGCTCTTATATACAGCACGTTAGAATACTGTTTATAAGAGCCTGGTGGTGGTGGTGGCCGCAGCTTATACGCCAAAAAAGTGGTGACAAGTTCCCTTTTAAGAGTGGATTTACCACAAGGCAAGAGTGAGGCACAAATCACCTTTCTACACTTCCAACCCCGGGAATGTTGAGTCATCATTGAAGAAACATTAGCCCATCGACAAGAAGAAACAGATATCGCACATGGAAAAAGCAGCATAACTATAGTATACGATATAATAATAATATTTATTCATTTATATAGCGCTGTTAATTCCACAGCGTTTTACATACATTGGCAACACTGTCCCCGTTGGGGCTCACAATCTAAAGTCCCTATGAGTATGTGAGGAAACCGGAGTACCCGGAGTAAACTCACGCAAACACGGGGAGAACATACAAACTCCTTGCAGATGGTGTCCTTGGTGGGAATTGAACCCAGGAATCCAGCGCTGCAAGACTGCAGTGCTAACCACAATAAAACAAACACCTTAAACACTTAGGCTATGTGCGCACGTTGCGTAAATACATGCAGTTACGCTGCGCTTTGTAGCGCAGCGTAACTGCATGCGTCCTGCGTCCCCTGCACAGTCTATGGAGACTGTGCAGGGGCCGTGCGCACGTGGCGTCTTAGAGCGCAGCGCTTCGGCTGCTGCCCGAAGCGCTGCGTTCAAGAAGTGACATGTCACTTCTTCCGTGCGCTTTGCCGGCAGCTCCTGCTCTGTCTATGGCAGGAGCTGCAGGCAGAGCGCATGGAATCGGCTTTTTTTTTTCTCTACGGACATTTTCTGCAGCGATTTGAAGCGCACGTGTGCTCTTCAGATCGCTGCAGAAATTTCTGCAGGGCTAGTACGCAACGTGCGCACATAGCCTTAAAATCCAAACATGGCATGGCAACACATCCAGCACCCCAAAAAGGTAATGGATGATGAAGGTGAAGAAAATATATCTCATAGCTAGGAATGTGCTTGAAAAATATATATTATATAAAGCTGTGTGTGTGTGTGTGTGCGCATGTGTTTGTGTGTGTGGTGTCCGCTAAAGGAATCCGCACCGTCGCATTTACAATCACAACATTTTGCACAGACGCCTCATGTGACTCAGGGAACGTCATAGACTGTTTTGACCAGAAAATTTAACCCCACGCTTTACAGTTACTCTTTAAAAATCCTGCCTCCATTAAACTGAATGGAGCTGCAATTTATTAATAGCAGTTGTGATTGGTTGCTATAGGAACAAAGGACATTCATAGTATAAGAAGCTTATGTGTGAGGTAATATGATGTCAGTGGGGAGACAGACACAGACTGAGAGACAGGAAGACGGGGAACGAGGCAGACGGGGAACGAGGCAGATGGGGAACGAGACTCACAGACAGACACAGATAGAGAGAGACAGAGGCTGATACAGAGACACTGATCCAGAGACAGACAGAAAGACTGAGGGTATGTGCGCATGTGTGCGTATTACATGCAGTTACGCTGCGTTCTGCACCGCAGCGTAACTGCATGCGTCCTGCGTCCCCTGCACAATCTATGGAGATTGTGCAGGGGCCGTGCGCACGTGGCATGTTAGAACGCAGCGATTCGGCTGCTTGCCGAATCGCTGCGTTCTAAGAAGTGACATGTCACTTCTTTCGTGCGTTCTGCATGCTGTCTATAGGGAGAGGCAGCATGCAGAGCGCACGAATCTGCCGGCACCATGCGCTTCAGAACGCAGCTTTTCAGCTGCGCTCTGAAGCGCACATTTTCGGTGCGGTGCAGAGCGCACACGTGCGCACATAGCCTCTTACAGACAGACACAGAGACAGACAGACTGGGAAAGAGACAGAGAGACACTTACTATCCCGTGCAACGCCCAGGTACTACAGCTAGTATATATGTATAAAGCTGAGTGAATGTATGTATGTATGTATGTATGTGTGTGTATAGGGTACTTTACACGCTGCGACATCGCTAGCGATCTCGTTAGCGATGTGACACGCCAGATCGCAGATAAGATTTGCCGACATCGCATATAGGTCATTTTTTTTTTCGCGCCGGTCACATGTGCGATCTCGGCAAATCGTATATGCGATCTGGCGTGTTACATCGCTAACGAGATCGCTAGCGATGTCGCAGCTTGTAAAGCACCCTTATGTCCACTAAAGGAATCTGCACCGTCGCATTTACAATCACGAAATTATGCACAGACACTCCAAGTGACTCAGGGAATGTCATAGACTATGTTTTGACGGGAAAATTTAACCCTGCGCTTTACAGTTACTCTCCAAAAAAAACTGCCTCCATTAAAGTCATGTTACGTCACCGCCGGAGTCTGCTCTAGCGACTTCTGCTCTGATCGCCAGGCGACGCCGTGTTCCTGCCGTAGATGGTGCTGGTGATGGGAGAGAAGTTGATGCCAGCAGCACCAGTGGGTGCAGGCTCCGATCATCCACTGGGCTGGGTTAGCTTGGGATCTGCAGTACCGCTGGCTGACTGTGGGTGGCATGTGTCTTCCAGCTGAAGTTGCCAGCGTTCAGCTACAGCCAATGGGAAGACACCACACCCTTCTTATTTCCCCTTGTGTCACATGATTACTGCCAGATATAGTTCTGATTTTCCTGGCTCCTGTTACATCCTATTCTGTTGGTGATTCCTGTGTGTTGACTTCTGCGTGTTTTTTACTACCCTTCTGCCTACTGTTTTTGTACCTTGCTGCCCGACCCGGATCTGACCTCTGCTACGTTTGCTGACTACGTCACTGCCTGCCGATTCTGTCCCTGTTCCGCTATTCCTGGTTTGATCCTGCCTGACGACTACTCTCATCGGACTACAGCTTTCCACAGGTAGTGATCTCCAGTTCCCCGTGTAATTCCAAATCCCTGTATAGGGGTTAAAGGGTTTCAGGGTTCTGGGGGTCCTACTTGGTGAGTGACTTCCCTCTAGCCTCCCCGTTACAGCCCATCTGAGTCTGTGGATCTAGGCAGGCATTACAAGTCAATGGAGTTGCGAGCTGCAGGTAATTAAAAGAATCTGATTGGTTGCTATAGGAACAAAGGACATTTTTAGTATAGGAAGCTTATGTGTGAGGTAATGAGAGAGAGAGAGACCTTTACTCTCCCCCAGCATTCACAAATCCTAGATACACCTTGCACCACACCTGTCAGGCACACCAGTGGGCTGCTTAAGCAGGAATAGGGCCGCCCCCCTAGGGGTCAGGCAGGGAGGTGGGAGGTGTCAAGTGAGTTCAGTGGTAGCCCTCGAGCTGTAAGGAAGCTGGGAGTTGTAGCTCCCAGGGGAGAAGCAGACTAGGTCGCAGACGGTGGTCTGGACCTAGAGGAGTCGAACCCCCGGTCACAGGGAATTGAGGCTAGGTGCATGGGACCTGTCTTGGAGGACGGTCAGCAGCCTGGGCCTAATCACTGGTCCGGGACCAAAGGCACATCGGGGTACATGGACCCTAGGTCGGGGAGAAACGTCAGGCGACCCGGTAATTAACCTATGGAGGACAGGGCCTTTATGGACTGTTCCTGTGGCACCCCTGACCTGGTCAGGCACCACTGGGTACTGCACCCATGCTGGGTTGTGGAGGTCATCTGAGCTATAGCTTGTTTGTTCAAACGTAATAAGAATATCTGTGTATGTAAATAGTCAAAATGTAGATGTAGTTGCATAATTATCTGTCTGTCTATGTAGCCATCACATAGATCCATAGTATAATTCAAAGTTGTATAGTCATGAAGGAGTTAACCAAAAATAATGAAGTCAGAATGTGAAGCTGCGAAAGTCTTATCAGTAGCTTTCACACAGAAGGAATGTACGGGAGGCAGGAAGTGTGCTGTGAGAAATTGGGAGTGAAGCCCTCCCTGGTTAGCTTCAAGGTTATTCATGCTTACTGTATAATTGGATCTATCAGAATAAATGAGTCAGTTGATGACGCTGGCTGAAAAGAGAGCATGTCTGTGTTCTTTGTCTTATATACATTTATATATATTGGCACTGATATACAGCTAATATGGCACCGTCTCTGGATATCCCAAATGAGGACTCCATTACCAGTCTTCAATGCAGATTCCTCCCTTGACAGTTTGGCGCACCACCGTGGAGCTCCTTCAAGGACGCATTACCGACCTGCAAATACCGATCGTTTGGATGTCACGGACTGAGACCTCCCTCCGCTCCAACCAGGCTGATCCCCTACAACCCTCGGTGAGTGTTACATATTTTGTATTCACTGCCGTTGTGGTTGTTCTTGGAGAGGAGGGAGTGACGGGCTGTGTGTCCTTATCGGTGTTAAAAGGTTCCTGATTGTGACTCAGGGGTAGTGCCCGCTGGAGCTCAGAGCACGATCCCAGCCCTGAGGTGTGGATCAAGTGTCACACAGGATCCAGAGGATGGTTGTTAGGGCAGGAAAGATGGTGGTGGCTGGATATAGCTAGTTAGACTGACCCGGTCTGTAATTAAAGATGCGGGGGGGTTCCCGAGACCGAAGATAGCGAGTTAGGATGTTTAAATATTGGTACAGCTGACCAAGTCCGGAGGCCGAGACTTGTTTGTATGTGCATATGCATTCTTGTACGACCTCCTCCGTGACATGGAAGATTTTCATGTTACCGAAAATAGTGAGTTAGGACAATAAAAAATATTGGTGCAGCTGATCAAGTCCGGAGGGAATACATTTTGTTCCCCTCATCCGTGACGCGGGATACCCTTATTACTATATAGCTGAGGAGTTGCCAGCTAGTATAAGTTCCGGCCGGGCTGTAACGCACACCGCATAGTGATATATTAGTGTAATCCAGACACCACCAAGACAGCAAAAATGTTTGGACAGAAAGTTGAAAGGTCTGAAGGTAACAAGAGATTGTTGATTGATGCTGAATTGTTTAACAGAATAACGCAGATATTGCCATCAGAAAGATATACTGAGGTTGAAGATGAAGATGAGCAAGAGGATGTTGTGTTTTACTATATGTTACCCGAGTCTAAGGACAGATCTGAGGGTCCTCCGGCAGGTTGTTTTGTTGCTGTCCCACAACCTGATCCCCATTCTATTCCCCCTGTCCCGGAGCTGCTCATAGATGCTGCAGTCCCACCCACTAGACAGCATTCCTTAACTCTTTCCACACCCATACCCCTGGTCCCTCCCATACCTGCAATGCCATCTCTCCCCTCACCGGCCAATCTAATATCACACTCCCCAGTTACCAATCCCCTCCCCTTGGATCCCCCTTTTTCCCCTAGGACATATAATGAGTTTTACCCCGAACCTGACGAGGAACAGCCCTCATTTAAATATGTCCCTTTCAACCCCATCCAGTCAGAGGCATTAATCCCCTGCCTGCCAGATCCCAAAATTAACCCTATGCGATTTTATAGGAAGATACTACAGGTCCACCAGTTGTATTCAGCTGCCCGGAAGGACCTTGTTAATCTCACCAAAGTAAAAGCAGGAGACAGTTTTTGGCCCTTAATGGAACCCCATCTCCCAATGTCCCCAGGCACTGATGACACCATTTTCCAAAGTGGAGAACAGTATTGATCCGCTTTAAAAAGATGGGCTAAATGGGGAAAATTTTAAAATTTAAGATAATAATATTCACAGATATTTTATTAAGGGGGGACTGTGGAGGTCGTCTGAGCTATAGCTTGTTTGTTCAAACGTAATAAGAATATTTGTGTATGTAAATAGTCAAAATGTAGATGTAGTTGCATAATTATCTGTCTGTCTATGTAGCCATCACATAGATCCATAGTATAATTCAAAGTTGTATAGTCATGAAGGAGTTAACAAAAGATAATGAAGCCAGAATGTGAAGCTGCGAAAGTCTTATCAGTAGCTTTCACACAGAAGGAATGTACGGGAGGCAGGCAGTGTGCTGTGAGAAATTGGGAGTGAAGCCCTCCCTGGTTAGCTTCAAGGTTATTCATGCTTACTGTATAATTGGATCTATCAGAATAAATGAGTCAGTTGATGACGCTGGCTGAAAAGAGAGCATGTCTGTGTTCTTTGTCTTATATACATTGATATATGTTGGCACTGATATACAGCTAATATGGCACCGTCTCTGGATATCCCAAATGAGGACTCCATTAGCAGTCTTCAACACAAATTCCTCCCTTGACAGGGTCAGTACCTTCAGGTAATCCAAAGGCTGAAATAGGGTGTGTATGCACAGACACATAGTAAGCAGGTCTCATACACACCTTAGAGGGGACCCTAAGGCAGACCCAAGAGGGGGCGTGGCCTCCACATCTCAGCTAGTGGTGGTGGAGACGCCGGAAGCTAGATTGCACTGGCAGATGAGAAAAGGAGCTGGAGGTAGCCAGTCTGATAGTGGAGAGCGCAGAGTGTGGTCGCATGAAGAGTGAGAGGCGCAGACATGCTACTCAGACCCTGCACGTGTAGTAGCCGTTGGCGGGGGAGAACGCTCACCAGAAGTTGGACAGAAAGGCGCCGAGGAAGTCAGTTGGTCAGAGAGACATTAAAGAAGTCGGCTGGTCGTGTATGGAGACTTCTGGGGGCTAGGCATGCAAGGGAAACAGGTTCCCGAAGTAGGCTCAAGTTTAACTACCTACTAAACCTGCCCGTGTGGGGACCACAAGTCCCACACCAACCAACTAGAGTCCAAGCATCCGCAGCAACGAGGGGGCCTATAAAGGTGGATCGAGCCTGAAGCTATCCACCTTGGTCCACGCTGCCAGCAAACAGGCCAAAAAGGGGAGAAAAGTCAGTAACGACTTCCCTGGATGACTCCCACGGTACTTCGGGTCAGGTGCTATCCGAAACAAGAAGTGCTAGGAAGGCAAGTTAATGGTTACCCTTAGACCAGCCTGAAGGATACCTGGTTCCACTTGGTTTATCTCAGTATCGCCCAGGTTACCTCACAACACCAGCTGAACGTGAGTAAACCAGTTGAAAGACACCTTGGACTGTGACTGAGTTATTCTGTGACCTGTGGTTCCACACACATACACCCGAGCCCCTGGGGCCAGCCTCACTCTCGGGAGGCCACACCACCGAACTGCAGATTCCATCAGCCCCAGACGCTTGTTAAACTGCAGTGGCGGTCACCTATAACCCTGACCGCAAACCGAGAGTGGCGTCATGACTCAGAAGTAAATAACCTGACATACCTGTTGCCAGAGAAGATCCCAAAGAGAAGCCACCCAGCGGCGTCCCTGGAGGTAGGGCGGTGTCCCTGAGGCGACCGCTGCAGCGGTGGGTGACTCATTTCCATGAGCTTAGACATCGGGGGCACTAGCGCAACGAGGGGGATAGGGCTTTCCATACAAGCAGCCCACTAACATCCCAAGCATGAGCCCCTGAGAGCAGGCTCCCTCACTTAGCCATAGTGGGGAGCGGGACCCGGAAAGCTTCAAGCTAACGGGGCACAAAGGGCACTCTAAATGTGTGCCAGGAGGCAGGTCACGGACCACCACGCAGTGCTGCAGGGGACGGGACCCGGACGAGCTCCCCTCAGGAGACAGCGGCATTCAGAGACTTGGTTTACCCTGTTGTCCGCATTTGATTCATTGCTGAGTGAGTACCCGACTGACCCCCGCACTGCAGCCCGAATCACCATTCAGAGACCCGGGGCCTACCCCTACCTGTGGAGGGTAACGTCATCTTGCTGCCCCACTCCATCGCCCCGGTTACTCTCAACGGCAGTGGCGGTCCTCCCAATTACCATACACCACGGGTGGCGTCACGAACTATATCTATTTCCTCTGTAAATACCCCCTTTTTAATAAGATCCCATACAATGAACTGGGAAATTGCCTATCAGCAGGAAGTAAGACCAAATATAAATGCTGAAAAAGGCTGGTCAGTCCGGTCTCAGGAGGCTGCAACAAGAATGTGTATCCCACTACCCGACCAATAGCTGTTCTCACATAAGGAGATGTAACCTGTGGAGAGAGGAGTAGGGGTGGATCATATGGCAAAGCTCCACACGTATCGCCGCAACTGCGGCTTTGTCAGGGAAGAAACATTAGCAACAGCAGTTTAAGTGGCAGAAGCAATTTCTGTGGTTGTGGCACACATTCTTTACACATTTTTTATCCCATGCACCAGCAGATCAGAGTAAAAGTCTGACACATAGTGAACGACTGGAGAGGACAATGCAGGAGTATCTGGAGGTCAATATCGATGCCATAAGGGGTGAGCTGGTCCCCTTTGAAATTTGGTCTTCAAAAAAATGGAAGAATGGCCTGAGCTGGTCAGTAACACCTTAGACGTCTTGTCATGCTTGGCAGCCATCATTCTCTCAGAACGTGCCTTCAGCGCTGCTGGTGATGTCCTGATGGATACGCACATCCGGCTGTCCCCTGAAAGCATAGACCACCTAACTTTCATCAAGATGAACAAATCATGGATCTCGAATGACTTTTCCACCACAGGCGCAGACTGTTCAGACCAGGCGACGGTGGAGTTTTCAGTGTACTGCATTGATCTCGCATTATTGCTGTCTGTGACACATTTGTCGTGGCTTTTGATGTTACTAACACGTGCCTTTGTGGCCAACAATCAAATGGTGTGTCCACCACTGTGACTTTTACAATGTTTGGCAAACTGTTGGGTGTTGCCTCCAAATCCTGGCCCTCCTCACCATATCCCCATAGATCATCGATGTGGGTTAAAAGTGACTATCACAAATTCCCCCCTTACTAACCTAATACCCATTCACCCAGCCCCACTCCCCCAGTCCCTCTAACAGGGGCACTATGGAACGCTCGCTCTGTCTGCAACAAACTTTCCTACATCCATGACCTCTTCATCACTAACAAACTCTCCTTCCTCGGCATCACGGACACCTGACTCAACCCCTCTGGCACTGCCTCTCCTCCTCTCTTTCTCCTGTCAGATAACTGCTCTTTCATCCCAAATCCATTGCCACCCTCCGTTATTCTCCCTTCTTTTGAGGTGCACTCTGCCCCAATATACTTCCTTTCCAACCTTCAACTGGCTGTCATTTACTGCCCCCCAGGGCCAGCCACCTCCTTTTTTGACCACTTCACCACCTGGCTACTTAATTTACATTTCTGCTGACATCCCCACAATCATCATGGGTGACTTTAACATCCCCCCATTTACACCTCCCACTCATCTGTCTCTAAGCTTCTAACACTCACATCCTTCTTTGGTCTCGCTAAATGGTCCCCCACAGCTACTAACAAAGATGACCACACACTCGATCTCATCTTCACCCACCTCTGTTGCTTATCTAACCTCTCTACCTCCCCTGTTTTGCACTGTCTGACCACAACCTACTTACATTCTCTTTACTGTCCTCACTTATCACTTAACCCCCACTCCACAAACTTACACTCCTTCGCAGAAAGCTCAAACACCATGATTTGCATTCAGAGTCCCTTCTCTCTCTCTCTCTCACAGACATAGCTTCCTTAAATAACGAAGATGCTGTTGCCCCTTTATATAACACCATAATAACTACAGCTCTTGATTTGGCAGCCTCCATCATACATACCAAAACCCGCACAAAACAGACAACCATGGTACACAAGCCTGACTAAAGAACTGTGGAGGGCCTCCAGTGTTGCTAAACAGAGATGAAAAAGATCCAATTCCACCTTAACTGCATATAAGCATTTCCTTGCCAATTTCAAGTCCTCACTCACTATCGCAAAACAAACCTACTTCTCATGTCTGATATCCTCCCTGTCCCACAAACCTAAAAATCTATTCAACAATTTCAATTCTCTCCTCTGTCTCCCAGCACCTCTCTTATCTCAGCTGAAGACTTTGCCTCATTCTTAAAGCAGAAGATCGAAAACATCAGAGAAAGCTGTGGCTCACAGTCCCCACAACACCTCCCCAGAACTACTGAGCCCACTTCCTCCATAACCAGCTTCTGCACCATGTCAAAAAATAACATCTCCTCACTTCTCTCAAAAGCACATCTCAGCACCTGTGCACTTGACCTGCTCTCATCCCACCCCTAACCCATCTCTTCAACCTATCACTAACAATTGCTGTCATCCCCTCATGCTTTAATCACACCCATCCTCAAAAAGCCCTCCCTTGACCTTTCCTCTGTGTCTAGCTATCACCTCATATCACTTCTCTCTTATGCCTCAAAACTACTGGAACAGCATGTCTATTTTGAACTGTCCTCCCACCTTTCCTCTTGTTCCCTCTTTGACCAGTTCCAATCTGGCTTCCAACCACATCATTCAACCAAAATGCCTTAACTAAGGTTACCAATGGCCTACTAACCGGTAAAGCCAAGCTACAGTACTCTGTCCTCCTTCTAGACCTGTCTTTTGCCTTTGACACAGTGGAACACTCCATCCTACTACAGATGCTCTCATCCCTGGGCATCAAAGACTTGGCCCTATCCTGGATCACTTCAAATCTAACGAACCAAAATTTCAGTATCTTTCTCTGGCACACTGCCTCCATGGTGTCCTCCAAGGTTCAGTTCTAGGACCCATGGTCTTCTCAATCTACATCTTCGGCCTGGGACATTTCATAGAGTCCCACGGCTTTCAGTATCACCTCTACGCTGATGATACACAGAACTACGTCTCTGGACCTGACATCATCTCCTTACTAACCAAAATCCCATAATGTCTGTCTGCTATTTCATCTTTCTTTTCTGCTTGATTTCTAAAACTGAACATGGACAGAACAGAATTAATCTTTACGCCATTTCGTTCTACCACTCCACCAGACCTATCCATCAAAGTCAATAGCTGCTCACTCTTCACAATCCCACATGCTCGCTGCCACACAGTAACTCTCGACTCTACTCTCTCTTTCATGCCACATATTCAAGACGTTTCCTCCTCCTGCTGCCTCCAACTCAAAAATATTACCTGGATACCTTGGTCAAGTAATCTGTACATTCCTTGACCAAGAATCTGCAAAAACCATGCATGCCCTCATGATCTCCCACTTAGACTACTACAACCTCCTTCTCTGTGGCATCCCCTCTAACAGTCTCGCACCCCTACAATGTATCCTAAACTCTGCCGCCCAACTAATACCCCTGTCCTCCCACTATTCCCTGGCCTCTCCTGTCTGGGCAATGGGAAGCCAGTGAAGGATTGGCAAAGACTCAGATTCAGAACCCTAAACATGACATACAAAGCCATGTCATGTTTCCTCCATACATCTGTGATCTATTTTTCCGTTACTTACCTGCACATAACCTCTGATCCTCGCAACATCTTTTTCTCTTCTCCCCTCTTATCTCCTCTTCCCACAATTGCATATAACATTTCTCCCGTGCCTCCCCCATACTCTGGAACTCTGCCCCATCATATCAGATGCTCATCTGCCGTGGAAATCTTCAAAAGAAACCTGAAAGCCCACCTCTTCCGACAAATCTACAACCTGCAGTAACCCTCAGACCAGTACACCACTGCGCAACCAGCTCTGTCCTCACCTACTGTACCCTTACCCATCTCATGTAGACTGTGAGCCCTCACAGGCAGGGTCCTCTATCCTCCTGTCCCCTCACCCATCCCCTCTAGACTGAGTCCTCACGGGCAGGGTCCTCTCTCCTCCTGTACTCTCACTCATCCCTTGTAGACTGAGGCCTCGCAGGCAGGATCCTCTCTCCTGTACCAGTCTGTACCTTGTATTGTTCTTGTCTCTATTATGTACAGTGCTGGTGAAAAGTATTGGCACCCCTGCAATTCTGTCAGAGAATACTCAGTTTGTTCCTGAAAATGATTGCAATCACAAATTCTTTGATGTTATCTTCATTTAATTTGTCTTCAATGAAGAAAAAAAAAATTGTCATAAAGCCAAATATTGGATATAATTCCACACCAAACATAAAAAGGGGGTGGACAAAAGTATTAGCACTGTTTGAAAAATCATGTGATGCTTCTCTAATTTGTGTAATTAACAGCACCTGTAACTTACCTGTGGCACCTAACAGGTGTTGGCAATAACTAAATCACACTTGCAGTCAGTTGACATGGATTAAAGTTGACTCCACCTCTGTCCTGTGTCCTTGTGTGTACCACATTGAGCATGGAGAAAAGAAAGAAGACCAAAGAACTGTCTGAGGACTTGAGAATCCAAATTGTGAGGAAGCATGAGCAATCTCAAGGCTACAAGTCCATCTCCAAAGACCTGAAAGGTCCTGTGTCTACGGTGCGCAGTGTCATCAAGAAGTGTAAAGCCCATGCCACTGTGGCTAACCTCCCTAGATGTGGAAGGAAAAGAAAAATTGACGAGAGATTTCAACGCAAGATTGTGCGGATGGTGGATAAAGAACCTCGACTAACATCCAAACAAGTTCAAGCTGCCCTGCAGTCCGAGGGTACAGCAGTGTCAACTCGTACTATCCGTAGGCGTCTGAATGAAAAGGGACTGTATGGTAGGATACCCAGGAAGACCCCACTTCTTACCCCGAGACATAAAAAAGCCAGGCTGGAGTTTGCCAAAACCTACCTGAGAAAGCCTAAAACGTTTTGGAAGAATGTTCTGTGGTCAGATGAGACAAAAGTAGAGCTTTTTGGGAAAAGCCATCAACATAGAGTTTACAGGAAAAAAAAGAGGCATTCAAAGAAAAGAACACGGTCCCTACAGTCAAACATGGCGGAGGTTCCCTGATGTTTTGGGGTTGCTTTGCTGCCTCTGGCACTGGACTGCTTGACTGTGTGCATGGCATTGTGAAGTCTGAAGACTACCAACAAATTTTGCAGCATAATGTAGGGGCCCAGTGTGAGAAAGCTGGGTCTCCCTCAGAGGTCATGGGTCTTCCAGCAGGAGAATGACCCAAAACACACTTCAACAAGCACTAGAAAATAGTTTGAGAGAAAGCACTGGAGACTACTAAAGTGGCAAGCAATGAGTCCAAACCTGAATCCCATAGAAGACCTGTGGAGAGATCTCAAAATGGCAGTTTGGAGAAGGCCCCTTCACATCTCAGGGACCTGGAGCAGTTTGCCAAAGAAGAATGGTCTAAAATTCCAGCAGAGCATTGTAAGAAACTCATTGATGGTTACCGGAAGCGGTTGTGCGCAATTATTTTGGCTAAAGGTTGTGCAGCCAAGTATTAGGCTAAGGGTGCCAATACTTTTGTCTGGCCCATTTTTGGAGTTTTGTGTGAAATGATCAATGATTTGATTTTTGTTTCATTCTCTTTTGTGTTTTTTCATTGCAAGCAAAATAAATGAAGGTAATAATACCAAAGAATTTGTGATTGCAATCATTTTCAGGAAGAAACTGAGTATTATCTGACAGAATTGCGGGGGTGCCAATACTTTTGCCCAGCACTGTATGACCCTTTTTCACATGTAAAGCAACAAGGAATAAACAGAGCTCAAAAAAAAAAAAAAGATTCTGTTTACAGCCGACACTAGGGGGAGTTCTCTGTATATAGAGATACACAAGATTCTGCATACAGCCACCACAAGGAGGAGCTCCCTGTATACAGAGATACATGATAAGATCCTGTCTGCAGCCACCACTAGGGGGAGCTCCCTGTATACCGAGATACATGATAAGATTCTGTCTGCAGCCACCACTAGGGGGAGCTCCCTGTATACAGAAATGCATGATAAGATTCTGTCTGCAGCCACCACTAGGGGGAGCTCCCTGTATACAGAAATACATGATAAGATCCTGTCTGCAGCCACCACTAGGGGGAGCTCCCTGTATACAGAGATACATGATAAGATCCTGTCTGCAGCCACTACTAGGGGGAGCTCCCTGTATACAGAGATACATGATAAGATCCTGTCTGCAGCCACCACTAGGGGGAGCTCCCTGTATACAGAGATACATAAGATTTTGTCTGCAGCCACCACTAGGGGGAGCTCCCTGTATACAGAGAGATACATGATAAGATTCTGTCTGCAGCCACCACTAGGGGGAGCTCCCTGTATACAGAGATACATGATAAGATCCTGTCTGCAGCCACCACTAGGGGGAGCTCCCTGTATACAGCGATACATGATAAGATTCTGTCTGCAGCCACCACTAGGGGGAGCTCCCTGTATACAGAGATACATGATAAGATCCTGTCTGCAGCCACCACTAGGGGGAGCTCCCTGTATACAGAGATACATGATAAGATCCTGTCTGCAGCCACCACTAGGGGGAGCTCCCTGTATACAGAGATACATGATAAGATTCTGTCTGCAGCCACCACTAGGGGGAGCTCCCTGTATACAGAAATACATGATAAGATCCTAGCAACAAGAAAAGAAAACGATCAAACCCCCAGATGATTTATAATATAATAATTTATTTTTTATTAAAGTGCACATGAAGAAAGTGGAGCAGATTCAATGCAGGACTTAAAAAAGCCCCAAAAGAGGTCACAGAACCTTCATATAGTCATGCAATACATACAATATAGATTTACACCTTCACCAGGGATATATCAGAAAAGGTGTCACTCTAACACAGATAGCATGACCCTACATGCACATGGAAATTTACATGAGCAGGGAGAGTCAGACAATGGACGTAACCAATTGTATAATTACCAATGAAGATGCCCACGGGTCAAACGCTGGATGTCAGAGGAAAGGAGAGGGAACCGCGACCCACCCAACGGCCATTTCAGCAATACCGGGTTGCCTTCGTCAGGGGGCCTTGAGCTGACCCTGACACCCACCACCCAAAGGAACAGATCAGGACAGTAGTCACAACCTTACAATGGACACACCAAGAGAGGAGTGCAGTACAACTAAAGTACACCACTTCCAAACACACAAGAGTAACCACAAGCCATAAAGAGGAGGTAAATAGAGAAAGCTAGAAATTACCTGGCAAGCG
Source organism: Anomaloglossus baeobatrachus (assembly GCF_048569485.1). Lineage (NCBI taxonomy): Eukaryota > Metazoa > Chordata > Amphibia > Anura > Aromobatidae > Anomaloglossus > Anomaloglossus baeobatrachus. The sequence continues at coordinate 581,971,170 of NC_134358.1, read as the reverse complement.
TCATACAACTTACAACAGACAGCAGCTCAAACACAACCACAATCATTGGGAGTGGTTATCAGCGGAAACACCTGAGCAGAGGTAATGAGCTTGCTGCTGGCAAGTAAAACTGATATTAACCCCATGAATGCCAAAAGTAAAAAAAAAAATGATGTCTCTTTCACACGTCCGTGTTTCCGGTACGTGTGATGTCCATTTTCACACGTAATGGAGACACGGACACACACCTATTAAAATCAATGGGATTGTGGACATCTCCGTGGTTTCACATGGAATGTGTGTTCGTGTTCAGCAGATGCGTGTCCGTGTGCTCCACACGGCGACATGTCCGTTTTTCTCCGGCAGCACAGATGTCAACGGCCCACACACTGATGTGATCCGTGTGACATCAGTGTGACATGTACTGGAAACACGTGTCTTTGAAATAATATGATTTCCTAAACTCATATGTCTTCGGCGCAGCTACCACTTATTTCTGGGCCCACTCATTATGCTCATGAATATTCACTGCACCGTGGACCCGGAATCAGCAAAACTGGAGACAGCAGCGCTGAGGACAGATGAGTATAGAAGTTCATACTGTCTGTATGCTATGCGGAGGTCACATGGTTAGCACACCGACAGCACATGCTGAACACACACACGGACATACGTACACACAATTTTCCGTATTTCTTTTTTCCTCCCCATCTTCCTAGAGCCATAACTTTTTTAGTTTTCTGTCAATCTTGCCATATGAGGGCTTGTTTTTTGTGGGATGAGCTGTACTTTTAAACAAAACCATAAGTTTTACCATATACAGAAGTTTTACTGGAAAAAGGTAATAAAATTCCAAGTGCAGAAAAATTGCAAAAAAGTGCGATTGCAGGATTGTTTTGGGGGTATTTTATTCAACGTGTTCATTACATGGTAAACCTGATGTACCAATGTGATGCCTCAGGTTGTTACGAGTTCATAGACACTAAACATATATAGGTTTACGTTTATCTAAGGGGTTAAAACAAATTCAGAAGTTTGTCCAAAGAAGTGGCGCATGTTTTGCGCCATTTTCTGAATCTGCAGCATTCTAATTTTTCGGGATCTATGGCTCAGTGGTGGCTTATTTTTTGCATCTCGAGCTGACAATTTTAATGGTTCTTTTTTGCACAGATACTACATTTTGATTGTCTGTTATTGCATTTTGTGCAAAATTTGAGGCGACCAAGCAATGTCATTTTTGCTTTTGGAATTTTTTTGCCACTACGCCGTTTACCGATCAGATTAATAGATTTTATATTTTGATCGATCCGGCATTTCTGATTCCGATACCAAATGTCTATATTGTTTAGGGTTTTTTTATCAGTTTAATTTTCAATGGCAGGAAATGGGGGTGATTTGAACTTTTAGTTTTATTTTTTTTTCAAACTTTTTTTTATTTTTTTTTATTTTACTTGTCCCCTAGAGGACCATAAGGATCAGCAGTCTGATTGCTTATTCATTTCTGATGATCAGAGCTGCACAATTCTGTTCAGCAGAAATGCTGTGTGCCTGTTACAGTCGCTGCTCTGTCGGCTCCAACAGTAATTACAAATAAGAAATAACGTTTGGAACTCCATTCTATGTCTGAACTGGGTGCAAAAACCTAAAAAAACATCACTATGGGGAGATAAGGTATGCACATCTCCCCATACCAACAGTAAATACGTCATGATTAGAGATGAGCGAACCGGCCGTGGTTCGGCTCGAGTTCAGTTCGCCGAACGGAGGTCTCGTTCGAGTTCGGTTCGGCGAACCGCTCGAACCGCATAGGAAACAATGGGAGGCAATCACAAACACATAAAAACACCTAGAAAACACCATCAAAGGTGTCCAAAAGGTGACAAACAACTCACAACACAACACAAACACATGGGAAAGTGACAAGGACAAATTCTCATGCGAAAACAAAACAGCGTTACAAGGAAAAGAGGAGGAGACACAGATATAGGCATGGCATGCCCTTCTAAAATCATGTAAAACACTGCAAGGTTACTCCAAGCAGAGTCTCCCTTTTTTCCAAAAATTGGGCCACACAGACACTCACCCCTTCAGTGGCAGCACTTGTGCCCCAGTTGTACACTTCACAGGTAGATTTGCATCAAGCACATTCAAAAATACGCCATACTTAACCGTCCCCAGGATGACACCGGGAGAGGTAGCTAAGTCTTTCCTGATCCCAGCTCTGTTCATCTTGGCTTCTTTTTAAAAACAATGTAAGCAAGGGTTACTGCAAGCGGAGTCTCCCTTTTTTCCAAAAATTGGGCCCCACACACACCCAACCCTTCAGTGGCAGCACTTGTGCCCCAGTTGTACACTTCACAGATAGATTTGCATCAAGCACATTCCAAATCCACAAGCCTTTACTCTCCCCAGGATGACACAGGGGTAGTAAATTCCTGGTGGATCCATGACTTGTTCATTTTGATGAACGTCAGTCTGTCCACATTGTCACTGGACAGACGCGTGCGCTTATCTGTCAGCACACACCCAGCAGCACTGAAGACACGTTCAGAGACAACGCTGGCAGCTGGACACGACAAAATCTCCAAGGCGTAAGTGGAGAGCTCTGGCCATTTTTCAAGATTTGAAGCCCAAAATCAGCAAGGCTGCATTTGCAAAGTCATGGCATCGATGTTCATTTGGAGATACTCCTGTATCATCCTCTCCAGCCGGTGACTATGTGTCAGACTTGTTGTCTCTGCTGGCCTTGCAAAGGATGGTCTAAAAAAATTATGAAAAGATTCCATAAAATTGCTGTTACCAGCACCAGATACGGTGCTACTGGTACGGGTAGACTGCTGAAGATGACGAGACCGTCCCATGTTTGTCAAGTTACAACTGGGAGATTCACTCCGTGCACCACTGGTGTTTGGTGGAAAAGCCGAGCTAAGATTGAGTAACAGTTTCTGCTGATACTCCTGCATACGTGCGTCCCTTTCTATCCCTGGAATTATGTCACAAAATTTGGACTTGTACCGGGGATCTAATAGTGTGGCAATCCAGTAGTCATCATCACTTCTAATTTTGACAATACGAGGGTCATGTTGGAGGTAGTGCAGCAAGAAGGCGCTCATGTGTCTGGCGCAGCCATGCGGACCAAGTCCACGCTGTGTTTGTGGCATAGAGGTGCTAACTGTTCTTTCTTCCTCTGACATCTCCCCCCAACCTCTTTCAACTGAAATTTGACCAAGGTCTACCTCATCCGTTGAGTCTTCCATGTCCATGGACAGTTCGTCCTCCATTTCTTCATGTTCTCCTGCACCTTCCTCAACATTTCGCCTGCTACCATGCGCCCTTGTTGATCCCTGTCCCCCATGGTCCCATGCCTGCCGCGTTGGTGATGATGAACGTCTGGACCTTGGTGATGTTGTTGTCTCTTGCGCATATGAATCCTCCTGTAGTTCCTCCCCTTCCTGTTGTCCCACCCCCTGACTCCGAATAGTGTTTAGCGTGTGCTCCAGCATGTAAATGACTGGAATTGTCATGCTGATAATGGCATTGTCAGCGCTAAACATATTCGTCACCATGTCGAAACTGTGCAGAAGGGTGCATAGGTCCTTGATCTGAGACCACTCCATCAGGGTGATCTGCCCCACCTCTGCATCTCGTTGGCCCAGGCTATACGTCATGACGTATTGCACCAGGGCTCGACGGTGCTGCCACAGTCGCTGTAACATGTGGAGAGTCGAATTCCAGCGTGTCGGCACATCGCATTTCAGGCGATGAACCGGCAGGCCGAAAGACTTCTTGAGCGATGCAAGTCGCTCAGCAGCGGCGGTTGAACGGCGAAAGTGAGCAGACAGTTTTCGTGCCCTGTTCGGAAGGCCATCTAGGCCAGGATAGTGTGTTAAAAATTGCCGGACAACAAGGTTCAACACGTGAGCCATACAAGGCACGTGTGTCACATTGCCCAGGCGAAGGGCCGCACCCAGGTTTGCAGCATTGTCGCACACGGCCTTACCAGGCTGCAGGTTGAGTGGAGACAACCATTTACCAAACTCAGTCTCCAGAGCTGCCCACAACTCAGCCGCTGTGTGACTCTTAGTTCCAAGACATTTCAAGCTAAAGACCGCCTGATGCCGTTGCGCTCTGCTGCCAGCATAGTAATGAGGGGTGTGTGATTCCTTCTGCGCAGTGAGAACGCTGGTGGGCTGACCAGGCAGGCTTGGGGCGGAGGTGGAGGACCCAGACGAGGTGGAGGAAGCAGAAGCAGTGGCGGAACTTGGACAGACAGAGGATTGACACACAAGTCGTGGGGACGGCAAGACTTGTGCAGCAGACCCTTCACCATCTATCACCATAGTTACCCAGTGCCCAGTCAGCGACATGTAACGTCTCTGTCCATGCTTACTGGTCCAAGTATCGGTGGTGAAATGCACCCGTTCACACACAGAGTTTCTCAAGGAAGTGGTGATGTTGTGTGCGACATGCTGGTGTAGCGCAGGCACACCTTTCTTAGAGAAGTAGTGGCGACTGGGCATCTGGTACTGGGGCACAGCGACAGACATAAGGTCTCTAAAATCCCGTGTGTCCACCAGGCGGAAAGGCAGCATTTCGGTAGCCAAGAGCTTACAGAGGGATAAAGTCAACCTCTTAGCTTTGTCATGGGTCACAGGAAATGGCCTTTTATTTGTCCACATCTGAGGGACAGAGATCTGGCTGCTGTGTGTAGACGGTGGTGAGTAGGGTGTCCCTGGAAAAATGCAGGTTTGTGAGGAAAGTGCAGGCATAGACATGATGTTGCCTTCATCCAACGTTGGTGCTATCGATGTCTGAGAGAGCTGTACACCCACACTTGTTTCCCCTTCCAAACCAACTGACGACCTACCAAGCAAACTGCCTGTTGCGGTTACAGTGGTGGAAGTTGTGCGTGGAAAACCAGGTGTGACAGCTGTCCCCACAGTCCTAGAAGATGAAGAGCGCGCGGATGCACTGGAAGGGGCAGGCGGTGGATGGTCCGCTCCGCTAGGCCGCATTGCAGCACGGTGAGCTTCCCACTGGGACATATGATATTTATTCATGTGACGATTCATGGAAGGAGTTGTCAAACTGCTGAGGTTTTGCCCTCTACTAACAGAATCACGACAAATTTTACAGATCACATGATTTGGGCGATCTTTTGCTATGTCAAAAAAGGACCAGGCTAGGCAAGGCTTAGAGGGAATGCGACCTGCTGAGCCACCATGACTAGTGCTCAGAGGCAGAGTGGTGTCTGAGGATGCAGTTGTAGACGTGCTACCAGTACTCCGACTCTGTCCAGGAAGGCGCAAGGTAACTTCGTCGTCAGTTGCATCCTCCTCCACCGCCTCGGTTGACCTCCTTGAGTGCCTGACACTATTGCGTCTGAGATCACTTCCGGTATCTGTGGAGAAAGATCGGGTGAGATTGTTCCTTGTTGTCTTTTTTGGCACTTTGTTGTTTGTATTATGCACTGCACTTTAATACTATTTTAATATTTGTAATAACATACAGAAATAAAAGGGCTAGGAACAGGAGAAAACCAATGTGGCTTAATAAGGATGTAAAAGGGGCAATGAATAATAAGAAAAAGGCATTTAAAAAGCTAAAACAAGAAGGCAGCGAGGAAGCATTAAAAATATATAGAGAAAAAAATAAAATGTGTAAAAAACAAATATATTTAGCAAAAGTAGAAACTGAGAGACTCATTGCTAAGGAAAGCAAAACAAATCCCAAACTATTCTTTAACTATATAAACAGAAAAAAGATTAAAATTGATGGTGTTGGCCCTTTAAAGAATAATGAGGGTAAAATCATAGAAAGCGATGTGGGAAAAGGAAATGTTTTAAATACTTTTTTCTCAACTGTGTTCACACAGGAAAAGCATATGCCAGGGGAAATGCAGAGTGATCATGTAAATGCCCCATTAAGTATGACCTGCCTAACCCAGGAAGAAGTGCAGAACCGACTTAGTAACATTAAAATTGACAAATCACCAGGCCCTGATGGCATTCACCCTCGGGTATTAAGGGAGTTAAGTAATGTGATAGACAGGCCTCTATTCCTTTTATTTAAAGACTCTATAGAAACTGGGTCTGTTCCACTGGATTGGCGGCTAGTAAATGTGGTACCAATATTCAAAAAAGGGTGCAAAAGGGAACCTGGAAACTATAGGCCGGTAAGCTTAACATCTGTTGTGGGTAAAATGTTTGAAGGGTTTTTAAGGGATACTATTATGGAATGTCTCAATGTTAATAACTGTTTAACTCCATATCAACATGGATTTATGAAGGATCGCTCCTGTCACACTATCCTGATCAGCTTCTATGAGGATGTAAGCTCTCACATGGACCGAGGAGAATCATTGGATGTCATTTATCTCGACTTCGGTAAAGCATTTGACACTGTCCCACATAAAAGACTGCTAAGTAAAATGAGAAAGCTTGGGCTCGGGGAAAATGTGTGTAGATGGGTAGGTAGCTGGCTTAGTGGTAGAAAACAAAGAGTGGTTATTAATGGTGCATACTCAGATTGGGCCAGGGTTACTAGTGGGGTGCCACAGGGGTCTGTATTGGGCCCCCTACTATTTAATATATTTATTAATGATCTGGTGGATGGTTTACAGAGTAAAATATCAGTATTTGCAGATGATACAAAACTATGTAAGGTAGTTAACACAAAGGAGGACAGTTTGCAACTACAGATGGACTTGAGTAAATTGGAGAATTGGGCTGAAAAATGGCAAATGAGGTTTAACACAGATAAGTGTAAGGTTATGCACATGGGAAGGAGAAACAGATGCTACGATTACTTACTAAATGGGAAACTGCTGGGGAAATCAGACATGGAAAAAGACTTAGGCATCTTAGTGAATAAGAAGCTAAATTGGAGTGCCCAGTGTCAGGCAGCAGCCACCAAAGCAAATAGGGTGATGGGATGCATTAGAAGAGGTCTGGGGGCACGAGATGAAAACATCATTCTCCCTCTGTACAAATCACTAGTCAGACCACACTTGGAGTATTGTGTGCAATTTTGGGCGCCGGTGCTGAAGAAAGACATTACTGAACTTGAAAGGGTTCAGAGGCGGGCTACTAAAATAATAAATGGAATGGGTGCATTACAATACACGGAAAGGTTATCAAAATTAGGTCTATTTACTCTAGAAAAGAGAAGACTTAGGGGAGACCTAATAAATATGTACAAATATATCAGAGGGCCATATAGAGATCTCTCCCATGATCTGTTTGTACCAAGGACTATGACAAGAACAAGGGGGCATTCTTTTCGATTGGAGGAAAGAAAATTCCTACATCAGCATAGAAGAGGGTTCTTCACGGTAAGAGCAGTGAGGCTCTGGAACTCTCTTCCTGAGGAAGTGGTGATGGCCAACTCACTGAATGAATTTAAGAGAGGAATGGATGCATTTCTTGTTAGCAAAAGTATAGAAGGTTATAAATAGCATAATCTTACAGGTAGATAGAAGAGCGACCAAGATTATTAGAGGAATGGGGGGGCTGCAACACCAAGAAAGGTTATTAAACTTGGGGTTAGTTAGTTAGGAAAAACAAAGGCTTAGGGGGATCTAATCACAATGTATAAATATATGAGGGGACAGTACAGAGACCTTTCCAAAGATCTCTTTACACCTAGGCCTGCGACTGGAACACGGGGGCATCCGCTACGTCTTGAGGAAAGAATGTTTAATCATAATCACAGATGAGGATTCTTTACTGTACGAGCAGTGAGACTATGGAGCTCTCTGCCGTATGATGCTGTATTGAGGGATTCACAAGTAAAATTTAAGCAGAGCCTGATCGCATTAATTGAAAAATATAATATTACCAGTTATGTATATTGGATTTTATGACAGGGTGTTGATCCAGGGAACTAGTCTGATTGCCGTATGTGGAGTCAGGAAGGAATTTTTTTCCCCATTGGAGCTTATTTGACACATTGGGTTTTTTTTGCCTTCCTCTGGATCAACATGTTAGGCTACGGGTTGAACTAGATGGACTTAGAGTCTCCCTTCAACCTTAAAACTATGATACTATGATACTATGTAATTAAATGTTAAGTTTTAGTCCCTGCTATGGCAACATGAGGCATCACATGACCCGTTGCTACCATGGAAACCATCGGCTCCCCATGATCATGTCACGGTGCCTCCAATGGCGGCAGGGAAAGGCGTGTTCGTTGCTGCGGCGATTTAAATTGCACTGTCAGTATTTGACAGTGCAATCTAAGGCGTTAACAGGTGCAGGTGGATCATGGATCCAACCGTGCCTGATGGCCGCACATGTCTGCTGGTCAAATCAGCAGTAGTGCATGGATCACCGCCGGCTCACCGCAGCAGCCGGTGGTGATTACCCCTTCATGATTTAGATACCAATACGTTCTCAGTTGTGAAGGGGTTAATGTGTGTGGCCTCAGATGGTAGTAAGAGACTTTGGGCTTGAGCCTGTCAAAGAGAGACAACCATAACAGTACCTCCCCTTTAATGAGAGGCCTCAGAACTCTTAAGACCACACCCCAATGCATAATGAAAAACTCCAAAAATAGAATGGTGGAAAGCACAGGCAATCACATCCCATCTGAAGAGTCCTGCGTGGTTACCCGGAGCATAGGCAGGAGACAGAGGTAACTACATGGGCCTAAAAACGCATCTCCAAAGCGATTACCTATGATTAATGCTGTGGGCGTTAAGCACTGGGGGTGGCTCCAGCCGTAGGGCCTTAGGATCCACAATGTCTGCAACTCGGTAAGGACCGTGGAACCCTGAGCCCGGGACTCCTCATGTGGCCCTCAACTTGGAGTTATTAGAGGACAAGCACACATAGTCATTCACACTCAGGTCTGGACCTGGACGTTAATGACCATGTATGCATAGGCTGGAACTGGGTAACTCCCTAGAAGGACTGACTACAGAGGTATCACTACCCAAATGTATAGCCTTGAACTCAGGAATCATGGCCGCCCTCTTCCAACCACCTTTCCAGGTGCAACACCGAAGTCTAAGATTTACCTGCGAAGAGGGAAAACTATCTCCGTTTGTTTCACAAATGGAGGAAATCATTACACCTGGACCGTATTCGTCAACACGGTCTGGGAGGGGATGTTTTTCAGATAAAGTACTGCATTTAGAAAACTCAGAAAAACTGGCTTTTGATTCGTACACTCAGGCACACCTGAGGAGAGGGAAAGGTATACCAATGTTGTACCGCCATAGGCATAGTCGTCAGCACAGAGGGAAATATGTAGAAAATATAAACGCTCTGATCGCCTTCCTCCAAACGACCAGGGGAGCGCATCTTCTTGGGAGGAGAAACCTGTTTGGAGCGAGATGACCAAACCCCAATAAAGTGACCCACAAGTCCCCAATAAAAACAGGCCACTATCCCACAGCAAATGACAGGCAACATAACATGAGAGATGACCCCCCCACCTGCATGGGTTTGTCCACATAGTCCTGGGGGACCTACTCCTGAAGAAGGACTAAAGCCGAGCAGACAAGCCTCTGACAAACTGACCCCTGAGAGCCGGATCGTTCTATTTGGTGTCTGTGGCCCATCTCCTAACCTGAGAGCAGTACTCCTCCATCGGCTGTGCCCCCTGCTGGAGATTATGAACATTGGAATCCGCCAGAGAGATGCCATCAGAGTTGCCGTAGACCAAGGCCACGAAAAAACTCATCTACTGACCGAATTGCCCGAGAATCAGTTGGTAGACAGAAAGCCCAAGACTGGAGACAACGATCCACACTCATTCCCCGAAGAATGGGGACAGAGTCCTCAAAAACCCTGAACCTAGCCCAAGCTCCAGAAAACCTATCAGGGAGCGCAACTTGAGGTTCAGGATGGGACTGGGCTGCAAGTAACAGGCCCAAGATGTGCTGCAGCTGCTACACCACCTGAGTGTGCAGATGCCCATACTCCTGCATGAGGGTCTGCAACAGATATGCCAAATCTGTAGCTTGAGCCATAAGGGCACATAAAAAGGGTATTGGCCGGTTATTATGTCATGCCGGAAGATAGGATGTGATGGGAAAGGGACTCCTGAGTTGACTCTCAACCCAGACGTACACGTGATAGTAGGGAGGTCTGTGCCCCCAGCATTTCCCTATCTCCTATATAGGCCCTGGTGTAACTCCCTCCACACGCACCACCCAAACAGACAGACAGCGTCAGTAGTCACAACCCCACAATGGACACACCAAAGTGGGGTGCAGTACAATTAAAGTACAATACACCACTTCTACACACACAAGGGAAAACACAAATAATAAACAGGAGGTAAATAAGGAAGGAGAGAAGTTACAAATGACGGTAAATTTCATACAACTTACAACAGACAGCAGCTCAAACACAACCTTCACGCTTCTGGCCAAGCTCCACAATGAATTCTAAATAACCAACACCCTCTGCTGGAAGCAGAGGGTATTTATGTAGGTTGGGAGTGGTTATCAGCGGATACAGCGAATATGGTAATAAGACACTCTTGGCCTGAGCCTGTCAGAGGGAGATGACCATGACAAAGATCCTATCTGTAGCCACCACTAGGAGGAGCTCCCTGTATACAGAGATACATGATAAGATCCTATCTGCAGTCTCCACTAGCGGGAGCTCCCTGTATACAGATATACAGTACAGACCAAAAATTTGGACACACATTCTCATTCAAAGAGTTTTCTTTATTTTCATGACTCTGAAAATTGTATATTCACATTGAAGGCATCAAAACTATGAATTATCACATGTGGAATGAAATACTTAACAAAAAAGGGTGAAACAACTGAAAATATGTCTTATATTCTAGGTTCTTCAAAGTAGTCACCTTGTGCTTTGATTACTGCTTTGCACACTCTTGGCATTCTCTTGATGAGCTTCAAGAGGTAGTCACCGGAAATGGTTTTCACTTCACAGGTGCGCCCTGCCAGGTTTAATAAGTGGGATTTCTTGCCTTATAAATGGGGATGGTACCATCAGTTGTGTTGTGCAGAAGTCTGGTGGATACACAGCTTATAGTCCTACTAAATAGACTGTTAGCTGCTTTTTTCTTGCCATAATACAAATTCTAAGTAAAGAAAAATGAGTGGCCATCATTACTTTAAGAAATAAAGGTCAGTCAGTCTGAACAATTGGGAAAACTTTGAAAGTGTCTCCAAGTGCAGTGGCAAAAACTATCAAACGCTACAAAGAAACTGGCTCACATGAGGACCGCCCCAGGAAAGGAAGACCAAGAGTCACCTCTGCTGCGGAGGATAAGTTTATCCGAGTCACCAGCCTCAGAAATCGCAGGTTAACAGCAGCTCAGATTAGAGACCAGGTCAATGCCACACAGAGTTCTAGCAGCAGACACATCTCTAGAACAACTGTTAGGAGGAGACTTTGTGCAGCAGGCCTTCATGGTAAAATAGCTGCTAGGAAACCATTGCTAAGGACAGGCAACAAGCAGAAGAGACTTGTTTGGGCTAAAGAACACAAGGAATGGACATTAGACCAGTGGAAATCTCTGCTTTGGTCTGATGAGTCCAAATTTGAGATCTTTGGATCCAACCACCGTGTCTTTGTGCAACATAGAAAAGGTGAACGAATGGACTCTGCATGCCTGGTTCCCACAGTGAAGCGTGGAGGAGGAGGTGTGATGGTGTGGGGGTGCTTTGCTGATGACACTGTTGGGGATTTATTCAAAATTGAAGGCATACAGAACCAGCATGGCTACCACAGCATCTTGCAGCGGCGTGCTATCCCATCCGGTTTGTGTTTAGTTGGACCATCATTTATTTTTCAACAGGACAATGACCCCAAACACACCTCCAGGCTGTGTAAGGGCTATCTGACTAAGAAGGAGAGTGATGGGGGCTACGCCAGATGACCTGGCCTCCACAGTCACCAGACCTGAACCCAATCCAGATGGTTTGGCGTGAGCTGGACCGCAGAGGGAAGGCAAAAGGGCCAACAAGTGCTAAGCATCTCTGGGAAGTCCTTCAAGACTGTTGGAAAACCATTTCCGGTGACTACCTCTTGAAGCTCATCAAGAGAATGCCAAGAGTGTGCAAAGCAGTAATCAAAGCAAAAGGTGGCGACTGTGAAGAACCTAGAATATAAGACATATTTTCAGTTGTTTCACACTTTTTTGTTAACCCATTACTTGCCAAATTAGCAATTTTCATTTTTTTATTAAATGACAGATTTTTAATGATTTGGGTCCTAATGAATCAGAAGCATAATTTGCAAAATTTTGAAAAAACCTCGAAAATAGGTGTTTTGAAGCTCTCTGGGTGGAAGAATATTCAATTAAAAATGACAATGACATGATTTCCTGCTTTGAGAACATTCTTTTTACAAACTCAACTCAAACAATTGGACCTAATTATAAAATCTTAGTTGCTAGAAGCAAAAGATTAGGCGTCCCAAAAAAAGGACATTGGTAGATAATAGGTTAAGTATTTCACTCCACATGTGATAATTCATAGTTTTGATGCCTTCAATGTGAATCTACAATTTTCAGAGTCATGAAAATAAAGACAACTCTTTGAATGAGAAGGTGTGTCCAAACATTTGGTCTGTACTGTACATGATGACATTCTGCCTGCAGTCACCACTAGGGGGCGCTCCCTGTATACAGAGATATGCCCCTGGAGACACTTCTATCTGTGGCCTGGAGAGATGGTTCTGCCTGTGGCCTCAGGAGATGTTTTCTCAGTGGCTCCTGGATACAGATCTACCTGTGGCCCCTGGAGATGGTTCTCTTTGTGGCTTCTAGATATGGTTCTACCTGTGACCTCTGGATACACTTCTTCCTGAGGCTTTGGAGACGGTTCTACTTGTAGTCTATAGGTACTGTTCTACCTGTGGCCCTTGGAGATGGTTTTACCTGTGGCTCCTGGAGACACTCCTACTGTGGACCCTGAAGATGGTTTCACCTGTGGCCCCTGAATACGGTTCCACATGGAGACGATTCTACATATGGCCCCTGGGAAAGGTTCTACCTGTGGCTCCTGGAGACGGTTCTACCTTTGACCCTGGAGACATCTCTACCTGTGGCCCCTGGAGACAGTTCTACCTTTGACCCTGGAGACATCTCTACCTGTGGCTCCTGGAGACGGTTGCATCTGAGGGCGTCCATGATGAGGGATGATGGGCGGCTGAAGCCGATGATCTGACTTGTAGACCTTGTCCTTTGGAGATGACTCTACACCCGGGTAGAGCGGACTCTTCTCCCGGGATCTATGACACCACCTAATGGCTAAGGAGCAGCCTATCCTCTCCCATAACAGCAGGGTCCCGGCCCCAGCAGTCTCCTCATAATCACTTATCAGTGTTATATTACTGGGTGGTGGCACCAGTATGGTGTGAGGCCATCACTGGGTGCGGATCCTCCAGATATCACACGCGACACACAGCAATAAAGATTTATGATGACCACAAACAAGTCCTTGCCCTGTAGATGGCTATAAAGGAGAGCAGCACCCGCCTCTACACAACGCTCTGCACCCTCGCCCCGTCAGACTGGTAAGATGGTGCCTACAGCATTACTGTCACCTTTTCACACCTCACTGCACACTCCACTTACTGACACATTCTCATCTCCATCTCCACTTACTGACACACTCTCATCTCCATCTCCACTTACTGACACACTCTCATCTCCATCTCCACTTACTGACACATTCTCATCTCCATCTCCAGTTACTGACACACTCTCATCTCCATCTCCACTTACTGACACACTCTCATCTCCATCTCCAGTTACTGACACACTCATCTCCATCTCCACTTACTGACACATTCTCATCTCCATCTCCACTTACTGACACACTCTCATCTCCATCTCCAGTTACTGACACACTCATCTCCATCTCCACTTACTGACACATTCTCATCTCCATCTCCACTTACTGACACACTCTCATCTCCATCTCCACTTACTGACACACTCTCATCTCCATCTCCACTTACTGACACATTCTCATCTCCATCTCCAGTTACTGACACATTCTCATCTCCATCTCCAGTTACTGACACACTCATCTCCATCTCCACTTACTGACACATTCTCATCTCCATCTCCACTTACTGACACACTCTCATCTCCATCTCCACTTACTGACACATTCTCATCTCCATCTCCACTTACTGACACACTCATCTCCATCTCCAGTTACTGACACATTCTCATCTCCACTTACTGACACACTCTCATCTCCATCTCCAGTTACTGACACATTCTCATCTCCATCTCCACTTACTGACACACTCTCATCTCCATCTCCACTTACTGACACACTCTCATCTCCATCTCCAGTTACTGACACACTCTCATCTCCATCTCCACTTACTGACACACTCTCATCTCCATCTCCACTTACTGACACACTCTCATCTCCATCTCCACTTACTGACACACTCTCATCTCCATCTCCACTTACTGACACACTCTCATCTCCATCTCCAGTTACTGACACACTCTCATCTCCATCTCCACTTACTGACACATTCTCATCTCCATCTCCAGTTACTGACACATTCTCATCTCCATCTCCAGTTACTGACACATTCTCATCTCCATCTCCAGTTACTGACACATTCTCATCTCCATCTCCAGTTACTGACACATTCTCATCTCCATCTCCAGTTACTGACACATTCTCATCTCCATCTCCAGTTACTGACACATTCTCATCTCCATCTCCAGTTACTGACACATTCTCATCTCCATCTCCACTTACTGACACACTCTCATCTCCATCTCCACTTACTGACACACTCTCATCTATATCTCCACTTACTGACACATTCTCATCTCCATCTCCACTTACTGACACACTCTCATCTATATCTCCACTTACTGACACACTCTCATCTCCATCTCCACTTACTGACACACTCATCTCCATCTCCACTTACTGACACACTCTCATCTATATCTCCACTTACTGACACACTCTCATCTATATCTCCACTTACTGACACATTCTCATCTCCATCTCCACTTACTGACACATTCTCATCTCCATCTCCACTTACTGACACATTCTCATCTCCATCTCCAGTTACTGACACATTCTCATCTCCATCTCCAGTTACTGACACATTCTCATCTCCATCTCCACTTACTGACACATTCTCATCTCCATCTCCACTTACTGACACACTCATCTCCATCTCCACTTACTGACACACTCTCATCTCCATCTCCACTTACTGACACATTCTCATCTCCATCTCCACTTACTGACACATTCTCATCTCCATCTCCACTTACTGACACATTCTCATCTCCATCTCCACTTACTGACACATTCTCATCTCCATCTCCACTTACTGACACATTCTCATCTCCATCTCCACTTACTGACACACTCTCATCTATATCTCCACTTACTGACACACTCTCATCTCCATCTCCACTTACTGACACACTCTCATCTCCATCTCCACTTACTGACACACTCTCATCTCCATCTCCACTTACTGACACACTCTCATCTCCATCTCCACTTACTGACACACTCTCATCTCCATCTCCACTTACTGACACACTCTCATCTCCATCTCCACTTACTGACACATTCTCATCTCCATCTCCACTTACTGACACACTCTCATCTCCATCTCCACTTACTGACACACTCTCATCTCCATCTCCACTTACTGACACACTCATCTCCATCTCCACTTACTGACACATTCTCATCTCCATCTCCAGTTACTGACACATTCTCATCTCCATCTCCAGTTACTGACACACTCTCATCTCCATCTCCACTTACTGACACATTCTCATCTCCATCTCCACTTACTGACACACTCTCATCTCCATCTCCACTTACTGACACACTCTCATCTCCATCTCCACTTACTGACACATTCTCATCTCCATCTCCACTTACTGACACATTCTCATCTCCATCTCCACTTACTGACACATTCTCATCTCCATCTCCACTTACTGACACACTCTCATCTATATCTCCACTTACTGACACATTCTCATCTCCATCTCCACTTACTGACACATTCTCATCTCCATCTCCACTTACTGACACATTCTCATCTCCATCTCCACTTACTGACACACTCTCATCTCCATCTCCACTTGCTGACACATGCTCATCACCCCTTACAAACACACTCTCATCTCCACCTAATCTACACTTACTGACACTCCAGTCTATAGGTATATATATATTATTCCTGTCATTATACTGAGCTTGTTTTGGATGCTGGATCTCCTGTCACTTGTTCATGGGTTGTGTGATCCATGTTAGAGGCACTTTGCACACTACGATATTGGAGGTGCGATGTCGGTGGGGTCAAATTGAAAGTGCCGCACATCCGGCGTCGCAGGCGATATCGTAGTGTGTAAAGCCTTTTTGATACGCTTAACAAGCGCAAAATCGTCGTAATCGTTTCATCGGTGCAGCCTCGGTCATTTCCGTAATTTGGAAATGACCGATGTTACGATGTTGTTCCTTGTTCCTGCGGCAGCGCACATCGCTGTGTGTGACATCGCTGTGTGTGACATCGCTGTGTGTGACATCGCTGTGTGTGACATCGCTGTGTGTGACATCGCTGTGTGTGACATCGCTGTGTGTGACATTGCTGTGTGTGACATCGCTGTGTGTGACATCGCTGTGTGTGGCATCGCTGTGTATGACATTGCTGTGTATGACATTGCTGTGTATGACATTGCTGTGTGTGACATTGCTGTGTGTGACATCGCTGTGTGTGACATTGCTGTGTGTGACATCGCTGTGTGTGACATCGCTGTGTGTGACATTGCTGTGTGTGACATCGCTGTGTGTGACATTGCTGTGTATGACATTGCTGTGTATGACATTGCTGTGTATGACATTGCTGTGTATGACATCGCTGTGTGTGACATTGCTGTGTATGACATTGCTGTGTGTGACATCGCTGTGTGTGACATTGCTGTGTGTGACATTGCTGTGTATGACATTGCTGTGTATGACATTGCTGTGTATGACAGTATGAAGCCGCAGGAGCGAGGAACATCGCCTTACCTGCGTCCCGGCTGCAATGCGGAAGGAAGGAGGTGGGCAGGATGTTTACGTCCCGCTCATCTCCACCCCTCCGCTTCTATTGGCCGCCTGCCGTGTGATGCCGCTGTGACGCCACACGACCCGCCCCTTAATAAGGAGGCAGGTCGCCGGTCAGAGTGACGATGCAGGGCAGGTGAGTGCATGTGAAGCTGCCGTAGCGATAATGTTCACTACGCCAGCTATCACAAGATATCGCACCTGCGTCGGGGGCGGGGACTATCGCACTCGGCATCGCAGCATCGGCTTGCGATGTCATAGTGTGCAAAGTGCCCCTTAGGCCCGTTTCACACGTCAGTGAAAAACAGTGACGTTTTTCACTGGCGTGTAAAACACGCACATGTCCCTCCGTGTGCCGTGATTCACGGCACACGTGGGTTGTCTAAGTGCAATCCAGGCTCCGTTCTCCGTGGCCCGTGATTGCACTTAGAAATCAACTCACCTGCACCCGCTCCTGCTCTCCATGGTGCTGATCGCTCCCGCGGTGCAGCATCCGGCCGGCCCTGACCCCTGCAGCAGCTGCTTCCGGGTCGGCTGTGTCGTGCATCATGAATATGCGCGACAGTAATGAGCCGGCTCAGAAGCAGCAGGCTGCACGGGCTGCAGAGAGCGCCGCTGAAGCCGGGTGAGTAAAAATGTTTTTTATTTTAAAATCACATTTTTTTCTGGCACGTGTTTCACGGACCACACCACTGCGTGGTCCGTGGGACATCAGTGATGTCAGAAAAAAATCGACATGTCTCCGTGCGGCAATCACGCACACGCGTGAACCCTGCACGGAGACACGTGCAGCGAAAAATCACTGATGTGTGCGCAGACCCTTCATTATAATGCGTCTGCGTATGTCAGTGATTCTGGTACGTTTAAAAAAAAAGCACAAACCAGAATCACTGACGTGTGAAAGGGGCCTTACACGCACCAGAATCACTGACGTGTGAAAGGGGCCTTACACGCACCAGAATCACTGACGTGTGAAAGGGGCCTTATACGTCCCAGAATCACTGACGTGTGAAAGGGGCCTTACACGCACCAGAATCACTGACGTGTGAAAGGGGCCTTACACGCACCAGAATCACTGACGTGTGAAAGGGGCCTTATACGTCCCAGAATCACTGACGTGTGAAAGGGGCCTTATACGTCCCAGAATCACTGACGTGTGAAAGGGGCCTTATACGTCCCAGAATCACTGACGTGTGAAAGGGGCCTTATACGTCCCAGAATCACTGACGTGTGAAAGGGGCCTTAGTGTGATGCATGTTTGTTGTTTGCAACTTATTGCCTCCTGTTGTCTTAATTTAGCTGATTGATTGATTAACAAGTTTAAATTTAGGCCTCACTAAAGGCCCCTTTACACACTGAGACTTACTAGCGATCCGACCTGGCCGGGACCGCTGGAAAGTCGCTGGTGAGCTGTCAAACAGGCAGATCTGGCCAACGACGCAGCAGCGATGCGGACCTGCAGAACGACCTCGCTGGTAGGGAACGCTAGCACGCCTATGGGCTGAGTCGCTAACGATGTCGTTGTAACGGTGTCAAACACACAGATGCATGCTGCACAGCGGGAAACAAAGGACCAAAAAATGGTCCTGAAAGATTTGTAGCGATCAGCGACCTCACAGCGGGGGCCAGGTACTGATGCGTGTCACACACTGCAATGTCGCTGGGGAGGTCGCTATTACCTCACAAAACCAGTGACGTTACAGCGATATCACTAGTGATGCTGCAGTATGTAAAGGGGCCTTAAGGGGAAGCATTTGTGCGGGGGGCATTTGTGCGGGGGGCATTTGTGCAGATTTTATCCAAGCGCTGATTTTTATAAGTGCCCTGCAGTTACACATGGCAGTTACACATGGCAGTTACACATAGCAGTTACACATGGCAGTTACACATGGCAGTTACACATAGCAGTTACACATGGCAGTTACACATGGCAGTTACACATGGCAGTTACACATGGCAGTTGTACATGGCAGTTACACATGGCAGTTGTACATGGCAGTTGTACATGGCAGTTACACATGGCAGTTACACATGGCAGTTACACATGGCAGTTACACATGGCAGTTGTACAGGGCAGGAGATAGATAAGTCATGTAAGACAATCAAACAAACCTGCGGCAACTTCATCTATGCTGCTAAATGTTTTCACAATATGCATTTGTTTGACTGTTTGCTAGCTGATCCAATCCCACATATCTCCCGCTCTTTCACACACCCAGTGCACTCCATCCATATCAGCCCCTCTCTCCTCCCCTCCCCCATGTACAGCTCACATTCTCCATCCATATCAGCCCCTCTCTCCTCCCCTCCCCCATGTACACCTCACATTCTCCATCTATATCAGTCCCTCTCTCCTCCCCTCCCCATGTACAGCTCACATTCTCCATCCATATCAGTCCCTCTCTCCACCCCTCCCCCATGTACAGCTCACATTCTCCATCTATATCAGTCCCTCTCTTCTCCCCTCCCTCATGTACAGCTCACATTCTCCATCCATATCAGTCCCTCTCTCCTCCTCTCCCCCATGTACAGCTAACATTCTCCATCCATATCAGTCCCTCTCTCCTCCCCTCCCCCATGTACAGCTAACATTCTCCATCCATATCAGTCCCTCTCTCCTCCCCTCCCCCATGTACAGCTCACATTCTCCATCTATATCAGTCCCTCTCTCCTCCCCTCTCCTATGTACAGCTCACATTCTCCATCCATATCAGTCCCTCTCTCCTCCCCTCCTCCATGTACAGCTCACATTCTCCATCTATATCAGTCCCTCTCTCCTCCCCTCCTCCATGTACAGCTTACATTCTTCTCCATCCATATCAGTCCCTCTCTCCTCCCCTCCTCCATGTACAGCTCACATTCTCCATCCATATCAGTCCCTCTCTCCTCCCCTACTCCATGTACAGCTCACATTCTCCATCCATATCAGTCCCTCTCTCCTCCCCTACTCCATGTACAGCTCACATTCTCCATCTATATCAGTCCCTCTCTCCTCCCCTCCTCCATGTACAGCTCACATTCTCCATCCATATCTGTCCCTCTCTCCTCCCCTCTCCTATGTACAGCTCACATTCTCCATCCATATCAGTCCCTCTCTCCTCCCCTCCTCCATGTACAGCTCACATTCTCCATCCATATCAGTCCCTCTCTCCTCCCCTCCTCCATGTACAGCTCACATTCTCCATCCATATCAGTCCCTCTCTCCTCCCCTCCTCCATGTACAGCTCACATTCTCCATCTATATCAGTCCCTCTCTCCTCCCCTCCTCCATGTACAGCTCACATTCTCCATCCATATCTGTCCCTCTCTCCTCCCCTCTCCTATGTACAGCTCACATTCTCCATCCATATCAGTCCCTCTCTCCTCCCCTCCTCCATGTACAGCTCACATTCTCCATCTATATCAGTCCCTCTCTCCTCCCCTCCTCCATGTACCGCTCACATTCTCCATCCATCTGTCCCTCTCTCCTCCCCTCCTCCATGTACAGCTCACATTCTCCATCCATATCAGTCCCTCTCTCCTCCCCTTCCCCCATGTACAGCTAACATTCTCCATCCATATCAGTCCCTCTCTCCTCCCCTCTCCTATGTACAGCTCACATTCTCTATCCATATCAGTCCCTCTCTCCTCCCCTCCTCCATGTACAGCTCACAATCTCCATCCATATCAGTCCCTCTCTCCTCCCCTCCCCCATGTACAGCTAACATTCTCCATCTATATCAGTCCCTCTCTCCTCCCCTCTCCTATGTACAGCTCACATTCTCTATCCATATCAGTCCCTCTCTCCTCCCCTCCTCAATGTACAGCTCACATTCTCCATCCATATCAGTCCCTCTCTCCTCCCCTCCCCCATGTACAGCTCACATTCTCCATCCATATCAGTCCCTCTCTCCTCCCCTCCCCCATGTACAGCTCACATTCTCCATCCATATCAGTCCCTCTCTCCTCCCCTCCCCCATGTACAGCTCACATTCTCCATCTATATCAGTCCCTCTCTCCTCCCCTCCCCCACGTACAGCTCACATTCTCCATCTATATCAGTCCCTCTCTCCTCCCCTCCCCCATGTACAGCTAACATTCTCCATCTATATCAGTCCCTCTCTCCTCCCCTCTCCTATGTACAGCTCACATTCTCCATCCATATCAGTCCCTCTCTCTTCCCCTCCCCCATGTACAGCTCACATTCTCCATCCATATCAGTCCCTCTCTCCTCCCCTCCCCCATGTACAGCTCACATTCTCCATCCATATCAGTCCCTCTCTCTCCCCCTCTCCCATGTACATCTCACTTTCTCCATCCATATCTGTCCCTCTCTCCTCCCCTCTCCCATATACAGCTCACATTCGCCATCCATATCTGTCCCTCTCTCCTCCCCTCCCCCATGTACAGCTCACATTCTCCATCTATATCAGTCCCTCTCTCCACCCCTCCCCCATGTACAGCTCACTTTCTCCATCCATATCTGTCCCTCTCTCCTCCGCTCCCCCATGTACAGCTCACATTCTCCATCCATATCAGTCCCTCTCTCCTCCCCTCTCCTATGTACAGTTCACATTCTCCATCCATATCAGTCCCTCTATTCTCCCCACCCCATATACAGCTCACATTCTTCATCTATATCAGCCCCTCTCTCCTCCCCTCCCCCATATAGAGCTCACATTCTCCATCCATATCAGTCCCTCTCTCCTCCCCTCCCCCATGTACAGCTCACATTCTCCATCCATATCAGTCCCTTTCTCTTCCCCTCTCCTATGTACAGCTCACATTCTCCATCCATATTAGTCCCTTTCTCCTCCCCTCTCCTGTGTACAGCTCACATTTTCCATCCATATCAGTCCCTCTCTCCTCCCCTCTCCCATGTACAGCTCACATTCTCCATCCATATCAGTCCCTTTCTCCTCCCCTCTCCTATGTACAGCTCACATTCTCCATCCATATCAGTCCCTCTCTCCTCCCCTCTCCTGTGTACAGCTCACATTCTCCATCCATTTCAGTCCCTCTCTCCTCCCCTCTCCCATGTACAGCTCACATTCTCCATCCATATTAGTCCCTCTCTCCTCCCCACTCCCATGTACAGCTCACATTCTCCATCCATATCAGTCCCTTTCTCCTCCCCTCTCCCATGTACAGTTCACATTCTCCATCTATATCAGTCCATCTCTCCTCCCCTCTCC
Organism: Anomaloglossus baeobatrachus; assembly: GCF_048569485.1. Classification (NCBI taxonomy): domain Eukaryota; kingdom Metazoa; phylum Chordata; class Amphibia; order Anura; family Aromobatidae; genus Anomaloglossus; species Anomaloglossus baeobatrachus. The sequence continues at coordinate 581,948,958 of NC_134358.1, read as the reverse complement.
CATGTACACCTCACATTCCCCATCCATATCTGTCCCTCTCTCCTCCCCTCTCCCATGTACAGCTCACATTCTCCATCCATATCTGTCCCTCTCTCCTCCCCTCCCCCATGTACAGCTCACATTCTCCATCTATATCAGTCCCTCTCTCCACCCCTCTCCTATGTACAGTTCACATTCTCCATCCATATCAGTCCCTCTATTCTCCTCTCCCCCATGTACAGCTCACATTCTCCATCTATATCAGTCCCTCTCTCCTCCCCTCCTCCATGTACATGTCGCGGTCGAGGAGGGGACGCTGCGCTCACCCGCTGCTCGGGTCCGGCTGCTGCTGCTGCTTCGCTTTCTGCTCGGTGGTGGCTCGAGCGGTGGGCCGGATCCCGGGGACTCGAGCGGCGCTCCTCGCCCGTGAGTGAAAAGGGGAATGGTTTTGGGGATTTATTGTCGGTGACGCCACCCACGGTTGTGGTGAGGTTGTGACACCACCGCTGCTCTGGACGGGGATCCCGGGAGCGATGACAGGGAGCAGCTTGGATGTTCTTTTTCCCCTCCGTGGGTAGGGGGGGTTGGTTGTCCCGGGGCCCGGTGAGGGAGGAATGGCAGGTGGGTTACGGGGCCTGGTGAGGTGCAGGGTTGCGGGGACAGCACGGTGCCGCACAGCACGGTGGTACTCACTCAGCCAATAATGAATGCAAAGTCTCCGGTAAAACAAATGGCTGGATGGACGGGTCCCACAGACGGCTGCGGTGGTTCTTCTCCCGGTAGGTTGGCGGTGACTGCCTTTCCCTGCACCTGTGTTATGTTCTCGGTTCTGGTGGCTTCCCACCGGTAACCCGCTCCCCAGCTTGGATGGATGCTGAGGGAGCCCCTTTTGCCCGCAGGCTCTGGCCCTGGGAACTGTAGCCTTGGCGGTGACTGTATTTCCCCTCACGGTTTGAGCTGTTGCCTTCAATCGGGTCTTGACTGCTGGGAAACCCCCGAGGTTCCCTTCGCTAACGGATTTGACCGGTTTTACGGCAACTCCTAGCCTGGTCGGGGTCCGTAGGCCCTGCCGAATGGTGCTGGCTTCTGTTCGCTCCCCGATCCGGTACCGGTGGGCCACCGCCCGTCCCCGGTCCTTACGGTTCACGTCAATCAGCCCCTCCTGCAGACGGTCACCACCGTCTGCCAACCTTGCTGTATGTGCCCAGGCCACGCACCCGGACACGGTCAGTCTGCTCCACTACCACTTCACTCTTCCACTTCAAACCTGAACTCCACTCCTTTTCCCGCCTCCAGGACTGTGAACTCCTCGGTGGGTGGGGCCAACCGCCTGGCTCCATCCCCTGGTGTGGACATCAGCCCCTGGAGGGAGGCAACAAGAATTTTTGTCTGACCTAGATGTGCCTAGCCGGGGTGTGGGGTGTGTTGTTATAGTACCTGTGACGACCTGGCTTGTCCAGGGCACCACATTCCCCCTTAGTAAAATGCAGACCGTCCCCGGGCTGCCCGTCCATCACCGGTTTTATTTTCTTTTAAACTGCAAAAGATAGAAAATGGTAAAAACATGTAAAATCACAACATTTCACAACGGTACGGCTTCCGCTCTTCTCCCACCCAAACAACCTGGCCCTGATGCTGCCCCTAAGAAGTGGGCAGCACCCCTTGACCCCAGTCCAGAACCAAGCTGCCCGAGCGGGTACTGTCTCTTTCAGGGGACCCGCATCTATGGGGACCCCTAAACCCCCGGAGGATCGCCACCGTTTACGGTAGTGGCGGGCCTGGGCCATCCCTTTCCTCCAGGCTCATCCTCCCAAATCAGCCTCTCCGGAGGCGGTAACGGTGTCAAGCCAACAATTATTTACATGCCACTAGTTTGTGGTTGCCCTGCAAGTTCTCGGGCATGTCCGTAAGAAGTTCCTTACGCAACGGTTGCAGAAAGTCCCTACGGGGACTAGTTGCCGGCAACGGCCGGTTCAATCACGGTTCCAATCAGATAAACTTCGGTTGATCAATCTTATCATTCAAACTTCTTTAACTCTACTGGTGGTCCCAACGGGGACAACTTGCAGCGGGGCCCCGCTGCCATCACTCTGACTCTTCCGCTGAAGTGGCCTCATCCTCTGCTACTAACATTTCGAACATGCAGTGACAGGCCTGTTGGGAGAGGGGTGCCCGGTATCCATTTCCACCGGTGCGCGGGCTATAGAGAACCACCGGCCCTCCTTCGTAGCGGAGACGCTCACTCGCCTTCTTGAACTCAGAGGTGGGCTCGGCGCCGGGGCCGGAGTCATTATCAATTGTCACTGCGCCAGGCGGGTTGCCGCCAGCTGCCGCAGTCTCCGGGTTTCCGGCACTCAGCACGTCAGGTTCTACTGTGGTAGCACGGGGCAGCAGGTCAGGTCGGTCAACACTGAGGCGCCCCATGGGTAATGACAGGGACGATATGAGGGCCGAGATCGGACCGGGCCCCCCAGCCGCAGTGGCCGATCCCTGTGGGACATGGAGGCGTGGGTCACTCGCCGGCTCCATCACGTCGGCTCCCATCTCATACATCGGGGTAGTCGCAACCAGCTTTTCCACCTCATTGGCCCACTGCTCCATCATGAGGTATATCTGATTCTGTTGGCGTTGGTTGAATTCAATTACTCTGGCTTTCATCCACGCCACGGTCTCGGACTTGGGCACAGAACCTGGCGCGATCCCTGTCGGGGCCTCTGATACATCTTTGTTAAGGGGCCGCGTGTTGTGAATGTTAGTTATGTCTTGGCTGCTGGGAGGCTCCCTCTGGTGGCCAGGAAGGGTTTGGACAGAGACCAGGTGGGTTGTGCAGTGGGTGTTTCCTTTCCTAACTCTCTGCTTATTTAAGTCCTGGTCTGATTGCAGGCTGTTGCCGGATATCAGTTGTTCTTTGTATCTCCAGCCTGCTTAATCCTGCTCTACTCAACATCTTCCCCAGATAAGTGCTTGCTCTTTATTTATTGTCTGGTTCTTTTGCTTATCTGGGTTTGTCATTTGCTGTGGTTGGTTTCAGTTTATTTCCTTCCAGGGATTTTCCCCCTCAGTGGATTGTTGGGGAACTCCCTGCAGTTCTGTGTGGAGTATAGCTCCTTTGAGTCCATGTGTTTGTGGCTTGTTGAATTTGTTATAATTCTTGTTTTCTGTTCATTGGTATGACAAGGGCACCTGGTATAGGACGGAGTTCAGATCGAGCGATCTGAGGGCCTTTTTGTATTATCAGGAAGTTGGTATTTTGCAGGGTTTTTCTCTGGCCACCATCAGTCCCTTTCCTGTCCTTTCCTATTTTAGTCAGCGGGGGCCTCACCTTTTGCAAATCCTGTCATCTACCTGTGTATTGTGTTTTCCTATATCACCGCAGTCTTTGAATGTGGGGGGGCTTGCTATTCTTGTCTATTTTCTGAGGCAGAGAGTTATTCATCTTTCCTTCCTTTAGGATAGTTAGTTCTCCGGCTGGGTTCGCGGTGCACAGGATGTTAGTTCACCCCTCGGCTACTTCTAGTTGTGTTGGTTAGTAAGGGGATGGCGGCCAGATTAGTTGCCAAGGCTCTTGTCACCTTTTTGCCAATGATTTGTGGTGATCTTCCATGGTTCCGGATCATAACAGTAGAACCGGCCAAACAAATTTAAAGGGTACTCTTAAGAAGGAAAAAAAAAAAAAAGCTGCTGAGAAATTTTATTTTTTTTTTTGGTGTTTTTCCTCTTCTTCTTTGGGTTCTGTGGAAGATTTCTTTTATCTAGCATGGATGAATTGGGTGAGCGTGTTGCTCATCTTGATGCTAAGGTTCGTCGTATAGAGTCTTATCTTGCACAGACTCCCCTTGCAGAGTCTAAAATTCCCGTTCCTGAATTTTTTTCGGGAGATAGGTCGAGATTTTTGAGCTTCAGGAATAATTGTAAATTATTTTTTGACCTGCACCCTAAGTCCTCAGGGAATCCCATACAGCAGGTTAAGATTGTCATCTCCTTGCTGCGTGGTGACCCTCAGGACTGGGCCTTCTCTTTAGCGTCTGATGATCCGATTCTCAGTGATGTGGACTCCTTTTTTCAAGCCTTGGGATTATTATATGACGAACCCAATATTGTGGACCAAGCTGAAAAGGTCTTGTTGTCCTTAACTCAGGGTTTGGATTCTGCAGAAACGTTTTGTCAGAAATTTCGTAAGTGGGCGGTCCTTACCAAATGGAATGATGATGCGCTTGCGGCTCTTTTTCGCAAGGGTATTGCGGATGCTGTGAAGGATGTAATGGTGGGATTTCCCGTCCCTTCTGGTCTTGATGCCTCTATGACCTTGGCCATTCAGATTGATAGGCGTTTACGTGAGCGCAGGAAGATACCTGCTGGTTTTGTGCCTGTGGAACAGCCTTTGGAGCCTATGGAGTGTGATGGGGTCCTTTCTCATGCTAGTCGGCAGGGGTTCAGACGGAAGAATAGACTGTGCTTCTATCGTGGAGACTCTTTTCATAACATCTCTGTCTGCCCTAAACGTGAAAGGAGATTGGCTACTTCTGTTACTGTGGGTTCTTTGCAACCAAAGTTTCTTTTGTCTGTCACATTGATTTGCTCATTGTCTTTATTTTCTGCATTTGCCTTTGTGGACTCAGGGGCAGCACTCAATTTGATGGATTTTGGGTTTGCTAGGGATTGTGGTTTTCCCATGGTTCCTTTGCAAACTCCTATTCCTTTAAGGGGTATTGATGCTACCCCTTTGGCAGAACATAAACCCCAATTTTGGACCCAGGTGCCTATGAGAGTTGCACCAGCGCATCAGGAAACTTGTACATTTTTAGTATTGCATAATCTACAGGATACCTTGGTACTGGGATTTCCGTGGTTGCAGACCCATAATCCGGTTCTTGACTGGAGATCCTTGTCGGTAGCTAGTTGGGGTTGTCAAGGTGTGCATCAGGACCTTTCCGTGTCATCCACGTCTGCTCAGGCAGTTGATGTTCCGGCTTTCTTGTCTGATTTCCGTGATGTATTTAATGACCAGGAATCTGATTCTCTGCCCCCACACCGGGACTGTGACTGTGCCATTGAGTTGGTGCCCGGTTGTAAATTTCCCAAGGGGCGGATTTTCAACTTGTCTGTGCCCGAACATGATGCCATGCGGTCATACATCAGGGAATCATTGGAGAAGGGGCACATTCGGCCCTCATCTTCTCCTTTGGGTGCCGGCTTCTTCTTTGTTGCTAAGAAAGATGGGTCGTTGAGGCCTTGTATTGATTACCGTCTTCTTAATAAAATTACAGTCAAATATCAGTACCCTTTGCCTCTGATGTCTGATCTGTTCTCTAGAGTGAAGAGTGCCAAATGGTTTACGAAACTGGATCTCAAGGGTGCGTATAATCTCATCCGTATTAAGGAGGGTGATGAATGGAAGACGGCTTTTAATACTCCTGAGGGGCATTTTGAGTACCTAGTGAGCCTTTTGGGCTCACTAATGCACCCTCCGTCTTCCAGGCCTTCATGAATGATATTTTTCGGGACCTTATTGGTAAATTTTTGATTGTTTATTTGGATGACATCTTGATTTTTTCTGATTAGGACTCTCATGTGGGGTAAGTACGGGAGGTTTTTCAGATACTTAAGGATAATGCACTGTACGTTAAGGGGTCAAAGTGCCTCTTTGGGGTGCAAAGGATTTCCTTTTTGGGCTTCATCCTGTCTCCCTCCGCTATTGAAATGGACCCGGTTAAGGTTCAGGCTATTTACGACTGGGTGCAACAGACTTCTCTAAAATCCCTGCAGCGGTTTTTGGGGTTTGCTAATTTTTACCGTAAAAATTTATAGCCAATTTTTCTGCCATTGTCAAACCTCTGACAGATTTGACAAAGAAGGGAGCTGATGCTGAGCATTGGACCCCTGAGGCTATTGTGGCCTTCCAGGAGCTTAAAAGGCAATTCACTTCTGCCCCAGTCTTGCAGCAACCTGATGTGTCTCGCCCATTTCAAGTTGAGATCGATGCCTCAGAGATCGGAGCAGGAGCTGTTCTGTCTCAACGAGACGCTACTTCGGGTAAACTTAAGCCCTGTGCCTTTTTCTCTCGGAAATTTGCTCCTTCTGAACGGAATTATGATGGGGGGAACCGGGAATTATTGGCTATGAAGTGGGCATTTGAAGAGTGGAGGCATTGGTTGGAGGGGGCTAGGCATCAAGTTGTGGTGCTTACGGACCACAAGAATCTCATCTATCTGGAATCGGCCAAGAGGTTGAATCCTCGGCAGGCCAGGTGGGCTTTGTTTTTTTACCCGGTTTAATTTTGTGGTCTCTTTTTTGCCGGGCACCAAGAATGTTAAGGCCGATGCCCTTTCCAGGAGTTTCTGCGCTGACTCTTTGGAGGTTGTCGAACCGTCTACTATCCTGAATGATGGTGTAGTTTTCTCGGCTATTTCGCCTGATCTGCGGTTGGCACTGGCGGAATTTCAGGGGGATAAACCTGAGATGTCCTACAGGGAAACTGTTTGTCCCAGACCAATGGAGAGACTGAGTTGTCTCTGAGGTTCATTGCTCTGTTTTGGCGGGTCATCCTGGCATTTTTGGTACTCGGGATCTAGTGAGACGCTCTTTTTGGTGGCCTTCCCTGTCTCGAGATGTCCGTCGTTTTGTGCAGTCGTGTGGAGTTTGTTCTAGGTCCAAGCCCTGTTGTTCACGTTCTAGTGGGCTATTATTGCCTTTGCCTGTACCTAAGAAACCTTGGACGCACATCTCTATGGATTTTATTTCAGAGCTTCCCGTCTCTCAGAAAATGACTGTGATTTGGGTGATCTGTGGCAGATTCTCCAAGATGGTCCACTTGGTTCCTCTATCTAAGTTGCCGTCTTCATCAGAGTTGGTGCCTTTGTTTTTGCAACATGTTGTCCGTTTGCATGGTATTCCCGAAAACATTGTTTCTGACAGAGGGGTGCAGTTTGTATCCAGGTTTTGGAGGATTTTTTGCTCCAAATTGGGTGTTCAGCTGTCTTTCTCCTCGGCGTTTCATCCTCAGACCAACGGTCAGACTGAAAGGGCTAACCAGACCCTGGAGACCTATTTACGGTGTTTTGTTTCTGCAGATCAGGATGACTGGGTTTCGTTTTTGCCTTTGGCTGAATTTGCCCTTAACAATAGGGCTAGCTCTACCACATTGGTGTCTCCCTTTTTCTGGAATTTTGGGTATCACCCTAGGTTCCTCTCAGGGCAGCTTGAGGCGTCTGACTGTCCGGGGGTGGATTCGGTGGTCAACAGAATGCAGCAGATTTGGGGGCAGGTAGTGGATAAATTGTTTCAGTCCCAAGAAACTGCCCAAAACTTTGCCAACCGGCGTCGGACTGTTGGTCCCCGGTTTAAAGTAGGGGACATGGTGTGGTTGTCCTCTAAAAATATTCCTATGAGAGTTCCGTCTCCTAAATTTAAGCCCAGATTTATTGGACCTTATAAGATTTCGGAGATTATTAATCCTGTATCTTTCCGTTTGACTCTGCCTGCGTCATTTAAGATTCACAATGTCTTCCATAAGTCCTTGTTGAAGAAACATGTGGAGCCGGCAGTTCCTGCAGCAGCGCCTCCTGACCCTGTTTTGGTGCAAGGGGATCTGGAGTATGAGGTTGAAAAAATTCTGGATTCCCGTCGCAGTAGGTGTCAGCTTCAGTACCTTGTGAAATGGAAGGGTTATGGGCAGGAGGACAACTCTTGGGTTGTGGCTTCTGACATTCATGCGGACAGGTTGGTTCGCGCCTTCCATCATGCTCATCCCGAGCGACCCGGTGGCGTGGGTGAGGGTTCGGTGACCCCTTCTCAAGGGGGGGGTACTGTTGTGAATGTTAGTTATGTCTTGGCTGCTGGGAGGCTCCCTCTGGTGGCCAGGAAGGGTTTGGACAGAGACCAGGTGGGTTGTGCAGTGGGTGTTTCCTATCCTAACTCTCTGCTTATTTAAGTCCTGGTCTGATTGCAGGCTGTTGCCGGATATCAGTTGTTCTTTGTATCTCTAGCCTGCTTAATCCTACTCTACATTTCATCCACTCCAGATAAGTTCTTGCTCTTTATTTATTGTCTGGTTCTTTTGCTTATCTGGGTTTGTCATTTGCTGTGGTTGGTTTCAGTTTATTTGCTTGCAGGGATTTTTCCCCTCAGTGGATTGTTGAGGAACTCCCTGCAGTTCTGTGTGGAGTATAGCTCCTTTGAGTCCATGTGTTTGTGGCTTGTTGAATTTGTTATAATTCTTGTTTTCTGTTCATTGGTATGACAAGAGCGCCTGGTATAGGACGGAGTTCAGATCGAGCGATCTGAGGGCCTTTTTGTACTATCAGGAAGTTGGTATTTTGCAGGGTTTTTCTCTGACTACCATCAGTCCCTTTCCTGTCTTTTCCTATTTTAGTCAGCGGGGGCCTCACCTTTTGCTAATCCTGTCATCTACCTGTGTATTGTGTTTTTCCTATATCACCGCAGTCTTTGAATGTGGGGGGCTTGCTATTCTTGTCTATTTTCTGAGGCAGAGAGTTATTCATCTTTCCTACCTTTAGGATAGTTAGTGCATAGGATGTTACTTCACCCCTCGGCTACTTCTAGTTGTGTTGGTTAGTAAGGGGATGGCGGCCAGATTAGTTGCCAAGGTTCTTGTCACCTTTTTGCCAATGATTTGTGGTGATCTTCCATGGTTCCGGATCATAACAGCCGCGGCCCTGGCGGCTCCCAGAGGAGCGGTTCAGGGCGGCCCCGAGCGTCTGCAGCCGGTCGGTCCGCCGAGGCGGATTGGCAGGGTACCGCTACCGGTTGGGCGGGTAGCGGGCCTAGTGGCGGGGCGGCAGCGACTAACGCGGGTAGCGGGGGAGGCGGCAGGGTGAGCGGGTGCAGGCCGGGCCCCCCAGCCGCAGTGGCCGATCCCTCGGGAATACAGGGGCGTGGGTCCCTTACCCGCTCCTCCAAATCTTCCTCCACCTCGCGTCTCCGCATAGCAGCTAACCCGTCCGCCATGTCGGCCTCCCACTCCTCCAGGAGGAGCTGCATGCGGGCCTGCAGACGGTTACTCAGCGGGGCGGTCTGGTCCTTCACCCACGCCGCGGTGCCTGGCGCGGGGACTACGGGGTTGTTGGTTGGACTGTGCATGTCGGCCATGGTGCTTTCCAGGAACCCAGTATCGCTGCAGAGTCCTGGCATCCCTGCCTTTATAGCCGCGCGCTACATGCGGCCAGATGCCATCCGTCCCCCTTAGTCTTTTTCTGGCTCCTCCTCTACAGGGGCGGGGTTTCGGCTTTCGCGCCTCCACTGCTCGAGGAGACGCTCGAGCGGGGACTTTTCGCGCCCAAAATGGCGGCTTCTCAAAATTTTCGGCCGGACACCTCCGGCGGTCACAAGGCGCACCTCTACCAGATGGCAGAGCGGTAAGATCCTGTTCGTGACGCCAAGTTGTCGCGGGCGGGGAGGGGACACTGCACTCACCCACTGCTCGGGTCCGGCTGCTGCTGCTTCGCTTGCTGCTCGGTGGTGGCTCGAGCGGTGGGCTGGATCCTGGGGACTCGAGCGGCGCTCCTCGCCCGTGAGTGAAAAGGGGAATGGTTTTGGGGATTTATTGTCAGTGACGCCACCCACGGTTGTGGTGAGGTTATGACATCACCGCTGCTCTGGACGGGGATCCCGGGAGCGATGACAGGGAGCAGCCTGGATGTTGTTTTTCCCCTCCGTGGGTAGGGGGGGGTTGGTTGTCCCGGGGCCCGGTGAGGGAGGAATGGCAGGTGGGTTATAGGGCCTGGTGAGGTGCAGGGTCGCGGGGGCAGCGCGGTGCCGCACGGCACGGTGGTACTCACTCAGCCAATAATGAATGCAAAGTCTCCGGTAAAACAAACGGCTGGATGGACGGGTCCCACAGACGGCTGCGGTGGTTCTTCTCCCGGTAGGTTGGCGGTGACTGCCTTTCCCTGCACCTGTGTTATGTTCTCGGTTCTGGTGGCTTCCCACCGGTAACCCGCTCCTCAGCTTGGATGGATGCTGAGGGAGCCCCTTTTGCCCGCAGGCTCTGGCCCTGGGAACTGTAGCCTTGGCGGTGACTGTATTTCCCCTCACGGTTTGAGCTGTTGCCTTCAATCGGGTCTTGACTGCTGGGAAACCCTGGAGGTTCCCATCGCTAACGGATTTGACCGGTTTTACGGCAACTCCTAGCCTGGTCGGGATCCGTAGGCCCTGCCGAATGGTGCTGGCTTCTGTTCGCTCCCCGATCCGGTACCGGCGGGCCACCGCCCGTCCCTGATCCTTATGGTTCACGTCAATCAGCCCCTCCTGCAGACGGTCACCACCGTCTGCCAACCTTGCTGTATGTGCCCGGGCCACGCACCCGGACACGGTCAGTCTGCTCCACTACCACTTCACTCTTCCACTTCAAAACTGAACTCCACTCCTTTTCCCGCCTCCAGGACTGTGAACTCCTCAGTGGGTGGGTGTCACAAACCACCGGGGGGGTCACTCAGAAATCCCCCGCGCTGGCTACCAGTACGTCACAATCGGGGGGTAACAAGTGGGGTCACCCCTCCTTTATACCTCCCGACCGACAGACAGAGCGCGTGACGCGCTCTCTAGCGCCCCTCTTATAGTCAGGCCAATTATGGAATTGCCCGACAATAAGCAAGGAGGCCGCTATACTACTTATGCCGATTATTGAAGGGTCCCCGGTGTGAGTAAGGTATATATTCCCCCGACCTCCGCGGGCGGAATATATAAAATCTCCCCGAATCTCACTGGCCTCCCCACAATAATCCTTGGCACAATTCGCTGCCACCAACCGATTTACGGTAACTATTAGCCGAACACACAGACGTGGGATTCAAGATCGAGATAACAGAACAGCCCAAGATTAATTATATAATTTAATCAGCCTAAAGCACACTAGAAACTACAATATATACAATAGGGAATCTACAGAATATACATATGTCAGAGTACAGTTACAATCAAAGCATGGGTTACAAACAGGCATACACAGTTCCAGCAGTTACCTTGTTGCGTCTGGCCACAGGGGGGCGCTGTAGACCAGGTTTCCAGGAACTCCCACAGATGTTTCCTGCACGTGCCCCCAGCGAGAAGAACGCTGGAAAATGGCCGAAGTAGGGTTATCAACCTGGGCAAATCCAGGTCTCCTCCTACCTTAGTGACCTCACAGGGAAGCACTGCCACTCCCCCTGCATGGATCAGAATTATCCAGAAAAGGGGATTTTGGCCATAACTTTGCCTGGGAGCGTCGTAGGCGGACGCCAATGCTCTCATTGTGACAGTTATGAATTTAGCTGCAGAACGAGGGGACTCATGACCTGTCTACGAGTTCCCATATGGCTGATATCACGTTTGGTGTGTTTCCCAATGTCCTACTTCCATAAAAAGGGTGTGCCAGCATCGTCCACATGCGGAGACACCATTGTTATGGTTGCCATATTTATCGGAGATATGGCTTGCGAGATATGAACCATTTTTTACTGGAGTCGTTCTGTCTGGCTATTTCCATAGCCTTGCTAACTAGCTAGCAGCTCCTACTACAGGGTGACGGCAGGGAGTCATCCTGTATCCATTGTCCTAAAGCCACCTAATTTCCATATCACAGGACATGGCCATGGATTTGTTGCTAAACCAGTTGTGTGAAGGGAAGGGGGTAGTGACACCAGGAGAGGGCTTCCTGACATGACTTGAATGTCATGATTTATCGTCATATCTCCGGATTTACCTCACACCTCCCCCCTTTTGAGGGCGCTAGGGGGCAGCACACTCCGGTGTTCCCCCGTGCGCCCGTCCGCGACCTCTCCTTGTCGGGACAGCCCGTCTGCGTTACCGTGGTCACGGCCCCTTTTGTGGCGAATGGTGAAGTTGTATTGCTGGAGCGCAAGGCTCCATCGCAACAATCGCCCATTCGTCCCAGAGACGGTGTGCAACCAGCTGAGGGGATTGTGGTCCGTCTCCACGATGAAGTGGCGCCCGTATAGATAGGGTTGCAGACGCTGCAGGGCCCACACTATGGCCAGGCACTCCTTCTCCATCGTGGAATAGGCAACTTCCCTTGGTAACAGCTTCCTGCTCAGGTACAAGACTGGGTGCTCTTGGCTCGCAGAGTCCACCTGGCTGAGCACCGCACCGAGGCCGAAGTCACTGGCGTCGGTCTGTACTACAAACGGCCGCGTGAAGTCGGCTGCCTGTAGCACGGGCGGGCTGGACAGGGCGTCCTTTAGGGCCCGGAAGGCTGTCTCGCAGTCCATTGTCCAATCGACTGCAGAGGGCAGCTTCTTCTTGGTGAGGTCCGTCAAGGGCTTTGCCAGGCTACTATAGCATGGAACAAACCTCCTATAGTACCCAGCGGTCCCCAAGAAGGACATCACCTGCTTCTTGGTCCTGGGGGTGGGCCAGGATGCGATGGCCTCCACTTTCTCAGGCTCGGGCTTCAGCGTTCCCCCACCTACCCGGTGACCGAGGTACTGGACCTCGCTCATGGCCAGCTGACACTTTCCCGGCTTGATGGTCAAACCTGCCCGGTGGATCCGCCTGAGCACCTGTGCTAGATGCTCTAGGTGATCTTCCCAGGTGGGACTGAAGACGGCAATGTCATCCAGGTACGCGGCCGCGTACCCTTCAAGTCCCTTGAGCAGGGTGTTGACCATCCGCTGGAAAGTGGCAGGGGCATTCCTCATCCCGAATGGCATCACCGTGGACTCGTACAGTCCAAATGGGGTAATAAAGGCAGAGCGTTCCCTGGCCTTGCGAGTCAGGGGGATCTGCCAATATCCCCGGCTCAGGTCCATGATGGTCAGGTACTGAGCCCCGGCCAACTGATCGAGCAGGTCATCGATGCGTGGCATTGGGTACGCATCGGCGACCGTGACCGCATTGAGCCCCCTGTAGTCCACGCAGAACCGAGTGGTTCGGTCCTTCTTAGGGACGAGGACTACAGGCGAGGCCCAAGCGCTGTTGGATGCCTGGATCACCCCCAGCTCCAGCATCTCGTCAATCTCCTGGCGCATGTGTTGCTGCACCTCCAGGGAGACCCGATATGCTGAACGCCGGATCGGGGGATGATCCCCAGTGTCCACGTGATGGACAGCCAAGTCAGTCCTTCCGGGCTGGTTGGTAAACAACCCCCGGAAGGGGTGTAGGGTGGCCCACAGCTGGGACCGTTGGTCCTCCAAGAGCTGGTGGCCAACCTCCACATCCTCAATGGATCCGCCTGCCCTAACCTGGGCTAGCATATCCAAGAGGGTTTCCGCTTCTCCCTCCTCGGGCAGGTTGCACACGGGGAGCGCACATGCCTCCCGCTCATGATGTGCCTTCATCATGTTCACATGGAAGGGCTTCCGCCTTCCACGGGCAGGGTCCAGGGTGACCAGGTACGTCACAGGGTTGAGCTGCTGGTACACGAGGTATGGGCCTTCCCAGGCTGCCTGAAGCTTGTCCTGTGGTACGGGGACCAGTACCCACACCTCTTGACCCACTTGGTAGGTCCTCTCACAAGCGTTCTGGTCGTACCAACGCTTCTGATCGGCCTGGGCTTGAGCCATATTGTCGTGTACCAGTTGCGTCAAGGCCTGCATTTTGTCCCGGAAGCGCATGACATACTCGATAACCGACACTCCAGGGGTGGCCAAATCCCCTTCCCAAGCCTCTTTCACCAGAGCCAGGGGGCCCCGCACACGTCGCCCGTACAGGAGCTCAAACGGTGAGAATCCTGTTGAGGCCTGTGGAACCTCCCGGTAAGCAAATAACAGGTGTGGGAGATACCGCTCCCAGTCACGCCCATGGGAGTCGACCAACATCTTAAGCATCTGCTTTAAGGTGCCATTGAACCGCTCGCACAGGCCATTAGTCTGTGGATGGTACGGGCTGGCCACCAGATGTCGCACCTGGACTTGCTTACAGAGGGTCTCCATCAGCTGGGACATGAATTGGGTCCCCCGGTCAGTGAGCATTTCCTGGGGAAAACCCACTCGGGAGAAAATCTCCAGCAATGCGGTGGCCACCTTGTCAGCCCGAATGGACGACAAGGCCACTGCTTCTGGGTACCGGGTGGCATAGTCCACTACCGTCAGTATGAAGCGTTTCCCGGAGCTGCTGGGGATGGCCAGCGGGCCGACCAGATCCACAGCCACCCTCCTGAAAGGCTCATCGATGATTGGCAGAGATACTAGTGGGGCTTTGGGGTGTGGCCCCGCCTTCCCCACTCTCTGACAGGTTTCACACGAACGGCAGTAGGCAGCCACATCGGCCCCCATTTTTGGCCAGTAGAAATGCTGGTTTAACCTGGCCTTGGTCTTAGCGATCCCTAGGTGTCCGGCCATCGGAATCTCATGTGCGATCCGCAACAACTCCGTCCGGAACGGATAGGGTACCACCAACTGTCGGTCCCTGGGCCACGCCTCCGGTGAACCCTGCTGGACCGTGGCCCGGTACAGCCGTCCTTGGTCCCAGACCACTCGCTCCGGGTCCGAGTCCGAGGGAGGCTGTGCCGCCTGCTCCTTTAGAGCTTTCAGGCTGTCGTCAGCTTCTAACGCTGCCTGAAACCCCTGACCAGATGTGGCCAGAATCGACGAGACTGTCACATCTTCGGTCAGTACCCCGGGACCTGTGTCCTGGCCTCCACCTGACTCGGCTGCCACTTGGTCAGAAGGGGAAGAGCTATCGGACCTCCGGGAGGCCCCTTGGCTTCCAGCACTCCCACTGCGGGTGACAGCGGCCACAGCCGCTGCGACCGTGGGTCGTGCCTGCTCCTCCTCCGTTCCTGACCAAGTCGCCGGTTCAGGCAGACCTACCTGGCTTCCTGACACCCCGGTTGTGGGGGAACCCTGCACCGAGATCTTACCTGGGAGCACTTCCGCTCCTGGACCGGCCCCAATCTCACCTGCCTGTTCCCCTCCTGCAGCAACAGAACCCCGGTGTGAAATCTCTGGGGACCCCACATTTGCTGTGGTAGCCCCCACCCCACACACTGGTCCTCCCCCTGCAGCACCCTGCTCTCTGCTTATCCCTGCAGAGGGCAACAGATCCCAGCTCACAGGCTGGTTACTTGTAGAGGCATGGTCACACCTTCCTCTGACCCCCTCCCCTGTCACAGCTGCAGCTGAGTGTGTGTCTATGGTGTCTATGCAAGCAGAAATATCAGAGTTCACTCCCTCCTCCCTTACATCATTCATAGATAACACATTAACATTGTCCGGAGGCACGTCAGCACTGGCTGAAGGTTCAGCCTTTGGGGCGGGGCCAAACTGGGAGGTTATTTGCCCCAAATCTGTCCCAAGTAGTACGTTTGCAGGGATCCGATCAGTTACCCCCACCTCCCTCACCCCTCGCCCCGCGCCCCAGTCCACATAAATGTCAGCAACAGGCAGCGCCGGGTCAATGCCTCCAATCCCGGAGACAGCGAGGGTTTTTCCAGGGATCAAGTCTTGGGGGGACACCATCTCAGGCCGCACCAGAGTCACCTCCGAGGCGCTGTCTCGCAGTCCTATGGTCACAGACTGGCCGACGGTGACAGGTTGGAAGCTGTCCAGGGACCTACCACCACCCCCACCCACACAATACACCTTGGGCGGCCCTTGGGACGGGGACGGAGCCGGGGCCTTGGGACGCTGAGGGCACATGGCCTTGAAGTGTCCAGGTAGGTTGCACTGGTGGCACCGTCTTGGTTCTGCCACGGGCCTGGAGAGGGGAGTTGAGGGGGACACCCCCTGCAGTCTAGGGGCAGGTGGGGCAGTCGCAGAGTTCATCTTACCCCCTCTCCAGGTGCTGCTGGTGGCCGCTCTCCTGGCCTCAGGGGCCCGGTTGTTGGTGTAGTCATCGGCAAGGGCAGCTGTAGCCGTGGACCCCTTTGGCTTCTGGTCTCGGATGAACTGGCGGAGATCCTCAGGGCAGTTCCACAAGAGTTGCTCCGTGATGAACAAGTCCAGGATCTCCGGTCCGGTGGAAAGCTGCAGGCCTTGGGTCCAGTGGTCGGCAGCTCGGGCAAGGGCCCGCCGGTGGTCAGCCCAGGAGTCCTTTGGTCCCTTCTGCAGCGTCCGGAACTTCTTGCGGTAGGACTCCGGGGTGAGGTTGTACTGTTGGATCAGGGCCCGCTTGATGGTGTCGTAGCCCTGATCTGCCTCAGCAGGCAAGTCCCCAAGGATATCCAGGGCCTTACCCCTTAAACGGGGGGTCAGGTATTTGGCCCACTGGTCCTTGTTCAGATGGTGCTGCAAGCAAGTCCGCTCAAAAGCAGTCAAGAAAGAGTCCAAGTCTCCATCCTTCTCCAGCACTGGGAAGTCCTCAACACGGACCTTTGGAAGTTTGGTGTCTTGAAGGTCACGTGTGGCTGATGAGGGCCGGAGCTGAGCTAGCTGCAGCTGGTAGTCACGCTCTGCCTGGCGCTCTTCACGCGCTGCCTGCCGCTCTGCCCTGCGCTCTGCCATGAGTATCTCGTAGGTATCCCGGTCTCCAGCCTGGAGAAGGGCCATAGCCATTTGAAGAAGGCTATCCGAGCCTCCCAGGCTCGGTGGAATGGCACGTGGTGATCTGCGGCCCGCTGCGGAGCCTGGTGCTTCACTGTCCATTGCAGAGCGGAGGGCTGGCATCTGGCTCGTTGAGGAACCTTGGGCGAGCTCCTCCTCATCTTGTCCAGCAGTCCCAGGTTGTGCGATGTCCTCTGCAGAGCTGTTCTCTGGCGTCGGGCTCCTGGAGGGCTCGTGGACAACCTCCTCATCGTCTCTGGCCTGAGCATCGGCCATTCCTTTGGCTTTGCTCCTGGTGCTATCAGCCATTGTTGCAGACTTTGGTCACTGACACAGAACTGACACCTGATGCCTCCACACACCTTACAGTATCTGCACTCTGACACTCTAGTGTTGAGCTGGTCTGAAGACCCCAGCAGCCACAGCTGCTGCAGGCAGTCTTTAGTGTCTGGGAGTATGGGTCTCACACTCACACACACTATTATCTCGATCCCACCGCTTGCCACCAATATGTCACAAACCACCGGGGGGGTCACTCAGAAATCCCCCGCGCTGGCTACCAGTACGTCACAATCGGGGGGTAACAAGTGGGGTCACCCCTCCTTTATACCTCCCGACCGACAGACAGAGCGCGTGACGCGCTCTCTAGCGCCCCTCTTATAGTCAGGCCAATTATGGAATTGCCCGACAATAAGCAAGGAGGCCGCTATACTACTTATGCCGATTATTGAAGGGTCCCCGGTGTGAGTAAGGTATATATTCCCCCGACCTCCGCGGGCGGAATATATAAAATCTCCCCGAATCTCACTGGCCTCCCCACAATAATCCTTGGCACAATTCGCTGCCACCAACCGATTTACGGTAACTATTAGCCGAACACACAGACGTGGGATTCAAGATCGAGATAACAGAACAGCCCAAGATTAATTATATAATTTAATCAGCCTAAAGCACACTAGAAACTACAATATATACAATAGGGAATCTACAGAATATACATATGTCAGAGTACAGTTACAATCAAAGCATGGGTTACAAACAGGCATACACAGTTCCAGCAGTTACCTTGTTGCGTCTGGCCACAGGGGGGCGCTGTAGACCAGGTTTCCAGGAACTCCCACAGATGTTTCCTGCACGTGCCCCCAGCGAGAAGAACGCTGGAAAATGGCCGAAGTAGGGTTATCAACCTGGGCAAATCCAGGTCTCCTCCTACCTTAGTGACCTCACAGGGAAGCACTGCCACTCCCCCTGCATGGATCAGAATTATCCAGAAAAGGGGATTTTGGCCATAACTTTGCCTGGGAGCGTCGTAGGCGGACGCCAATGCTCTCATTGTGACAGTTATGAATTTAGCTGCAGAACGAGGGGACTCATGACCTGTCTACGAGTTCCCATATGGCTGATATCACGTTTGGTGTGTTTCCCAATGTCCTACTTCCATAAAAAGGGTGTGCCAGCATCGTCCACATGCGGAGACACCATTGTTATGGTTGCCATATTTATCGGAGATATGGCTTGCGAGATATGAACCATTTTTTACTGGAGTCGTTCTGTCTGGCTATTTCCATAGCCTTGCTAACTAGCTAGCAGCTCCTACTACAGGGTGACGGCAGGGAGTCATCCTGTATCCATTGTCCTAAAGCCACCTAATTTCCATATCACAGGACATGGCCATGGATTTGTTGCTAAACCAGTTGTGTGAAGGGAAGGGGGTAGTGACACCAGGAGAGGGCTTCCTGACATGACTTGAATGTCATGATTTATCGTCATATCTCCGGATTTACCTCACAGTGGGGCCAACCACCTGGCTCCACCCCTGATGTGGACATCAGCCCATGGAGGGAGGCAACAAGGATTTTTGTCTGACCTAGATGTGCCTAGCCGGGGTGTGGGGTGTGTTGTTGTAGTACCTGTGACGACCTGGCTTGTCCAGGGCGCCACATACAGCTCACATTCTCCTTCCATATCTGTCCCTCTCTCCTCCTCCATGTACAGCTCTCATTCTCCATCCATATCAGTCCCTCTCTCTTCCCCTCCCCCAAGGACAGCTCACATTCTCCATCCATATCAGTCCCTCTCTCCTCCCCTCCCCATGTACAGCTCACATTCTCCATCCATATGTCCCTCTCTCTTCCCCTCTCCTATGTACAGCTCCAAACCATCCAGAACCATTCACTCCCACCATGCAACATAAGAGACACTGTCATAAATCTCTTAATCACATGCTCACTCTCTCTAGTCTCCCTCTCCTTGTAGCAGTATTATACACAAGACAAGGTGGACACGTGTCAGTTGTGGTGCATGAAATCCAGGATGGGCTGCAAACAACAATATAAGCAGAAGGATCGGCACTCACAAAAACATTTATAGTTGCAGAATTTAATTTATTCCACATCTTTCAATCCATTTTCATTCCATTTTCTTTCAAAAATTAAATGAAAGATGACGCACGTTTTGGTCTAGAGATGCAGACCTTTTTCAAATCATATACATAAAACATGAATATCGCCAACTTTAAATAGTGTTTTACAAATGCAACACCACTGAGACCAATTAATGAACAAGAAACTCACCCAACCAGAGAAAGAGACAGACGGAGAAAGAGACAGAGAAAGACACAGAGACAGACAGATTGAGAGACAGAGACAGACAGCCAGACAGACAGGAAAAGAGACAAACAGAAAGAGGCAGACTGGGAAAGAGGCAGACTGGGAAAGAGGCAGACTGGGAAAGAGGCAGACTGGGAAAGAGGCAGACTGGGAAAGAGGCAGACTGGGAAAGAGGCAGACTGGGAAAGAGGCAGACTGGGAAAGAGGCAGACTGGGAAAGAGGCAGAGACAAACACAGGGAAAGAGACAGAAAGGGACAAACAGGAAAAGAGACAATCAGGGAAAAAGACAGACACACAGAGACAGACACAAAGGGAAGAGATAGACAGGGAAACAGGCAGACAGACAGAGGCTGGGAGAGAGGGACAGTGGGAGAGACAGAGAGACAGTTACTATCCCAGGCAACGCGCTGGGTACTTCAGCCAGTGTATGAGAGATTATATATATATATATATATATATATATATATATATATATATATATATATATATATATATATATATATATATATATATATATATATATATATATATAAATAAATAAATAAAATGTAGACACACACACACACACACACATATATATACACAACCACACACGGCCAAAAGCGTTAGCACCCTTGAAGTTGTTCCAGAAGAAGTCTTTCCCTCAAAAAATTACATTTCAGACATCGCTAGGGGGGCGCACAGACATCGCTAGGGGGGCGCACAGACATCACTAGGGGGCACAGACATCCCTAGGAGGGCACGGACAGCACTAGGGGGCACACCCATCACTAGGGAGGCACGAACAGCACTGGGTGGCATGGACAGCAATTGCGGAGCACAGACATCACTAGGGGGGCAAACATCACTGGGGGTGATACACAGCATTAGAGGGAACACAACACTGGGGGTGATAAACAGCACTGGAGTGTGCTGGATACAGCACTGTGGGGGGTTGCACACAGCACTGGGTGGCTGCACACAGCACTGTGGGGGGCTGCACACAGCACTGTGGGGGGCTGCACACAGCACTGTGGGGGGCTGCACACAGCACTGTGGGGGCTGCACACAGCAATGGAGGAGCTGCACACAGCATTGTGGGGGGCTGCACACAGCACTGGAGGGGGCTGCACACAGCACTGGAGGGGGCTGCACACAGCACTGGAGGGGGCTGCACACAGCACTGGAGGGGGCTGCACACAGCACTGTGGGGGGGCTGCACACAGCACTGTGGGGGGGGCTGCACACAGCACTGTGGGGGGGGGCTGCACACAGCACTGTGGGGGGGGCTGCACACAGCACTGTGGGGGGCTAGACAGCACTGGAGAGCAGGCACACAACACCGGGGGACGGACCCCAGGCACACAGCAGGTCCTGACCACATTTGTAAGTGTAAGCATTGCGGCCCCTGGGAATCTGCCCGTGGCTGCAGAAAAACTAATTACAGGCCCGCGATTCCAATACCTGAGCTAAAGCAAGACAGGGGTGCCCCCCACCACCCACGGCGATGTTCAGCTCACCGAGCGCCTACGTTTCCAGGCCGGATGCCGCGTCCTCGCCACCTCCGCCTTGCCCACTGTGATGAGGCGCAGAGTGATAACCTCATCACATTGGGCTGTGGGATGATGTGCTGCCTCCCTGCTCCACTCGCCACATGGCTAATTTGCATGCGATGCCCTAGAAGGGCTTTGCCTGCAATTTAGCCGTGTGTGCAGTGGTTGAAACGACACGGCCGGGCCCCTCTGCTGTGGCTGTGACTGGGGCCCGGTGAAGAGGCGGGCCGGCTTAACAAACCTAAGTAATAACCCCAGGCCTGTCTGGGCCCCTTCTCTTCACCGGGCTAGGTACACCAGGCACAGTAGTAATGCCCTGATAGCGGCCCAGTATGTATATATATATATTAAAAAAAAAAAAAAGAACAAACTTCACCTTAACATGCTTCCCTGTCAGAAATATACTTCCATCTACATATATATGTATGTGGATATGGATGGATATATAATATATGTGTGTATATATATATATTGTGACGACCTGGGCCCTGAACGTCTTGGGGCACACGTCTGGCAGCGGGATCAAGACACACACGAGCACTTTGTCACTTAAAGAATCTCGGTGATTTATTTACATCCTCAAACCACGCAGTGTAATGGGCCACAGCCACTTTCCCTCAGGACAATGTCTCACGGTCTGTTTAAACTGCTGAATGTTCATACAGTTCATTCTCTGGCATCAGCCAGTAAAGTCCACCTTTGTGGGGTGTTACCTGCCAGTAGGTTTGCAGGCTGTCAGTCTGCCTCCATCCAGTCCAGGGAGACTCTCACACTGGGCTCAACATCCCGGCCCTTGTACACGTTCCAATTCCTCACAGCCTCAGTGGATTCTGCATCTCCCTGACATTTCAGAGCCCTCACCAGCTCTGTGTGCACAGGATCTCCTGCACATGTGCTCCAACCAAGATGGCTCCCACCAGCACACAGAGATCATGTGACAAACGACAGCTCCATTAAATCCCATGAGACACACCTACGTATGGGAGGTATGTGGATGGTCAGTCCCGCCCATCACTTCTGACCATCCCATGAACCCAGCCCTGAATGTGTACAACAATCCTCATGGAACTACAAGTCCCAGAGAAACATTCCAGGTTCAGATCACAGAGGATTTCCCCCTCTGTGACACATACCGGCCATCTACCACATTGCATCCTTACATATCCCCCCCCCCTCTGTTCCAACTTGTAGGGTGGAACACTCGACAACCTACAGTGACCCTGAGACAGGGCATTAGGGAAACCATACCCTACCAGTCGAATGGGCCCTCTACGAAAACTTTGAGTTTCTGCTCCTGACCGACCATCTGCCACTGTCAACAAACCCTCCTCAGTGAACCCTCTTCTCAGACACGTCCGCCGGTCCGACATATCGTTCCATAACTGTCTCCAACGGTCAGTGTGGTAGTGAGACACCCCATCAGTCAAAACTACCGTGCGGCCTGACTCTGCGCTAACCAGTCCACTAGAGGGGCTCTTGTCCAGGTACCTCACAACCGAGCCGACAGGAGATCTCCCACAACTAGACCCTGCACACTCTGTTTGCCAATCTACTATGGCCTCTTCTCTCATGACGTCTTAGGTCACCTTTCCATCTCCGCCTTTTCCCACCACCACTTTTGGCTATGGACCAGTCACTCCCTCCGTCTTTTCTTTTAGATTTTGTCTTAGAGGGCTTGGACCCTTCAGAGTCTGTGCCATAGCCTGATTTATACGTAGGTCTTCTATGACCTAGGCTCCTTTCCCTACAGGACCTACTTTCCTTGCCAGTGAAGGCAACACGTTCATCAGGTGGACCACACTTCTTCTCTGGGCCTTGGCCCGAAAGCGGTCGTGACCTCAAACTCACTTGACAAAGTTTCTCTGCAATCTTCTGTCTTTCAAGATCCATTTGCTTTAGTTCTTCCAGGTATCCCAGGCGGTATTCTAGGAGAACTCGTACATTTTCAACACACTCCTTTGTTCCCGCCATGACACATGGAACCATACCAACTTCACAGGGTAACCTGGCTTTATGATAAACCTTAAGTCTTACTCTCGTCACACCGGATGTATCAACCATCTCCTGCATTTCTGCCAATCAGTTTCTTGACAAGTTCTCTGGGCACTTGTGTGACCTCTTCCACAAAGTCCAACAGCTTTCGAGCTGTTTTCACTGCTTCTTCAGTCTTCCCATAGATTTGGAATGTTCGACTGTGTTCTTCTAATTCAACAGCTGTAATAACTGGAACTTTCCTGGCTTGCTGAATGTTACTTCTCAGCGCTCTTAATGCGAGCCCAATTAATGATTTCTTCACCACCACAACTTCATGAAATTCTGCAGTGAGCTGCTTCATACACTCCAAGCGCCTGGTGTCTTCTTCCATCTGTGCCGAGATGAGCCATTTCGTGCGAAGACACTGCAGGTGCATGTCACTCAGGATAGCCACCCGCTTCTTTGTGACATTACTGGCAGAGCACACCACCAACTGACAAGTCTCTGGGGCAAAGTACACTTCACAGGCCCCTACAGCCTTCTTAAACGTCTCATGCATCGACTTATGGGCACAGGCTTTTCTTAGGTCTTCGGGCACATCTACCATGCACTTAAAGAATGGACAGGTTTCTTGACCTTCAAGGAAATTAGACCATTCCTTTGGTCTCTTGCATCTATCTTTTTCTCTCATGCACGGCTCCACCTCTTGAGTTACACACTCTTCCGGTTCAGCTCCAGCCTCAGAGCCTTTGGGTTTGCTATTGTTCTTAACCAAGACCATCTCTATGTCTTCCATCTTGGTCTTACCAGGCAGGTCACTCAGGCTATCAGTTCCTGATAAGACCTCTGGTCCAGACTTCACCTCATCAGAGACTCTTTTCACTTTTGCAGCACCAGCTGTCTCTTGGGTCTTCACTGCGTTACCTTCAACTTCCTTGCGGGTCTCTGCAGTGTCACCTTCAGTCCTTTTTTTTTCTGCAAGGGTGTCACACCCTTCAGCGTGGTACTCTGTTCCTCTTAGACCTTTGGCCCCGTTTTCACCCTTCATCACCCCAACACTGGGTAATTTACCGGTCTGCTCACCATGACCTCTATGGATTTGTACTTCACCAACTTTCTCCAGGATTCCTTGTCCTGTATTACCCTCTAGGATTTCACCTCCTACAGTGCTCTCGTCCGACAGACCTTCTGCTTCATGCTTGGAATCTATAGGAGACACCACCATTACTGCTTTGGTTGGCTCATTTTTTGAAATTTCACCCTGCTGATGTCTGTCGTTACAATGTGTCAGTTCAGTTTCTGATACCTCTTTCTTGTGTAGGACATCGCTGTCTGACTCTACCTTAGCAGTTGCTACTGGCAATGTGTTTTCCTCGACCAGGTACTTCACTTTCTCTGCACCCTCAGACGGTATACCTTGCACGAGCTTTTGGCGCTTATTACGTCTCCGGCGTCTGGAGGAGGTTTTACCCTTCTCAATTGTCTGTACCTCACTGCACTCTCTTGTCCTTTTATAAGAGTCAGTGTCCATTCTGGAGTCATCGTCACTCCCCCTGGCGTCCTGGACTATCATGTCCCCACTTAACCAGATATCTGCCTCCCTTTCTGGAGCTACCCCGTTTTTAACGGTCACACTATTGGTTAGTCCCTTAGTCCTTATGTCACTAAGTTGGGTCCGTCCATTTTCTTTGGTCACCCCTAACTTAGGACAGTCAATTTTAGAAGGTACTATCTCCTCCTTACCACACATAACTCCACAACCAGGACCCCGTTTCACCTCCGAATGTGGTAGGGTTTCCTTTGGGCTGTTCTGGCTCTTACACAAGCAACCGGATACGTCCCCCTGCTTCCACAAGTGCACAAATAATTTAGAGTCCCAACCTATAATAATTGGGTGCAGTAAATCTGAGACTACACCAACATCATGAGAACCACTGTCCCTGGCTGTCTTAATGACCACGCTGGATACCGGGTATTCTGTCTCATTGTTGTGGGTGCAGCCGACGTGGATCTTCCTTCCAGGAATCAAGTTGACATCAGAAGTGGCCCTCACCAGGGTCACCAAGCTCCTTGAGTCTACGACCCCTGTTACAGATTCCCCATCCACTTCCACGGAACACAGACGTGGCTTCTCGTCGGATGGGTGGTCTATACCGCAAACCGGACACTTGTGGCATGAACACTGTTGTCCCTGGCTACAGTCCATCTGCGCCACTTCACCCTTGGATTTGGGATGCTCTGCACCATTTTGGGGGACCACCGCTTTCTGGGACTCCTCCCCCTTTTGGGCATCCACCCCTTTATGGGACTCCATCCCCTTATGGGCAACCACCCCTTTATGGGACTCCACCCCCTTATGGGCAACCACCCCCTTATGGGCAACCACCCCCTTATGGGCTTTCTGTGGCTTCCTTGCAGTGTCCTTAGATCCCAGTTCACACCGTTCCCCTTTATCTCCCTGGGTACCCTGTGCCCGTACTGGCCCCAGAAGGGAACTCACAAACTGGTCCACTGCTGCCACATCTCTGCGCACTGACAGCTCCTGCTGTCCACACACAAGGAACTGGTACAGCTCCTCCATAACGTCCAGGCTTGCGGCTCCACTCATGGTCGCTCAGCTTTCCCGGAACTTCGTGGACCCGCCGATCCACCGCAAGCTGCTTGAGTGCGCCGTCAGTTTTCGTGGACCCGCCGATCCACCGCAAACCGCTTCAAAAAAAATTTTTTCGTGGACCCGCCGATCCACAGCAAGCAGTCCGTATCCAGAAGAATATGTCCTAGGCCGTTGCCCCTAGCAACCAGGCTGCGTTGCCCCTAGCAACCAGGCTGTGTTGCCCCTAGCAACCAGGCCATATGCCCGCGTTCTCCACCATAATGTGACGACCTGGGCCCTGAACGTCTTGGGGCACACGTCTGGCAGCGGGATCAAGACACACAGGAGCACTTTGTCACTTAAAGAATCTCGGTGATTTATTTACATCCTCATAAACCACGCAGTGTAATGGGCCACAGCCACTTTCCCGCAGGACAATGTCTCACGGTCTGTTTAAACTGCTGAATGTTCATACAGTTCATTCTCTGGCATCAGCCAGTAAAGTCCACCTTTGTGGGGTGTTACCTGCCAGTAGGTTTGCAGGCTGTCAGTCTGCCTCCATCCAGTCCAGGGAGACTCTCACACTGGGCTCAACATCCCGGCCCTTGTACACGTTCCAATTCCTCACAGCCTCAGTGGATTCTGCATCTCCCTGACATTTCAGAGCCCTCACCAGCTCTGTGTGCACAGGATCTCCTGCACATGTGCTCCAACCAAGATGGCTCCCACCAGCACACAGAGATCATGTGACAAACGACAGCTCCATTAAATCCCATGAGACACACCTACGTATGGGGGGTATGTGGATGGTCAGTCCCGCCCATCACTTCTGACCATCCCATGAACCCAGCCCTGAATGTGTACAACAATCCTCATGGAACTACAAGTCCCAGAGAAACATTCCAGGTTCAGATCACAGAGGATTTCCCACTCTGTGACACATACCGGCCATCTACCACATTGCATCCTTACAATATATATATATATATATATATATATATATATATATATATATATATATATATATATATATATATATATATATATAATTAGAAGGGTAATGAGCCACCCACAACAAGTACAATAAACATTTGGTAAAACATTTTTTGAAAAAGGTTATTTTATGAAAAAACTTTTTCAAGATGATTTCAGAACTCCATACTATAGAAAGACTTCCACAATCTTCAATATATTTATACCGCCCCGTGCCAACGGCCGAGCCGCTCAGGTCCGGAGCCGCGGTGGCTCGAGGGGTCTCCGGACCCGGGGGTTCGCGCGGACTCTCGAATTTAATAGAGAGGGGATAGATATGTACAGGGGATGTGTAAGTTCGTGACGCCACCCATGGTGAGTGGTAATGTAGGAGACCACCGCTGCTGTTGGGGAGCCCGGTGGAGATGATGTAGCAGCAGGATGTTTAACCCCTCCGTGGATAGGGGGTTTGTGCCCCTGGGCCTGTTGGGTGTTGGAGAGTGGGGTGCCATTGGGTAGAGGAAAAGGGGCTTTTCAGTGTACTCACTCAGTCCAAGAATAACAACTCCGACAGCTTGTAAACTAGAATTCTGAGCACCGCTGCAGCATGGAGGCAGCACACGTGGATCCGTGCCCTTGGTGTTGCTGTTAGCTTGTGGCCTTTTCCGTGGCACCTTCTCACTAGTTGGACCCTCAAGCTTGAAACCTTTCAGGTCCCGCTCACCCGTATAGGTAACTGAGTGAGCTTGCTCTCAGGGTTCACGGGTAGGATTTCTTTGGACTGTATTTTCGAAAGTCCTATCCCATCGGTGCGCTAGTACCCCGATTTTGGAGCGGGTTGAGGATGATTCATGAAGTCTTCACCCCCGTCGGGTAAATTACCGGGACGCGTGAAGCTACTTCCCGGCCTAGGGTCCACGTACCCCGTCGTGCCCTAGCCCCTGCCCGGTGATGGCTCAAGGCCGACGGCTGCCCTCCTCGACAGTCTGTGCCCCCTGACACTATCCCCTGCGACCGGGGTTCCAGCCCCTACCAGGCCCAGACCAACGTCTGCCACCTAGTAAATAAACTTCAGGAGCCCTGCTCCAGGCCAGTGACCTCCCTCTCCCAGAGAGTCACTGTCCTCCTCCTACTCCTTTCACTCCTATTTCACTTCTCTGTCACTTTATCACTTCTCCCTACCAATCCCTCATGTGAGCGGCCCTATTCCCTTCAGGCCCCCCAATGGTGTGTCTGGTAGGTTCAGTGTAAAGTGTTCCTAGGATTTTGACTGGCTAAGCTGTTAGCAACACCAAAGGACCGGGATCTGTAACCAAGGAGGGTGGATACCGTGCAGAAGGGCAAATTGCACAATACCCTGTGACGACCTGATAGGCCAGGGAGTCACATATTTTTGTCATATTATTGATAAATTTGTTTCAAAATTTACACCAGATGCCATTATTACATCTTAATCTTTCATATCAACACAACTGTAATCCTAAAAAAACCTATAACTTGAAAAGATTTTTTTACAAATAAAAATAGATGTCATAAAATTCATTATGATCAGAAAAAAACAGTTGAGATCCTACAAAATGGAGAACAGAACTTCATTCATCCCATGGGAACAGACTTGATTCACATTCAGATGTACATGGAGGTCCAGAATCTTCAATCTTCAACAATGGTAGAAATAGTCCATTTATCCCAGAGGATCTGTGTGAACGGCCTTCAGCGAAAACTGCACTCCTCTCGCTCTTCACTCCGGTGATGTATGATGAGAACTCCACTCTTCTCGCTCTTCACTCCGGTGATGTATGATGAGAACTCCACTCCTCTCGCTCTTCACTCCGGTGATGTATGATGAGAACTCCACTCCTCTCGCTCTTCACTCCGGTGATGTATGATGAGAACTCCACTCCTCTCGCTCTTCACTCCGGTGATGTATGATGAGAACTCCACTCCTCTCGCTCTTCACTCCGATGATGTATGATGAGAACTCCACTCCTCTCGCTCTTCACTCCGGTGATGTATGATGAGAACTGCACTCTTCTCGCTCTTCACTCTGGTGATGTATGATGAGAACTGCACTCCCCTCGCTCTTCACTCCGGTGATGTATGATGAGAACTCCACTCCTCTCGCTCTTCACTCCGGTGATGTATGATGAGAACTCCACTCCTCTCGCTCTTCACTCCGATGATGTATGATGAGAACTCCACTCCTCTCGCTCTTCACTCCGGTGATGATGTATGATGAGAACTCCACTCCTCTCGCTCTTCACTCCGATGATGTATGATGAGAACTCCACTCCTCTCGCTCTTCACTCCGATGATGTATGATGAGAACTCCACTCCTCTCGCTCTTCACTCTGGTGATGTATGATGAGAACTCCACTGCTCTTGCTCTTCACTCCGGTGATGTATGATGAAAACTCCACTCCTCTCACTCTTCACTCCGGTGATGTATGATGAAAACTCCACTGCTCTCGCTCTTCACTCCGGTGATGTATGATGAAAACTCCACTGCTCTCGCTCTTCACTCCGGTGATGTATGATGAAAACTCCACTGCTCTCGCTCTTCACTCCGGTGATGTATGATGAGAACTCCACTGCTCTTCACTCCGGTGATGTATGATGAGAACTGCACTCCTCTCGCTCTTCACTCCGGTGATGTATGATGAAAACTCCACTCCTCTCGCTCTTCACTCCGGTGATGTATGATGAAAACTCCACTGCTCTCGCTCTTCACTCCGGTGATGTATGATGAAAACTCCACTGCTGTTGCTCTTCACTCCGGTGATGTATGATGAGAACTCCACTGCTCTTCACTCCGGTGATGTATGATGAAAACTCCACTCCTCTCGCTCTTCACTCCGGTGATGTATGATGAAAACTCCACTGCTCTCGCTCTTCACTCCGGTGATGTATGTTGAAAACTCCACTGCTCTCGCTCTTCACTCCGGTGATGTATGATGAAAACTCCACTCCTCTCGCTCTTCACTCCGGTGATGTATGATGAAAACTCCACTCCTCTCGCTCTTCACTCTGGTGATGTATGATGATAACTGCACTCCTCTCGCTCTTCACTCCGGTGATGTATGATGAAAACTCCACTGCTCTCGCTCTTCACTCCGGTGATGTATGTTGAAAACTCCACTGCTCTCGCTCTTCACTCCGGTGATGTATGATGAAAACTCCACTCCTCTCGCTCTTCACTCCGGTGATGTATGATGAAAACTCCACTCCTCTCGCTCTTCACTCTGGTGATGTATGATGATAACTGCACTCCTCTCGCTCTTCACTCCGGTGATGTATGATGAGAACTGCACTCCTCTCGCTCTTCACTCCGGTGATGTATGATGATAACTGCACTCTTCTCGCTCTTCACTCCGGTGATGTATGATGAAAACTCCACTCCTATCGCTCTTCAATCCGGTGATGTATGATGATAAGTCCATTTATTCCAGAGATTACTGTAAATGACAATCGGGTAGAAATTCTTCCATGAACTCTTTTCAACATCATATGAACTAAAATTGAACTCAGAATAATAAGATGAGACACAATTCTGGGTAACAGATGGAAATCGTACAATTCTATAACGTTGTCGGCCACTCAATTGATACATGAATCGTATAAGGAAGAAAATGAGTGCTAAACGGCCATTCATTGTGAAAGTTATATAAAGAATGCACCTTGAAAAAGTATACATGTAAATAATTTTATTCCAGTAATAATACAAGGGCACTGTTAGGACTATGGTACAAAAATAAAAAAGTCCATACAGAAGTCAGGTACCGAAACAGAGAAAAATATCCCTAACCATGGACATCTACATAAGATTCATCAAAGAGGGAACTAAAGCAGCCTCCATTAAACTGGTACCGTGTTGATCTAATAATATATAACAACATTATTGCAAACAATAATAGATCATGAGCATGGAAATCATCCTAGGAGTTATTGCTCACCCATGTAAAGTGCCTGTGCTGAGGTAGATGTCTGGTGGGGAAAGAAGTCCAACGCGTTTCGCTGCGTTGCTTCCTCGGGGGGGGGGCAGTACTGCGATTCAGATTAATAAGATCCTCATATGAACTTCATAGAAGCCGGTATAACAAACTGGGATATCCTACGATCAAAAACTATTAAATTACAGGATTTCGTGTGATTACATATATGTAAGGTTAATTAAAATATATAAATATCATATATGGTTACATATCTTTCAACATTATATCAAAATTTTGCTACAGTAAATCCACATATAAACATTTTTCCAACAATAATATACTAAATAATCACAAATCCACAAATTTATAATTTTCATAAAAAACCCGATATATCAAAGTCCCGATCAGTTCCATGGGCTTTAATGATTGTAAACGATCGATCCACAATGCCTCTCGCGGCTTTATAATTGTTATACGATTCCCCCTCTACGCGGCTGTTTAATTTGTTCCAAAATTTGATATCACAATTGCGGCTTATTATGTTTCTATTTCTCAAAGTGCGGCGGGTGCAGGGGTGCAGAGGTGCAGGGGTGCAGGGGTGCAAGAGAGTCTCTTGTCGAATCGTGTATTTATGCTTAGATAATCTCTCCTTCAGTCGTTTCACCTACGTACGGTATACCAGTCCGCATGGACACTTCAAGATATACACCACAAAATTACTATCACAAGTCAAATATTCCTTGAAATGTCTCCCCAGTGCTAGGGTGGTGAAATAATCCCCCCGGAATGACTCCTGAAGAATGGACACAAGTATGACATGGATAGGTGTCTGTTTTAGGAGGAGACTCGGCAGTGGCATAGCAACTGCTTTTGCTGCCCGGGGCGATCGTCAAATTTGCCGCCCCCTCCATTGGCGAGGGGTGAGGGGGGAAGGGAGTGTGGAAGGTGAGATTGGGGATGGCTACCTTACAGGATGGATCTAGACAGCAGGCTCACACCAGATGGAGGAGGGTGAGAGGTGGGAGAGAGTGGGCAGCAGATCGGGCAGCGGCTGATGGGGAGAGCGGTAGCGGATGAAGGGTGCAGCGGCTGATGGGGAGAGGGGTGGTGGGTCAGTCCTGACATTGTGCTGGTGTGTGTGGTTCTGCCACACATACTGGCACCTGGGCTGCCTTTATTCGCGGTTGTCAGTCCTTGCAGCATGGGGCGGTTCAGACATGTCTCGGGGAGGTGGTGTTTTCATATGGTCCTGCTCATTATATGAGACCTTATGGTACAATATTAATTTATAATATAGCATTAGGGACCCCCCTATAGAGATTTGCCGTGACAGGGCAAGGGGGCTCAAATCATTGATCAATCATTTGCAAAAAATCTCATTGAATTGTTACAGTAGGAATGAATTTGTGAATATTACACTTTTTATTTTTTCATTGTTGCATGCCATTCATAAGCAGTGCTGGCTGCCCTCCGCTTTGCATATACATATACATATATATATATATATATATATATATATATATATATATATAATTTGGCCTTTTTGGCTCTTTGCGTGAACTACACAGGTTTTTGGATTTCGTCTGAGTCACCCTCAGCAAACCTGATGGTTGATGGTTGGGTGAGTTTCTTGTTCATTAATTGGTCTCAGTGGTGTTGCATTTGTAAAATACTATTTAAAGTTGGCGATATTCATGTTTTATGTATATGATTTGAAAAAGGTCTGCATCTTTAGACGGAAAAGTGTGTCATCTTGCATTTAATTTTTGAAAGAAAATGGAATGAAAATAGATAGAAAGATATGGAATAAATACTGCAACTATAATGAATTTTTTTGTGAGTGCCGATCCTTCTGCTTATATTTTACTTGCAGCAGGAGATATTGCACCTAATCCAGGTCCTTCTTATAATAGTAAGTTCAATTCCTTCCCTAGTATACTCAGAAAACCCATAAATCTTATTACTATGCCTTGCATGCCTTCTGTCTCCTTTTACTGTGCCCTCTGGAACCCACGCTCAGCGTGTAACAAACTCTCCTGCATCCATGACTTTTTCCTTTTCAATTTCCTTCACCTCCTGGCTGTTACTGAGACCTGGATCCAGCAGTTAATCACCACCGCAGCTGCTGCTCTCTCATATGGTGGCCTACAATTCTCTCATGCCCCTAGACTTGAGAACAGATCAGGTGGAGGTGTTGGTCTGCTGCTTTCTCCAAACTGGACTTTTCAAGTCATCCCTCCTGTCCCTCACTTATCTTCCCTTCTTTTGAGGTCCACACTGTCAGGCTTTACAAACCCTTCTCTATGCGAGTTGCAGTTGTGTATTGCCCTCCAGGCCCAATCAGTCAGTTCTTGGATCATTTTGCCACCTGGCTTTGACATTTTTCTAGCCTATGACCTCCCCACTCTTGTCATGTGGGACTTTACCATCCCTATTGATGGTCCGCTCTCCCCAGCTGCCGCTCATCTTTTATCTCTAACCTTCTCTCTTGGCCTTACACAATTAACTAACTCTCCTACACATGAAGGTGGGAATACGCTGGACCTTTTCTTCTCCCGTCTTTGCTCAGTGCATGATTTTACTAACCCCCCCTCCCACTCTCTGACCACAACCTTCTTTCATTCTTGATAAAGCACTGTCCCCCCACTCAGGACACCCCCACTTACCACCCATATATACACACCATTGACACCCAGAAACGTCTGAAGAAGTTAGTCATCAATTCTCCAATCTCATGTCCTGACTCTGCTCTAAAACATTATAATGAAACACTGCAAAGCGCCCTGGATGTAGCCGCACCTGCTACACACAGAGCCACTCTACACAGATGGCGGCAGCCCTGGATGAAGCTGCTCCTGCTACACACAGAGCCACTCTACACAGATGGCAGCAGCCCTGGATGAAGCTGCTCCTGCTACACACAGAGCCACTCTGCACAGATGGCGGCAGCCCTGGATGAAGCTGCTCCTGCTACACACAGAGCCACTCTGCACAGATGGCAAAAGCCCTGGATGAAGCTGCATCTGCTACACACAAAGACACTCTGCACAGATGGCAAAAGCCCTGGATGAAGCTGCACCTGCTACACAAAGAGCCACTCTGCACAGATGGCAGCAGCCCTGGATGAAGCTGCATCTGCTACACACAGAGCAACTCTGCACAGACGGCAGCAGCCCTGGATGAAGCTGCACCTGCTACACACAAAGCCCCTCTGCACAGACGGCAGCAGCCCTGGATGAAGCTGCACCTGCTACACACAGAGAGCCACTCTGTACAGATAGCAGCAGCCCTGGATGAAGCTGGACCTCCTACACACAAAGCCACTCTGCACAGACGGCAGCAGCCCTGGATGAGCCTGCACCTGCTACACACAAAGCCACTCTGCACAGATGGCGGCAGCCCTGGATGAAGCTGCACCTGCTACACACAGAGCCACTCTACACAGATGGCGGCAGCCCTGGATGAAGCTGCTCCTGCTACACACAGAGCCACTCTGCACAGATGGCAGCAGCCCTGGATGAAGCTGCACCTGCTACACACAGAGCCACTCTAAACAGATGGCAAAAGCCCTGGATGAAGCTGCACCTGCTACACAAAGAGCCACTCTGTACAGATGGCAGCAGCCCTGGATGAAGCTGCACGTGCTACACACAGAGCCACTCTGTACAGATGGCAAAAGCCCTGGATGAAGCTGCACCTGCTACACACAGAGCCACTCTGCACAGACGGCAGCAGCCCTGGATGAAGCTGCACCTGCTACACAAAGAGCCACTCTGTACAGATGGCAGCAGCCCTGGATGAAGCTGCACGTGCTACACACAGAGCCACTCTGTACAGATGGCAAAAGCCCTGGATGAAGCTGCACCTGCTACACACAGAGCCACTCTGCACAGACGGCAGCAGCCCTGGATGAAGCTGCTCCTGCTACACACAGAGCCACTCTGCACAGACGGCGGCGGCCCTGGATGAAGCTGGACCTGCTACACACACAACCACTCTGCACAGATAGCAGCAGCCCTGGATGAAGCTGGACCTGGTACACACAGAGCCACTCTGCACAGATGGCAGCAGCCCTGGATGAAGCTGGACCTGCTACACACAGAGCCACGCTGCACAGATGGCAGCAGCCCAGGATGAAGCTGCATCTGCTACACACAGAGCCACTCTGTACAGATGACAGCAGCCCTGGATGAAGCTGAACCTGCTACACAAAGAGCCACTCTGTACAGATGGCAACAGCCCTGGATGACGCTGCTCCTGCTACACGCAGAGCCACTCTGCACAGATGGCGGCAGCCCTGGATGAAGCTGCTCCTGCTACACACAGAGCCACTCTGCACAGATGGCGGCAGCCCTGGATGAAGCTGCACCTGCTACACACAGAGCCACTCTGCACAGACAGCGGCAGCCCTGGATGAAGCTGCACCTGCTACACACAGAGCCACTCTGCACAGACAGCGGCAGCCCTGGATGAAGCTGCACCTGCTACACACATAGCCACTCTGCACAGACAGCGGCAGCCCTGGATGAAGCCGCACCTGCTACACACAGAGCCACTCTGCACAGACAGCGGCAGCCCTGGATGACGCTGCTCCTGCTACACACAGAGCCACTCTGCACAGACAGCGGCAGCCCTGGATGAAGCTGCTCCTGCTACACACAGAGCTACTCTGCACAGATGGCAGTAGCCCTGGATGACGCTGCTCCTGCTACACACAGAGCCACTCTGTACAGATGGCAGCAGCCCTGGATGAAGCTGCACCTGCTACACACAGAGCCACTCTGCACAGATGGCAGCAGCCCTGGATGAAGCTGCTCCTGCTACACACAGAGCCACTCTGCACAGACAGCGGCAGCCCTGGATGAAGCTGCACCTGCTACACACAGAGCCACTCTGCACAGACAGCGGCAGCCCTGGATGAAGCCGCATCTGCTACACACAGAGCCACTCTGCACAGATGGCAGCAGCCCTGGATGAAGCTGCACCTGCTACACACAGAGCCACTCTGCACAGACAGCGGCAGCCCTGGATAAAGCTGCACCTGCTACACACAGAGCCACTCTGCACAGACAGCGGCAGCCCTGGATGAAGCTGCACCTGCTACACACAGAGCCACTCTGCACAGACAGCGGCAGCCCTGGATGAAGCCGCATCTGCTACACACAGAGCCACTCTGCACAGATGGCAGCAGCCCTGGATGAAGCTGCACCTGCTACACACAGAGCCACTCTGCACAGATAGCAGCAGCCCTGGATGAAGCTGCTCCTGCTACACACAGAGCCACTCTGCACAGATGGCGGCAGCCCTGGATGACGCTGCTCCTGCTACACACAGAGCCACTCTGCACAGATGGCAGCAGCCCTGGATGAAGCTGCACCTGCTACACACAGAGCCACTCTGCACAGATAGCAGCAGCCCTGGATGAAGCTGCTCCTGCTACACACAGAGCCACTCTGCACAGACGGCAGCAGCCCTGGATGAAGCTGCACCTGCTACACACAGAGCCACTCTGCACAGATGGCGGCAGCCCTGGATGAAGCTGCACCTGCTACACACAGAGCCACTCTGCACAGATGGCAGCAGCCCTGGATGAAGCTGCACCTGCTACACACAGAGCCACTCTGCACAGATGGCAGCAGCCCTGGATGAAGCTGCCCCTGCTACACACAGAGCCACTCCGCACAGATGGCAGCAGCCCTGGATGAAGCTGCTCCTGCTACACACAGAGCCACTCTGCACAGACGACAGCAGCCCTGGATGAAGCTGCTCCTGCTACACACAGAGCCACTCTGCACAGATGGCGGCAGCCCTGGATGACGCTGCTCCTGCTACACACAGAGCCACTCTAAACAGATGGCGGCAGCCCTGGATGAAGCTGCACCTGCTACACACAGAGCCACTCTGCACAGATGGTGGCAGCCCTGGATGACGCTGCTCCTGCTACACACAGAGCCACTCTAAACAGATGGCGGCAGCCCTGGATGACGCTGCTCCTGCTACACACAGAGCCACTCTGCACAGATGGCGGCAGCCCTGGATGAAGCTGCACCTGCTACACACAGAGCCACTCTGCACAGATGGCAGCAGCCCTGGATGAAGCTGCACCTGCTACACACAGAGCCACTCTGCACAGATGGCAGCAGCCCTGGATGAAGCTGCCCCTGCTACACACAGAGCCACTCTGCACAGATGGCAGCAGCCCTGGATGAAGCTGCTCCTGCTACACACAGAGCCACTCTGCACAGATGGCGGCAGCCCTGGATGAAGCTGCACCTGCTACACACAGAGCCACTCTAAACAGATGGCGGCAGCCCTGGATGACGCTGCTCCTGCTACACACAGAGCCACTCTGCACAGATGGCGGCAGCCCTGGATGAAGCTGCTCCTGCTACACACAGAGCCACTCTGCACAGATGGCGGCAGCCCTGGATGAAGCTGCACCTGCTACACACAGAGCCACTCTGCACAGATGGTGGCAGCCCTGGATGACGCTGCTCCTGCTACACACAGAGCCACTCTAAACAGATGGCGGCAGCCCTGGATGACGCTGCTCCTGCTACACACAGAGCCACTCTGCACAGATGGCGGCAGCCCTGGATGAAGCTGCTCCTGCTACACACAGAGCCACTCTGCACAGATGGCGGCAGCCCTGGATGACGCTGCTCCTGCTATACACAGAGCCACTCTGCACAGATGGCAGCAGCCCTGGCACACATTGCAAACATGTTTTCTCCAGCGGTGCTCTAGGTGCGCTGAACGTCTGTGGAGAAAATCCAATCTAGGTGAAGATTTCATCCATTACTGTATAAGTTTATGCTCAAAACATACAATGCTGCCCTTCACCTCTCTAAACCAGCGACTTCAGCACCCTCATCACCTCACTGCCAACAATCCTAAACGACTCTTTGATACTTTCCATTCCCTCCTCGGACCAAGAGTTCTGGACCCAACCACCAACCTCAGCGCAGACGACCTAGCCAATTATTTTAAAGAAAAAATTGACCATATACGCCAGGAAATTTTGTCACAGCCTCATAACACCGCACATTGTCTGCCCTCCTACACTTCATCTAGCTGACTTTCACTCTTTGATCCGGTCACAGAAGAAGTCACCAGGCTCCTCGTATCTCCTCGCCCTACTACCAGCACCAGTGACCCTATGCCCTCACATCTCCTTAAATCTGTCACCCCAGCTGTCACCACTCACCTAACTAAAATATTCAATCTCTATCTCCTCTGGTTTTTCCCTCATCCTTCACACACGCCAGCATACACCCATTACTTAAACCATCCCTGGACCAAAACTACAGACCAGTCTCTAATTTCCCCTTCATCTCCAAACTCCTGGAACGTCAGGTCCACTCCCGTCTAATCCGCTATCTGTCAGATAACTCTCTCCTTGACCCTCTACAACAGGGGTCTCAAACTCGGCTGAGTATAAGGGCTGCACATAGAAAAAAAAAATATTTGGGGGTCGCATTCTTTGCTGGACCCACTGACATCTTTAATGATTGCATATTTTTTTCTATATACCTTTTAAATCATGTTTTTTGAAAAAATTTTGCCTGTTTATTATAATAAATGTGCACTTTTTTAGTTTAGTTTATATATTAAAAATTCTTTTTATGGGAAAAAAAACATTCTTTATTTTAATTTTTTTTACATTTTATTCCCATCTTGTAAGTAATATTGTTTTATAATTAGCACCACATAGTAATTTTGGCCAGCACTTTGTAGTTATGTGTCCATCCTGGTCCTCATCTTTTAGTAGTGTCCCCCATCTTGTAGTAATGTGCCCATATTGTTCCCATCTTGTAGTAATGTGTCCATATTGTTCCCATCTTGTAGTACTGAGCCCATATTGTTCCCATCTTGTAGTAATGTGTCCATATTGTTCCCATCTTGTAGTAATGTGCCCATATTGTTCCCATCTTGTAGTAATGTGCCCATATTGTTCCCATCTTGTAGTAATGTGTCCATATTGTTCCCATCTTGTAGTAATGTGCCCATATTGTTCCCATCTTGTAGTAATGTGTCCATATTGTTCCCATCTTGTAGTAATGTGTCCATATTGTTCCCATCTTGTAGTAATGTGTCCATATTGTTCCCATCTTGTAGTACTGAGCCCATATTGTTCCCATCTTGTAGTACTGAGCCCATATTGTTCCCATCTTGTAGTAATGTGCCCATATTGTTCCCATCTTGTAGTAATGTGCCCATATTGTTCCCATCTTGTAGTAATGTGTCCATATTGTTCCCATCTTGTAGTACTGAGCCCATATTGTTCCCATCTTGTAGTAATGTGCCCATATTGTTCCCATCTTGTAGTAATGTGTCCATATTGTTCCCATCTTGTAGTAATGTGTCCATATTGTTCCCATCTTGTAGTAATGTGCCCATATTGTTCCCATCTTGTAGTAACGTGTCCATATTGTTCCCATCTTGTAGTAATGTGTCCATATTGTTCCCATCTTGTAGTAATGTGTCCATATTGTTCCCATCTTGTAGTACTGAGCCCATATTGTTCCCATCTTGTAGTAATGTGTCCATATTGTTCCCATCTTGTAGTAATGTGTCCATATTGTTCCCATCTTGTAGTAATGTGTCCATATTGTTCCCATCTTGTAGTAATGTGTCCATATTGTTCCCATCTTGTAGTAATGTGTCCATATTGTTCCCATCTTGTAGTACTGAGCCCATATTGTTCCCATCTTGTAGTACTGAGCCCATATTGTTCCCATCTTGTAGTAATGTGTCCATATTGTTCCCATCTTGTAGTAATGTGTCCATATTGTTCCCATCTTGTAGTAATGTGTCCATATTGTTCCCATCTTGTAGTAATGTGCCCATATTGTTCCCATCTTGTAGTAATGTGCCCATATTGTTCCCATCTTGTAGTAATGTGTCCATATTGTTCCCATCTTGTAGTAATGTGTCCATATTGTTCCCATCTTGTAGTAATGTGCCCATATTGTTCCCATCTTGTAGTAATGTGTCCATATTGTTCCCATCTTGTAGTAATGTGTCCATATTGTTCCCATCTTGTAGTACTGAGCCCATATTGTTCCCATCTTGTAGTTATGTGTCCATATTGTTCCCATCTTGTAGTACTGAGCCCAAATTGTCCCCTGTAGTATTGTGCACATATTGCCCCTTGTAGTAATATCCTGTTATGATGTTGCTCACATAGAAAAAAAAGATTTTTCTCACCTGTCCTCTATTCCCAATGTCCTCCTTACCTGCTTCTTACAGCCTGCAGGCACCTAGAGCCCGTGAGGGCCATGACGATTGCTGTCTGGTACACGGGGCCGCCGCCATCATCGTTTTCCTACTGGAGAACGATTTGTGGCACTGCTCTGCCCATATCTTTACTAATGGCAGCCACGCCGGCCAATCAGAATGCACCCATGTTAGCTGCTGGCCTCTGATTGGCCGGTGGCAGCTGCCATTAGTAAAGTTGTGTAGAGGCTTCTCTGCGCAGTGCCGCAGTTTATACTCGCCGGAAGGAAAATGCTGACAGCAGCGGCCCCGTGTATGTACCGGGCAGCAATCTCACGGGGTCTAGGTGTCATCGGGCCACAAAAAGCAGCCTCAGGGGCAACATGTGGCCCGCGGGCCGCGTGTTTGAGACCTCTGCTCTACAATCTGGTTTCGGGTCCTTACACTCTACTGAAACTGCTCTTACTAAAGTCTGTAATGATCTACTAACAGCTAAATCTAATGGTCCCTGCTCCCGGCTGATTTTCCTGGATCTCTCTGCTTCAATCGATATTACTATTACTAGTACTATTACTGTACCATTTCTGTGTGTGGCTCTACCATTACTCCCCAGCAGCGCGCCCGCTGTCTTGGGGTTATATTTGACTCCGATCTCTCCTTCACTCCCCACCTTCGTTCACTCACTCAGCCATGTCATCTCCACCTCAAAAACATCTCTAGAATTCGAACTTTTCTTACCATTGACTCTGGAAAAACTCTTAGGGGGGCTTTACACGTTGCGACATCGCTTCCGAAATATCGTCGGTGTCACATCGTTAGTGACGCACATCCGGCGCCGGTAGCGACATCGCAACGTGTAAATCCTAGGTGCGACGATAAACGATCGCAAAAGCGTCGAAAATCGGTGATCTGTGTAGCGTCGGTTATTTCCATAATGTCGGGTCAACCACAGGTACGATGTTGTTTTTCGTTCCTGCAGCACCACAAATCGCTGTGTGTAAACCCGCAGGAGGAACAAACATCTCCTTACCTGCGTACCGACGGCAATGCGGAAGGGAGAAGGTGGGCAGGATGTTATGTCCCGCTTATCTCCGCCCCTCCACTTCTATTGGCCGGCCGATTAGTGACGTTGCGGTGACGCTGATTGCACCTCTCCCTTGAAGGAGGGATAGTTCGGCAGTCACAGCGACGTCGCCGAGCAGGTATGTGCGTGTGAAGCTGCCGTAGCGATAATGTTCGCTACGGCAGCAATCACCACATATCGCATGTGCGACGGGGGCAGGTACTATCGCGCTCGGCATCGGTAGCTGATGCTAGCGATTTCGCAACGTGTAATGTACCCCTTACTGTTGCTCTTATTCATTCTCGCCTGGATTACTGTAATTCTTTACTAATTGGTCTGTATGTTACTAAACTCTCCCCTCTCCAATCCATCCTGAATACTGCAGCCAGGATCATACTCCTCTCCAACTGCTTCACTAATGCCTCTGCGCCATTCCAGTCATTGCACCAATTGCCTATCCGCTACAGAATCCAATATAAACTTATCACTGTCACCCACAAGCTCTCCACAGTTCTGCACTGCCCTACATCTCCTCCCTTATGTCTGTGTATCACCTACCCATCCTCTCCACAGTTCTGCACCCACCTACATCTCCTCCCTCATCTTTGTGTATCACCTACCTGTCCTCTCCACAGTGCTGCACTGCTCTACATCTCCTCCTCATATGTGTCTATCACCTACCCATCTTCTCCACAGTTCTACAGCCACCCACATCTCCTCCTCATCTCTGTCTATCACCTACCTGTCCTCTCCACAGTGCTGCACCGCCCTACATCTCCTCATCTCTGTTTATCACCTATCCATCCTCTTCACAGTACTTCAGCCCCCTACATCTCCTCCCTCATCTCTGTCTATCACCTACCTGTCCTCTCCACAGTGCTGCACCGCCCTACATCTCCTCCTCATCTGTCTATCACCTACACATCCTCTCCACAGATCTGCACTGCCCTACATCTCCTCATCTGTTTATCACCTACACGTCCTCTCCACAGCTCTGCTCTGCAGTACATCTCCTCCTCATCTCTGTCTATCACCTACCCATCCTCTCCACAGTGCTGCACCGCCCTACATCTCCTCCTCATCTGTCTATCACCTACACATCCTCTCCACAGATCTGCACCGCCCTACATCTCCTCATCTGTTTATCACCTACACGTCCTCTCCACAGCTCTGCTCTGCAGTACATCTCCTCCTCATCTCTGTCTATCACACTCTTGACACACCGAGAGCAATACCACAAAAGAAATGCTACCACAGGCCTCCTGTATCCGTTGTTTCAGGTGCCCCACATCCTGGGTCCTGGATCTGTGGTATTGCTCTCGGTGTGTCGAGAGTGGGAGAAGAGAATTGCTTTGACAATTCATTTCAATGGACAGCACTTGATAATGAATAAAGCTACGTTAAAAATGAGCACACCATTGTTTTCCTTGTGCAATTCTCTATGTGTTTAATGTGTCACATGACCCCCTTCCCATTGAAAAAATTAAAGTTGAAGTCAAAATGACGGCTTTGCAGATGGCCGCCATGGGTGTCACCCGGCCTGAAATGTTTGGCCCCTCCCATGTACTAATATGCCACAAACGGTAAGGTGATATCAGCAACCACTTCCATTTTATCAGGGTGTATCCAAATGTGGCGCCCCTGACCTGGTCAGGCGCCACTGGTTACTGCTGGGTCAGTACCTTTAGGTAAATCCAAAGGCTGAAATAGGGTGTGTACGTACAGACACATAGTAACCAGGTCTCACACACACCTTAGAGGGGACCCTTGGGCAGACCCAAGAGGGGGCGTGGCCTCCACATCTCAGCTAGTGGTGGTGGAGAGGCTGGAAGCTAGGTGGCAGTGGCAGTCAGGAAAAAGTAGTAGAGGAGGACACGTCAGTCTAAAGCGGGAGAGCGGGCACGCAGACACGCTAGTCAGACCCTGCCCGTGTAGTAGCCGTTGGCGAGGGAGAACGGTCACCAGAAGTTGGACAGAAAGACACTGAGGAAGTCGGCTGGCGTGTACGGAGACTTCTGGGGGCTAGGGACGCAGAGAAAACAGGTTCCCGAAGTAGGCTCAAGTTTAACTATCTACTAAACCTGCCAGTGTGGGGACCACAAGTCCCACACCAACCAACTAGAGTCCGAGCATCTGCAGCAACGAGGGGGCCCATAAGGAGGATTGAGCCTGAAGCTATCCACCTTGGTCCATGCTGCCAGCAAATGGGCCAAAAAGGGGAGAAAAGGCAGCAGCGACTTCCCTGGATGAGTCCCACAGTACTTCAAGTCAGGGACTGTCTGAAACAAGAAAGTGCTAAGAAGGCAAGTTAACGGTTACCCTTAGGCGGGCTTTGCACACTACGACATCGCAGGTGCGATGTCGGTGGGGTAAAATTGAAAGTGACGCACATCCGGCATCGCATGCGACATCGTAGTGTGTAAAGCCTAGATGATACGATTAACGAGCGCAAAATCGTCGTAATCGTATCATCGGTGCAGCATCGGCGTAATCCATAATTACGCTGACGCGACGGTACAATGTTGTTCCTCGCTCCTGCAGCAGCACACATCGCTGTGTGTGAAGTCGCAGGAGCGATGAACATCTCCTACC
Organism: Anomaloglossus baeobatrachus; assembly: GCF_048569485.1. Lineage (NCBI taxonomy): Eukaryota > Metazoa > Chordata > Amphibia > Anura > Aromobatidae > Anomaloglossus > Anomaloglossus baeobatrachus. Next base: position 581,906,055 of record NC_134358.1, on the reverse strand, counting down.
GGCGTCACCGCGGCTTCCGTAGGATATGCGGAAGGAAGGAGGTGGGCAGGATGTTTACATCCTGCTCATCTCCGCCGCTATTGGCCGCCTGCCGTGTGACGTCGCTATGACGCCGCACAACCCGCCCCCTTAGGAAAGAGGCGGGTCGCCGGCCAGAGCGACGGTCGCAGGGCAGGTGAGTGCATGTGAAGCTGGCGTAGCGATAATTTTCGCTACGCCAGCTATCACACGATAGCGTACCTGCGAAGGGGGCGGGGACTATCGCGTGCGACATCGCAGCATCGGCTTGCGATGTCGCAACGTGCAAAGCCCGCCTTCGACCAGCCTGAAGGATACCTTGTTCCTCTTGGTTCATCTCAGTATCGCCCGGGTTATCTCAGAACACCACCTGAACGTGAGTAAACAAGTTAAAAGACACCCTGGACTGTGCCTGAGTTATTCTGCAACCTGTGGTTCCACACACACATACACCCGAGCCCCTGGGGCCAGCCTCACTCTCGGGAAGCCACCCCATCTGACTGCAGATTCCATCAGCCCCAGATGCTCGTTAAAACTGCAGTGGCGGTCACCTATAACCCTGACCGCAAACCGAGAGTGGCGTCACGACTTAGAAGTAAATAACCGACATGCCTGTTGCCAGAAAAGATACCAACACGTGAAGGCCCTGCGGCGTCCCTGGAGGTGGAGCGGTGTCGCTGGGGTGAGCCCCTGCAGCTGGCGGGCTCCACACATACGTATGGCCCACCCTGTACATATTATCTATATCTGAGCACAGAATGTTCTGTGTAAGAAGGGCATTCATGGCTCCCAGAACTGATCTCCACAGGTAGATGGCTGATGTTCTGTAGTGGGGGGTTTACAAGACTGGCAAGCGTAAAGGGTTGAGGGCCAAATCCTGGTCCGTCTGACTGCATAATGTCTAGAAGCTAATGACACTCCATGTCTGTTCTGCAGGTATCATGGCCGTCACCTGGTGCGCCCTCGTTCTTCTGGGATCCCTGGCAGTCACACAGGTCGCTGAAGGTACAATATCCCATCACTGTTGGATGTAGGTCCAACCTGTCCCGGAGACGTTAGGAGACACGAAGGATGTGCAAGTCTTCTGTGAAGAGGGTTCAATGTGACGCTTCTATAGAGGCCAATCTTCTGCCTGCGTCCAGCACATTACCCTCACATCCCATCCCACAGTCTCCCACTGGCTCCTCTGCCCTCCTTGCTCCAGGTTCTCTTGTGTAGATGTCTCCAGAACATGGCACTGTACTTCCTTCCCTTACACACATAGAAGTAAAGATGGAGACAAGGTCATAGCCACCAACACACGGACTGAGGACCTGGGGACATCGCCCTCTGTCAGGTAGAATCTGTGCCAGGCCTCACTATTTCACCATTGCATCTTATTTTCAGGTGGTAAAGCTCGCTCCAGCTGCCCCAATGGCTGGTTCTACTACAAGGCAAACTGCTATGGCTACTTCCGCTATGCACTACCCTGGTCTGAAGCCGAGGTAAGAGAAACATGAGAACCGGGGGTTGTGCTGCTCTCCATGAGAAAAAAAGGGTACCCCAGAATTCAATGAAACGGTCCAGATGAGTGGATCCTGTCCAGCCACCGGGAACCATTGTCCTGCACGCTTGACCAGTCTTGAGAATCCAAGCCAAGGAGTCGCAACCAAAACAAACGTGATAAATGGGTCCAAGTCAGTATCCTTATCAGAACCAGCCCATGTCAATGGTCCGCACAGGCACCTTCATTAAACACAACCTACTGAGTTGTGAAATATTTCCTCACCAATCCTCCTTTTAGAAAAACATTTACTCAAGTTTTCATAGCAAAAATATAAATTAGGTTGTATAACACACTATAAAGTGGTGGTTTCGTGTCAGTGGGGCGGTGGGGCCTGGAGCCATGGGGGCTTCGCCTTGCAGCATGGGAGCTGTGAGGCACCAGGTCACCTGCCTTGCTGGTGCTTTGTCACTGCAGCGGCGGTTAGTGCACAGTGCCACACTATAAGGTTTAGAATAGGGACCCACTCAAGAGGTTCGCCGTGACGTGGCAGTGGGCTTAATACAGTCTGATCAGAATGGTAGCAAAGAACCTCATCCATGTCTTTTTCTTTATAGTGTGTGATATAAATGAGGTTGAGGTGGTGCATCATAAATATTCATAGGGATAATGAAGTCGTTAACAACCGATCTAGCACAAATAGGTGGCGGCCTTCAGTGAACGATGGGAGCTGCCCCCTCAGTGACAGGTAGTCTATGAATGGCTCCTCCCACACTGAAGCTCCGCCTCTTACTAACAGTTTAGTTTCTTATAGTTAATAATCAGTGTCATGTCTCCATGAAATGATGATGGGCGCATACTCCAGCATCAGGCACTGGACGCCCAGGTCATAACATACAGATATGAAAATGCTGGGTGACTTTCCCCTCTAATTGTGACCTGGGGGAATTCTTGATGTAGAAGCAGAACACGTGGCTGATAAATGGTCACAACATCCGTCTGTCCGGGCAGATGATCCCATAGTGCAGTCCAATGTATTCTACAGTGCTCCACATTTAAGTAACAAACCTTGTGTCCAACATCTCCCCACAGTTTGACTGCCAAGCTTATGGCCACGGAGCTCATCTAGCGTCGATCATGGATTCTGCAGAAGCTGACATCATTGCCTCCCACATATCGGCCTATCAGAAGAACCAGCCAGTGTGGATAGGACTTCACGACCCCGAGCAGGTGATCATCACTATGTGGGTGGTGGTGATGGGGGGGAAATGCTCCCTGTAAGAAATGATGTCCCCAGTATATACCACTATGGATAGGATGTCACGACCCCGAGCAGGTGATTACACCCGGCGATCATAACTATGAGGGTGAGGGTGATGGGTGGGAGTGTTCCCTGTAAGAAGTGATGTCTCCTCCATGTATCAGTCCCCAATATATACCACTATGGATAGGACGCCACGACCCCGAGCAGGTGATTATGGAGCACCCAGGGGAAAGGGGTTGTCAGGCACGGGGAATCTCGTACCTGAGTTACTCGTCACCTGGCTGGTGTGATGATCTGGGATGTCGCGGTGGCCTGCCCGGCTTCGTGCCCCGAGGTGTACACCAATAAGGAGGGAAGATGATGGGGGTAGTGTTAGGATGAATGTCTTGACGCCACCTGTGGTATGTGGCCATGGATTTAGCCCCCGCTGCTGTCGCTGTCCTCCGGGGTGGATGGTAGTAGCAACAGAGATGGTGTCGCTCCCCACAGGTGGAGCGGGTCCCGGGAAGGATGATGAGGGGAGTGTAATCTTCCCTAGGGTCCTGCACCTGGCATGGCGCTGGTTCCGAGGGAGTGTTTAAGCTCACACTTCGGCAACCACAAGAACAACTCCTCTGTCCCACCGCAGCACCGGTAAGACACGTCTGCTCCTTTCCTCTCCCGCTGAAGATCTCCCCCTAACTGTTGTGTTGGCTCCTAACTCCCCCTGGTGGCTGCTCCTCCCTGGGTCCCGTTACTAGTGGCTACCTTTAGACCCTACCCTAGCCCGGTCGCCATTGGGGAGGGCAACCTGGTGTTGTATTTGAGTGTGTAAGTGGTGAAACCGGTACCGACCTCCTCAGGATCCAGGTGCAGCATTACACCTTAAATCAGGTGCAAAACACTATGGCGACTGAAGCCTCATGGGTGCCACATTTACACCTGGCTATCATCACTTTGTGGGTGGTGGTGATGGGTGGGAGTGCTCCCTGTAAGAGGTCATATCTCCATGTATCAGTCCCCAGTATATACCACTATAGATAGGACGTCACGACCGCGAGCAGGTGATTACACCCGGCGATCATCACTATTTGGGTGGGAGTGATGGGGGGGTTAGGAGTGCTCCCTGTAAGAAGTGATGTTTCCATGTATCAGTGTCTCCGAGGATGTGATTATGTTAGATGGGCAGTTGGGTGAGGGTGTAGTAGTGCCAGATACTGCTGTCTTGCTGCAGTGCAGCCCTGGGTCAGTTCTTTGCACTGCCACCGCACCTCTAATGCAGGGGAAGGCTTGCTGGGACTTGCAGCAGGTCACAGTGCCCTCACACTATACGCACAGTCTTTTTCCTTAAACAACAACAGATCTTTACTGGCAACATTCAGTGTCACATGCAGTACTTCATCTCACCATAGGGGGGCACACATCTTGAATGTTACTGGAGACATACAACTTCTCTTCAGTAATACCTTCACAGTGTACTCTTGTTTCCCATTGAGGTTTCCAATAGTTATTGCTTTCAATTTGCCTGCCAGCCACTTCCCAGGCACTCGGGCCTTCGAGCCCCTCATCCCCTCTATCCTGTGTGACGCCCTGGACTAGCCAGGTAGTCACAGATAGGCCCCCGCATAACACTTGTCCCCTAAAAAGGTAACAGCAGCCAACCACATTAAAACCTATGCTTCTGTCTTTCAACGCAGATACAAGAATTCCTGCAGGGGTCCCAACGTCCCACCCACAGGGCGTTAGCTATAAGCTATGATGAGATCTTTTGGGACAGGAATCCTCTGGTTCCGGTTTGCCAGGACCTACTCTCACCGTGGGAGCCAACTGACCTTCAGCCGATAGAGAGGGGTCTTTGGGTATCTGCCGGGGGTGGCTAACATCCAGGCCATCCGGACTTCACACTTTTAGGATGTGGTTCGCTCAGCCCAACTCTGACCAGGGCCCCAGTGGGTCAGATTTATTCTATGTAGATTGGGGCTTCTTCGCTGTTCAAACTCCTTGGGGAATCTCCTCCCACACTAACCCTTTCCTGCCTGGTAGGCACCAGGGAAGTGGCTTTACACAGGGTGGCCACCTAGTGGCCGAATACACACGCGCGCACACACACACACACACACACACACACACACACACACACACACACACACACACACACATTACACATGAATATACAGTGGAACTTTGGTTTATGGGCATAATTGGTTCCGGGAGTGTGCTCTTAAACCAATTTACTCTTATATCAAAGCGAATTTTCCCATAGGAAATAATTGAAATTCAGACAATTCATTCCACAACCCAAGTACTGTACTGTATCCACAAATGCAAATTGACATACAGTGCAGTACACTATACAAAATACTGTACTGTATAGTGTGCATACTATACAGTACTGTACAATGGAATTGTAATGTTATACCGAGGAGAAACTAGAGCTAACTAAGGGAGTAGTTAGCAGAGCAACCCCTAGGGTGCGATAGGGTAGTAAAACAAACCTGGTCGAATGTATCTCTGCCTGAAGAGAAGCACTGAAGCTTACCTAAGAGCGCAGTAAGCAGGCAAGACCATTAGAGGGCAATAGAGAAGTCAGCTAGCCGGAACAGAAGAGGAGAGGAGAAGATGGGAGACACAGGTCAGGTCGGGGCCAGAGGGAGACAGAGGTCAGATTGGTTCTTGGGAAGACAGAGGTCAGGATGGGACAGGGCAGAGCATAGATCATGCAGCTGAGCCGGAAATATCACTGGCAAAGCACCGGAGGTGCAGCGACAGGATATAGTGGCCTGCCCATCAGAGCCAGGCAGCAAGGAATAAGCCCTCACAACCTAGAACCATGAGAGGGAATACAGTACCGCAAAGGCTCAGTGACAGCTGACCCAGGCATAGATGTACTGTACTGTATAGACAAAGAGCTACCTCCAGGTTTACATAGAGCCGGGGCGGATCAGAGTGCAGTGACAGGATGGAACCGGAAGTGTGCGCAGTGAACATTTGCTCGTATTGTGAGTTCCTGCTCGCAAACAGAGTTACAAATTTATGAAAAGCTTAGTGGAACGCTCGCAAACTGGGTTACTCGTAATCCGAGGTTTCACTGTAATATAATACACTTGGTATATAACTGGTTTGCAGGTCTGGGGTAGGCCAAGCCCTACACCCCCTTACAATTACACCCGGCGATCATCAGTATGTGGGTCGGGGTGATGGAGGGGAGTGCTCCCAGTATGAAGTGATGTCTCCATGTCTCAGTGTCCAGTTTGGCAGAATACAGGCAGAACTGTGTACAGGACTTGTCACCTATAACACTACCGTTATGTTTCAGAATCGTCGCTGGAAGTGGAATGATGGATCCATGTACAACTACCGCTCGTGGTCACCCCAACAACCAGATAATCATAATGGATTAGAATATTGTGGAGAGCTCACATGTAAAGAAAGTAAGTGACCCTCACAGCTCATTAATATACATGTTATCTGCCATTCCCACTGTGTCTTCTGCACAAGTTAGGGCTGGTTCACACTAAGCGACAGCGACAACGAGGTCGCTGTTACGTCACCATTTTCTGTGACGTAACAGCGACCTTGTAAGTCGCTGTTATGATCGCTACTTAGCTGTCAAACACAGCAGCCGAAGCAGCGATCATAACCGCGAGAGCAGGGAGCCGCGCACACTGCTTAGCGCTGGCTCCTTGCTCTCCTAGCTACAGTACACATCGGGTTAATTAACCCGATGTGTACTGCAGCTACATGTGCAGAGAGCAGGGAGCCGCGCACACTGCTTAGCGCTGGCTCCTTGCTCTCCTAGCTACAGTACACATCGGGTTAATTAACCCGATGTGTACTGCAGCTACATGTGCAGAGAGCAGGAGCCGGCAGCACAGGCAGCGTGAGAGCTGCGGAGGCTGGTAACTAAGGTAAATATCGGGCTAATGCTCGCTTCATTTCGTCGCTCTCTTGCTATCACACACAGCGATCTGTGTGTCACAGCGGGAGAGCGCCTTTGAAGAAAAGGAACCAGGGCTGTGTGTAACGAGCAGCGATCTCGCAGCAGGGGCCAGATCGCTGCTCAGTGTCACACACAGCGAGATCGCTAATGAGGTCACTGTTGCGTCACCAAAACCGTGCCGTAGCAGCAATCTCAGCAGCGATCTCGCTATGTGTGAAGCACCCCTTACACTGGAGAGGATTAGTAAAACAAAGCTTAATGAGCTGTAGAAACTGTCCACTGAAACTACAAAACTAACAAAGGTCATAAAAAACATCTATCCTTCCATAGTATTATGCCAAATCCATTATGAAGGATAGGGCCGTGCTCTTTGCCGATTGTAGGAAGTTGAGTTCCTCTTCTACAATGGAGCAGATCGAGGAGGAGATCTAACAGATCTGACGTGTGCCTGGCAATTGAGTAAGAATCTTGATTTCCACTTTTGTCTGGCTGATGTTTGGGTCATGATGGGTTTTTGTGAGTTTTGCCTGTGTCCCCTTCTATCATGTATGGTCCTAGACTGGTTCTATGTAGGTGAGCTGTGAATGGTAGTGCTCTTGTAACGTTCAGTCCAGAGGTGGATCCACGGGACCGTGCACCGGACTCCCCCAGAGAGACAACCAGGAGCGAACCCCTATACAGGGACTGTCTGGCGGCCTCCCCAGAGGGTCTAGATGCACAGCAGCCGGGACACAAGCGAGTTCGGGTTTCGCGTCCTTCAGATGTCCGTACAGGATATGGCGACTAGTCCAACAGTAGCCGTGGGCAGGACGGATGACAGGAACCGGGTACACGTGCCAAGTGGAAACAGCAGTCGGAGTACGGGTCCGGCGAGGAGTGCAGGCTGATGTGGCCAGATGGAATTCAGAACCGGGGACGGGTACAGGCTGACGGAAGATGACGGGATCCACAGCTGATAGTCACCGGGGCGACTCCTGGGAAGCGGTAGGCTGGACACACTCAGATTGGCCGTCGGACACTGTGGGCAGAGATAGGGTTAACCTGTGTACAAAGCACAGAGGGACCTGAACATCTAGTGCAAGAGATAAACTACAAGAACACGTTGAACAGGCACCGCCCACAAGAAAAAGGAAGTCTTATATACCTTGTACCTGTAATCAGCTATATCCTGTTTCAGTGATGCTGGCCCTTTAACAAGAGGTGAGTAATTGCGCCCGCACCCTAGTGCGCATGCGCGAGGCCCGAGCGCTGGAGATAAGCACAGGACGCAGGGGAGAGAGCGGAGGAGATGCAGGGGGGCCAGAAGCTGGGTCCCGGACCGCAGCGGGACGCCGGGGCCGACGGGTGGGGAGCACGGAGGAGGCACAGGAGGGAGAGTGGGGGCAGCAGCCACGGCCAGGGCGCCCAGGGACCGGATCGGTGAGTGACGGGCGGCATCGGGATCCCGGGAGCGTGACAGCTCTTCTGGATATCTAGCTCACTCAGTAGGACATGTTGGAAGGGTTCAAATAGAGAAGACACTTGCAGAATTCCCCATCATATATTTATGTCGATCAAATTAAGGGAAGAGCTTAAATGTGTAGATTGGGACAGAGTCATGGTAACTGGGGATACCGAACATAAATGGGGTAAGTTTAAGGATATACTGCTAGAGTCCTGTAAAAAACTTATACCCTCTGGTAATAAAATGTCCAGGAATAAAAAGAAACCACTATGGATAAATAAGACTGTACAAAGTATAATAAAACAAAAACAAAGGGCGTTTAACATCTTAAAGGCTGAGAATACAGAAATAGCATTGCAGGAGTATAAAGATATCAATAGGCAATGAAAAAAGAAATCAAACAAGCAAAACTAGCTACTGAAACAAAAATCGCCAATGACATTAAAATAAATCCCAAAATCTTTTATAAATACATTAATGCCAAAAGGAAAACAAAGGATAGTATCGGACCCTTAAAATATAATAACAAGTTAGTTATAGAGGACAAACAAAAGACTGAGATATTAAATAGGCATTTCTCATCTGTATTCACCAAGGAACTGACTGTACCAGGGATCATTCAACAAGTGAAAAATCAAAGTCCACCACCCGATATAATTAATTTAACACAAGATGAAGTACGCCTACGTCTGAGTAAATTAAACATTGACAAATCCCCAGGGCCAGATGGCATTCATCCACGAATATTGAGGGAATTGAGCTCCGTAATCGACAGACCGCTGTATCTCATCTTTTTAGACTCACTTGTAACAGGGTTGGTGCCTCAGGATTGGAGGATTGCTGATGTGGTACCGATATTTAAGAAAGGTAAGAGGGTAGATCCAGGCAACTACCGTCCAGTAAGCCTGACATCAGTAGTATGCAAAGTTTTTGAGGGCATTTTAAGGGATGACATGCAAAAATATATTGCAGAAAATAATATGATAACTGACAAACAGCATGGATTCATGAAAGATAAGTCGTGTCTAACCAACCTGTTGGGGTTCTATGAGGGGGTAAGTGCAAACCTGGATATTGGTAATGCAGCTGATGTGATTTATTTGGACTTTGCAAAGGCATTTGATACTGTACCACATAATAGCCTTATACTAAAGCTCCAGAAGCAAGGACTAGGGGGAAACTATATGCAACTGGGTAAGGAATTGGCTAAAAGATAGGAAACAAAGAGTAGTCATAAATGGTACATTCTCTAAATGGGCTATAGTCAGCAGTGGGGTGCCGCAGGGATCTGTGCTAGGACCAATTCTTTTTACTCTCTATATTATTGACCTTGTGGATGGGATTGATAGTACAGTGTCAGTCTTTGCCGATGACACCAAACTATGTAGGATATTAAAAACTGACCTGGATAGTACAATATTACAAAAAGATCTGGATAAGATGTCAGATTGGGCAGATACTTGGCAAATGAGATTTAATGTTGATAAATGTAAAGTAATGCACCTAGGACGGAGTAATCCTATAGCTGCGTATACATTAAATGGAAGTAAACTCGGGACTACAGAACAGGAGAAGGACTTGGGTATTCTCATTACAAATAAGCTGAGCAGCAGCACTCAATGTCAGGCAGCAGCTGCTAAAGCAAACAAGATTCTAGGGTGTATAAAAAGAGAGATTAGATCCCGTGATCCCAACGTATTGTTACCCATCTATAAATCACTTGTAAGGCCACATCTGGAATACGGGATCCAGTTTTGGGCTCCACATTTTAAAAAGGACATTCAGAAGTTAGTCAGTTCAAAGGCGGGCAACTAGACTATTACAAGGAATGGAGGCCGCCTGTATGAGGAGGAATAGAGGCCGCCAGTATGATGGCAGATTGAAAAAGTTAGATATGTTTAGCTTAGAAAAAAGACGTCTCAGAGGAGATCTCATTTATATGTATAAATACATGTGTGGTCAATATAAAGGACTGGCACATAACTTATTTGTTCCGAAAACAATACTAAGGACCAGGGGGCACTCACTGCGAGTGGAAGAAAAGCGATTCCGACACCTAAATAGGAAAGGGTTCTTTACAGTTAGAGCGGTCAGACTGTGGAATGCCCTACCACAAGAGGTAGTAATGGCAGATACTATAACAGCTTTTAAAAAAGGGCTGGATGATTTCCTCAGTACACAACATTGTTGGTTATAAATGACTTAATGACTAAATGTAGAACTGGTGGAGGAAGGTTGAACTAGATGGACCTAGGTCTTTTTTCAACCTAAGTAACTATGTAACTATGTAACTATGTAATAAGCTACACAACACCCTAACGGAACACAAAAACACATTCTCGCAGATTACACAGGGCTATATCTGAATAAACATTCTGCTGACCCAAGTCATTTTGCAGATTTTACCCAAATGAAATGTGCTGATTCCAGATATTGTGTATGCAATACGGCAATTTTTTTTTCACAAATGGGAAATGTTTTGATTTGAAGGGTTTCAAGTTGAATATTAGGGTTAATAAGAGATTCTGAAGACGTGATAGCACATACAAAACACAAGGCTATCATCTAACCAAGAGAGCATAAGTTATGTCCATTTTAATTGTTGGGGGGAATTTTTTCTCTTTCGATGCTCTAGAATAGTTATGATCAGGGTTGTCATGCAGTAAACTGCAGCAGTAGTCGGCCATTATGTGTCTGCCCCTTCTGTCTTGATATGTATGCTCATGGTTCTGATGTCTTAGTGAAACAAAAACTTTTTATCAGAGTTAAGTTTGCTGCAACTTGTAAGCCTCTTGAATGACTGAATGCTGCTGTTGGTTTTCACGCCTCTTATATGGCCATAAAATTCTGACATTGACAGTTTTTAGCTGCTTAGTAAGCAGTCTTCCTATTAGTTATACCGGTTACATAGTCAGCATGTCTTTTTGCGTATTCAGCATATCTAAATAATAGAATTATATATAATGTATCTTTTTTACTGTAAAAGTTTCTTAGTAAACAACGTTTTGCAGAAATGCTAGAGGTGACTGGAGGAAACGGATGTGATTTTTGGATTTAGCAGTATAATTAATAAAATCACATATTATCTTCTTTTCAGCAACACTGATGTAGAGCAGGGATATTTATACTTACTGAAAACACAAAAAACACTACCACATAAAAACAATACAAAAAGATGGATGTGAGAGGCTGACGACAACTTCGACAAGTCTGTCATGTAGTGCAGTATAAACAATCAGAGCCCTGGGTGGTACCAGACGACGTGAGATGTGGGGTGGACCGAACAAAGGAAGCACATCACTGATGGCTGTACACTAACACAAAGAGGAGCAATTATTGGTGAATATATTGCGACAATTGAAGAATGACAACGACCATTTCCAGCCATAAGCAACGTGGAAGCCAGGAGAAACGATAATGAAATTCTAATATTTCCCCTAGACATGCACTGGGAAATGAGATGTGTGGTTTTCTTCCCATGGCAGATATACACGTATGTACACCACTCGCATCCAGTATTGTGCTACCGCTTATCTATATATCTTCAGGTAGAAATCCCCCTGATGTGGGTGGTCCGAGAATGCATTATATAGAAGGATGTAGGGTACAATCCTTCTGTGATACAAGTCCACGGGCGACACACTGCACCGTGATAAATGTCCACAGACCACACTGCAGAGGGACTTCCGTCCATAGACCACACTGCAGAGGGACTTCTGTCCACAGACCACACTGCAGAGGGACCCCCGTCCACAGACCATACTGTAGAGTGAGGCTGCTCCGCGGGTCACACTGTAGAATGAGGCTGCTCCGCGGGCCGCACTGTAGAGTGAGGCCGTTCCGCGGGCTGCACTGTAGAGGGACCACACTGTAGAATGAGGCTGCTCCGCGGGCCGCACTGTAGAATGAGGCTGCTCCGCGGGCCGCACTGTAGAGTGAGGCCGTTCCGCGGGCTGCACTGTAGAGGGACCGCACTGTAAAGTGAGGCCGCTCCGCAGGCCGAACTGGGGAGTGAGGCCGCTCCGTGGGCCGCACTGTAGAGTGAGGCTGCTCCGCGGGCTGCACTGTAGAGTGAGGCCGTTCCGCGGGCTGCACTGTAGAAGGACCACACTGTAGAGTGAGGCCGCTCCGCGGGCCGCACTGTAGAATGAGGCTGCTCCGCGGGCCACACTGTAGAGTGAGGCCGTTCTGCGGGCTGCACTGTAGAGGGACCACACTGTAGAATGAGGCTGCTCCGCGGGCCGCACTGTAGAGTGAGGCCGTTCTGCGGGCTGCACTGTAGAGGGACCACACTGTAGAATGAGGCTGCTCCGCGGGCCGCACTGTAAAGTGAGGCCGCTCCGCAGGCCACACTGTAGAGTGAGGCCGCTCTGCAGGCCGAACTGGGGAGTGAGGCCGCTCCGTGGGCCGCAGTGTAGAGGGACCACACTGTAGAGTAACCCCGGCCAGCAGGATTATAGACAGCACTATGGGGGAAACCCAGATCTACAGAACGCAGTCTGGGACTAACCCCGGCCTACAAGTGCATTTGCCATTACATGAAACTTCTCAAGATCTCATAGTGGAGGAAGGGGGGGGTTGCTCTTGTTGGAAGTCATTGCGCTTTTTTATGTTAATCGTCTTCTGCATTGCACTTTCTGTACACTGATGTGTCTGATCTGCCTTTTATATACACAATTAGGTCACAAGTGGCTTGTAGGGTCCTCATGTCTGTCACCCTTGTCTTTTTCAGAGTTTCTAATGTGGAATGATGCTAACTGTAACCTGGCTCATCCGTATGTGTGTAAATACAAGCCATAGATCCTCAAGACCTAAGCATCTACCTGGAAAGGACATCACCAAGAAGTAGGCCAAGCTGAGCCTTCTGGGACATTTTACCAATAAATCACACAAATAAAGAACCAACCTGGTCATTACTGGTGGTCTCAGTACATTGTTTTCCACTGTAATTAAATAAAATCCCAACAGTCCAGACAGGTGATTTCTTACACAAGTCGATCGTTCCATTCAAGTCTATGAGATTTGCTCTGCAGTTTTCTCAACTTCCATATCCTGGAATGGAGACAGTAGATACAAAATGGTTGAAAATCCTGGGTGGTTGATGCCTTTTAATGGCAAATTGAAAAGATGGCAACAAATAGCACCTAGGGAGACTCCACCGGTCCCTTCATCAGGCTGACAATAACCCAAAATCTGAAGAATCCATTTTATACACAGGAAGACCTAGAATAGAGCAGTAAATAAGGCGGGCTTTACACGTTGCGACATCGCTAGTAATTGCTAGCGATGCCGAGCGTGATAGCCCCCGCCCCCGTCGCACATGCGATATTTGGTGATTGCTGCCGTAGTGAACATTATCGCTACGGCAGCGTCACACGCACATACCTGGTCGGCGACGTCGCTGTGATTGCCGAAATATCCCTCCTTCAAGGGGGAGGTGAGTTCGGCATCACAGCGACGTCACCGCGGCGTCACTAATCGGCCGGCCAATAGAAGCGGAGGGGCAGAGATGAGCAGGACGTAACATCCCGCCCACCCGCATTGCCGTAGGGACGCAGGTAAGAAGATGTTTTTCGCTTCTTCGGCTTTACACACAGCGATGTGTGGAGCTGCTGGAACGACAAACAACATCGTACCTGCGGTCGACCCGACATTATGAAAATGATCGATGTTACACAGATCAGCGATATCGTACGCTTCTGTGCTCGTTCATCGTCGCACCTAGGATTTACACGTTGCGATGTCGCTACCGACGCCGGATGTGCGTCACTCACGACGTGACCCCGACGATATATCGGTAGCAATGTCGCAACGTGTAAAGCCCCCTTAGACGAGGAGCAGAACCATCAGAGGAGACATAGCTGTGGAGATTCCTCCGACTGACACGCCCGCACCGGGGTCTGGGGGTTACTCGTTACTGGGCCGGCTCTGTTCTGCTTGGTGGATGTCACGGCGACAGGGCCCGGTAGTGTCGTTTAATAAAGATGACGATGGGGGAATTATTTACAGGGGATGATAGTTAGTGACGCCACCTGTGGTATGCGGCAACATGGATGCCATCGCTGCTTTTCAGTTTCCCCTGGGGATCGATGGTGATGCAGCTGAGTTGGTATAGCTCTCCACAGATAGAGCAGAGTCCCCAGGGCTGAAGATAGTGTTGGTGAGTAATGGTGTGGTGCAGGGCTGGAGGCGTAGGGAATAACTGGGCAACACAGGAATGCAATCACAAGGTCTTTACTCACAGTTCAGAGTTCCAGCTTACCACGACTAGTCAGAGGCTACCCTCGGAGTGCTGAGTCCTGCTGTGATGGACCCCAGCCGATCCCCGGATAGTTCGGAGGCACAACGCGGTACACCCTTCAGTGTCATTTCCTGGTTGTCTTCCTGCGCTGACCTCTCCCGCCTGTCCCGCGCCTGCACACTTGGAACCCCGAGCCAGTGTCCGCGGACCCTGTCGGGTGGCTTGAAGCTCTATCCCTTGGCCTTATGTGGTCACCTTTTCACTAGATGTGTGTGGATGTGGCTCCAGTACTTGCCTTAGCCTCCGATTTGCTAGCTGAGTCTTAGGAGTACTTTACACGCTGCGACATCGCATCCGAAATATCGTCGGGGTCACGACATTAGTGACGCACATCCGGTGCCGGTAGTGACATCGCAACGTGTAAATCCTTTGTGTGACGATAAACGATCGCAAATGCGTCGAAAATCGGTGATCTGTGTAGCGTCAGTCATTTTCATAATGTCGGGTCGACCGCAAGTACTATGTTGTTTGTCGTTCCTGCAGCTCCACACATCGCTGTGTGTAAACCCGCAGGAGCGACAAACATCTCCTTACCTGCGTCCCGACGGCAATGCGGAAGGAAGGAGGTGGGCGGGATGTTATGTCCCGCTCATCTCCGCCCCTCCGCTTCTATTGGCCGATTAGTGACATTGCAGTGACGTCGCTGTGACGCCGAACGCACCTCCCCCTTGAAGGAGGGATATTTCGGCAGTCACAGCGACATCGCCGACCAGGTATGTGCGTGTGAAGCTGCCGTAGCGATAATGTTCGCTATGGCAGCAATCACCACATATCGCATGTGCGACGGGGGCGGGTACTATCGCGCTCAGCATCACTAGCCGATGCTAGCGATGTCGCAACGTGTAAAGTACCCCTTAAAGTTCTCCACTAAATGAGGGGTCGGTCCCCTATGCAGCCAAGTCCCTTCACACCAGTATGCCAGTGTGGATATTAGTTCACGGGTGTATGGCACACTTCCTGTGACACTAGGACCCCTTCTTTACCATGATACTGAGACGAGCTGATCCAGCCCTCATTCCCAGGACCGCTTTCCTCCACGTCCGCTTCCAACTGGCGCACATTCTACAGTCTGCTCCCACTAACTAGACTCCACCCCCAGGCAGGCTTCGAACTGTGCGTTCCTATGGCACTATCAAAAGTGCAACTTGCCCTAACCATGGTCTAGTGCAGTGTTGCTAAATAAGAGTGTAGCACCCAGGGATATGGGTTACTCAGCTCCGGGTAGTGTACGTCCTGGGCCCTTTTTGTAATGGGGATATTTGAATAGAGTTATTCGTGACGCCACTTGCGGTGTTGCGGCTAAGTGTAGGGAGCTGCCGCTGCAGAATGTCTCTACTGGGGCTGATGGTATTGCAGCTAGTATGGTAGTCCCTCTGCAAGTAGGGTATTGCCCCAGCAGGTGTATGGTGCAGTAGACGTCGGAAGAAGGAGTCCAGACAGGTATTCAGTGCAACTGGTTTACTCACTTTTCGGGTGTTAACTGGTTGCCCGAGGCCGGCTGGTTTCGCCTCCAGGTCCCCTTCGTCCCAGTGCCAGTCTGGTTCTCTGGTACCTTCTTCCCCTGCACCTGTCTCTGGTAAGTGGGTCCCCGTGGTATGGAACACTCGGGGTCCCCGGTTTGTGGTTTGTCCACCTCTGTCCGCCTGACGGTAGCGTGAACCCTGTGGGGATGAAGTCTCTGGTCTTGTGCCCAGTTCTCCCTTTGCTAAGGAGTCTTCGGATTCTTTAGGGTCAGCAAGGTCCTTGATGGTCCCCTTTGCTGTGCAGGTATTAATAGGTCGGCTTGAAGCTCTTTCCTGTCCTAATGTCCTGTACCCAGTCGGTGAGTAGTTCCGGGAGTACTCCACTGGCAACCACCTTTCCTGGGTACCAGGCCACTGTTAACCCGAGTCAGGGCATTGCTCAGTCACACCTTCACACTCCTGCTGTCAACTCTGTTCTGACTATGTCTGCTCTCTTTCACTGCAGACTCCCTTCTCTCTACTGTCTTCCTGTGTCCTGACTACTCTCCACAGTCTGCCCCTCCCACCTGGTCAACTAGTGGACTGGAGTGGCTCCACCGCCATCCATTGGTCCCACCCTAGCTAAGTACCATTGTATGGGGGATTGTTGGAAAAACTAGTATTACCTGGGTTTTTGTTGGCAAAGGCACTGGGGTTCTGGGTATCTACGGGGGTAGGCCTGGCATCCTGGTGGGGAGGCAGAACATTGTAGCCCCCTGAGGTGTTCAGGGGCTCTACAAGAGTGTCTGTGTTTCTGTATACCGATTTGTGACCCCCTCCTTACCCGGGAATGGGATACCACACCTCTGGCTGAGGTGCAGTACCTCTGTGGCAACTGGAGCCTCACGGGCACCACATGACCTCTTCATCAGGTCGAGTATAACATAATCTGAAGAGACCATATTATACACAGGACGACATAGAATAGAGCAGTAAATAAGACGAGGAGCAGAACCATCAGTTTGGGAAGAGGAGACACAGATGTGGAGACTCCTCTGGTCTCTTCATCTGGCCGAGTATAACATAATCTGAAGTGTCCATATACACAGCAAGACAAAAAATAGTACAGTAATGAGACCAGTGATGTGAAGCAGAACTATCAATGAGGCAGAAACATCTGTGGCCGTAAATAGTGGTGTAGTTCATAGATTAGGATTTGAAAGTTTTATTGTTCCTTTATTGAGGTTTGGTTCAGGGTTGTGATGACCCTAGATCCTTAGTTGTGGTGCCCCCACGAGATCTGGTCTAGGATTGTTGTCCCCCATGAGGTCTGACTTGCCATTGGGATGGTCCCATGAGGTCTGATACAGGGTTGTGATGCCCTCACTGTTTCTGATCTGGGGTTGTGAATAGAGATGAGCGATCCTGATTTGCAAAGATCGGAAAATGTTAAAATCGCACAATATTTGGTGGGATCGGATTGGGATCCAACATCCGATCATTTATTGCAAAAGTCGTCGATCTTGCCAAAGATCGGTAAATTATCGAATCTCAAAAATCATCCTCTCCCTGCCCATCACAGCCATGTCAAGTATTGGCACGACTGTGATTGGCCACTGTAAAAAAAAAAGGAAGAGAGGGGTTAAAGCAGTACAGACTTACCATGCTGCAAAGCTATTTCCGGGTCCTATAATTATACCTAATGCATATTCATTGCTTTCTCTGCCCACCGGTGGCTCTGATTGGCTGCACTAAGACCCTGCTCCCAGACAGCGTCTGTGATTTGTTGGAATCACAGGCGCTTTGTGTGGGTCAATAGCGTCGTATAATATAAATAAAACAAGTGGTATAGGGTCCCCCTGTATCGATACAGGCACTTTTAAAGCCTGGGCTTCAGGCTCCAGCCCCCAGCCATGTGCTTATCTTAGCTGTGTAGCAAAATAGGAGGGACTGCATGTGTTTTATTTAAATAATTCTTTTTTTAAAAAAAAAAATCATTTTAAAAAACGGCATGCGGTCCCCCCTATTTTGATACCCAGCCAAGATAAAGCCCAACAGCTGGAGGCTGGTATTCTCAGACTGGGGAGGCCCATGGCCCTCAGTCTAAAAATAGCAGCCTGCAGCAGCCCAGGATTGTTGCATCCATTAGATGAGACAATCCCGGCACTTTACCTGGCTCTTTCCGATTGCCCTGGTGTGGGGGAAATCAGGGTAATATCAGGGGTTAATGACTGCTCACAGCTGCCACTAAGCAATAGATTAGTAATGGGAGCTGTCTAAAAGACTGTTACGTCCCCACCGGAGTCCGCTCCAGCAACTTCTACTTCGAACACCAGGCGACGCCTTGTCCCTGCCATGGATAGTGCTGGTGTTGGGAGAGGAGTTGATGTCAGTGGTGCTGGTGGGCGCTGGCTCTGCTCATCCAGTGTGCTGGGTTTCCTTGGGATCAGCAGTACCACTGGCTGACTGTAGGTGGCGTGAATCTTCCAACTGAAGTACCATCATTGCTACAACCAATGGGAAGACACCACACCCTTCTTATTTCCCCTCCTGTCTGCTGACCACTGCCAGAGATAGTTCTGATTTCCTGGCTCCTGTTCTGCCCTGTTCTGTTTAGTTATTCTAGTGTTCTGACTTCTGCTTGTTTCCTGACTACCCTTCTCCCTGCTGTTTATGTACCTCGCTGCCAGATCCGGATTTGACCTCTGCTTTGTGTTCTGTTTACGTCATTGCCTGACGATTCTGTCCCTGTTCTGCAATTCCTGGTTTGACCCTGCCTGTTGACTACTCTCATCAAACTGCAGCCTTCCACAGGTAGTGATCACTTTGGGCCCTGTATAATTCCAAATCCCTGTATAGGGGTTAAAGGGTTTCAGGGTTCTAGGGGTCCTGCTTGGTGAGTGGCTTTCCTCTATCCTGTCCATTACAGCCCGTCTGAGTCTGTGGATCCAGGCAGGCGTTACAGAGATCCACCCATTACTAATCTGTAAGTGAAAGTAAATAAACACTGAAAAAATCCTTTATTTGAAATAAAAAGCAAAAAAACACCCTCTTTCACCATTAACCGCCAAAACCCAAAACACCCCTGCAGGTCCGACGTAATCCACACAAGATTCCAGCTCTGCTACATTACTGAAGGCACAGCACGCGATCATGGAACATGACCGAACGCTGTGAGGTTCAGGTAAAGACTGAGCCGCAATGAGCAGTGACGTCACTCTGGTTAGTTACTGTCATAGCTGGAGGTTCCCATGGCCCTCCACTTGTGATCGCAGGTAACCTGACCCAAGGTGACCTCTCACTGAGTTCACAGACTGGCCTCTCCTGGCAGAAAATAGAATTATTGTTACCGTTAATTCGGTGTCTAAGAACCTCCACGACAGCACCACAGGAGGATGACTCCCCGCCCTAATAGGGACAGGAAACACAAAGAGGTTTAATGGCCCCTCTTGCCCCTCATCTCTAGTGTCTTTTCCAAGTACCACACCGGTATGAATGCTCAATTATTTTTTATTTAAGAAATTACGATAAAGTATAATGACGCAAAGTAGGGAGAGAAAATCTGTGCTGTTGTGGAGGGTTCTTAGAAACTCAATTAACGGTAAGAATAATTCTATTTTCTCAAATCAACTTCCACGACAGCACAACAGGAGGAATACCAATGAAATCCTCAGGGGGGACAATAGCTTGGAGTACTATTGGACCGAACGCTAAATCTTTGTTAGAGTTCAGATCTAATCTATAATGCTTAATAAACGTGTGGACAGAGGACCAGGTGGCAGCTCTGCAGATCTGCTCAATTGCTCTTTCGGCTCAGGAGACCGAAACTGATCGGGTTGAGTGGGCTTTTAGATTTTAACGAGGTAGCAGATGTTGGTTTATATATGTCGTGCAGATAGCACTCCTGATCCAGTTGGCGATGGTATTTTTTGAAGGTTTTTTTGCTCTTGTTCTGACCTAATATCTGTACAAAGAGATTTTGTTCCTTCCGAAAACGACCTCGTGTTGAAGGTACTGTAGTTAGGCTATGTTCACATTTCCGTTGTTTAGGATCAGTCACAATTCGCTGCTCTGATAAACAACGCAATCCGTTTGGGGGATTCTGCTGTTTCCCATAGACTTGTATGAGCGGCAGATTGTGACTGATGACCCTGCGTTGCATCCGCCGCGAGGCGCATCAGTCGTTTACTGACTGACCGTTGGGCGGGAGGGACGCAGCATGCAACGTTTTTTGTTGCGCCAAAAGAACACACCCCGCAGGATTCCGTTGAAATCCGTCAGGAGGCATAATGTAAGTCTATGGTGCAGGATTCCGTTATCCTGTGTCACGCGACAGAATCTAGTGCAGGCATCCATCACGTTTTACTGAGCATGCCTAGCATGTCCAGCAAAATGTCCGAAATCATGTAAAATCAGTTCCTCTCTCTCTCTCTTCCCGTCCCTCCCCCCAGCAGGTTTTAAACTGGAATGATCGCCCGGTGGCCGGCTTTTCAGAGCGATCAGCTGATCAGCTTTTGAGAGCGATCAGAGAGATCCATTTCTTGTCACCCATTGTACAACGCATCAGTCACAAGCGTTAAGCAACGCAGGTGACTGATGCAAAAAAACGGAAATGTGAACATAGCCTTAGGCTTTGCATACATCAAGGGAGTGAAACTCACCCTCTTTTGCATTTGATGGATTCTGGTAGAACGACGGTAGAATAATATCCTGAGACATATGGAAGTCTGAGACTATCTTAGGCAAAAATGCAGGGTCTAGGCGAAGAATAATCCTGTCATCCGGGATCTTCAGGTTTGGTTCCCTGATAGAAAGAGCTTGAATTTTGCCCATTCTCCTGGCTGTAGTAATTGCCACTAGAAAAGCAGTTTTCCACACCAGTTTCTCCAGGCTTATAGAAGCGATGCGTTCAATTGGTGGCAATGTTAGCCCCTTGAGGACAATATTCAGATCCCAGTGAGGAACCAAGATGGATTGCCTGGGTTGAAGCCTGGTAGCTGCTGCCATAAACCTTCTCATCCAGTGATGACCCGCAAGATCTAGAGCAAAGAATGACCAAGTGCAGAGATTTGAACCTTAAGGGTATTTGGTTCCAGGCCCTTTTCTAGTCCACTCTGGAGAAAATTCAGAATTTGGGCCACATTTGGGTGGAATGGGTCCGGAGGGTTGGACCTACACCAAGTTGTGAAGACTCTATAAATCTTGCTGTATATAGCATTAGTAACAGGCTTTCTCCTTTTCTGAAGTGTTTTGATGACACTATCCAAAAGTTCTCTATTTCTCAGGATCACAGTCTCAGCAGCCAGATTCAGTTTCTGTATGTTGGGTTAATGAATTGGTCCTGATGTAGAAGGTTGCTGATTTGATGTAACATCAGGGGACTCCCCTGGATTAGACTTGTTAGAGCGCCGCACCAACTTCTCTTGGCCCACAGCGGAGCTACTATGATGGTAATTACTTTGTCCACTCTGATTTTCTGTAGCGTTTTGGCTAGCAGTGGAATTGGTGGGAACGCATAGACAAAGCTGAAGGCCCAGGGTTGAGCGAAGCACTGGTCTTTGGAATTCAGGGAAAAATATTGGTTTAACCATATATCAGAGAAGAAACCAATTCTTGCAGGTGGTGCCCTGCAATTGGGTGTGTGATATTTATAAACCTCCTATCCTGGCCCCTTTTTAACCACGCCCCCTGATGAAGGTAACCTAGCATTAACGAAACAGCCGTGGGGCGGCCTACGGAACCCCCCCTCTCCTTGCATCCAGCATCTGACCTGTGCCCATGTAAGTAGTCCAATCACGGATTCATTATACATCTAGTGGTTATCTTGCCGACTTTAATTCTAATGGTCGCAGGTATTGGGAACTATATATGGATGTATAATGACATCTAGTGGGTATTGTGTGTATATACTGGGTAATTACCATCTCAGTGGTTATATGCATTAGATATGGAGGGGTCCCGTGACCTCTTGGGGTGAATGAATTTCCTGCACTATTTCTCTCCACCCTTTTCATGTTGTCCTTTGTATTTACATAATAAAATCTGCAAATTCTTTCAATGGGCACTTGATCGTTCTGTCTTTGGTGGTTTTAGTTAATTAATAGCGATTTGCCCTTAATAGTCCTGTCCTACACTTGGGTATATTATTCTTAAATATATTGTTGAATATCACATATCCAATTAAGAAATGTGCTTTAGAAGTTCCTAACCATGAGTAGGTGGCTGTTGCTAAGGCTGGTTTCACACTACGTCTTTTTAACATCCGTTGAAAACGTTTTTTAAGCGGAAGTACGGATCCTGCTTTTACAGCAAATAACGTATGCAAACGCATATGTTATTTTGCAGGATCCTGCACTGGATGTTTAGGGGCGGGCATTGGAGTCATGTGATCGGGAGTGAGGGGAGCTAGACTGGGAGCCGGCATCTGACAGCTGCAGACACTGGTAACCAAGGTAAACATCGGCCTTGGATACCCGATATTTATCTTGGTTACGAGTGTCTGCAGCTGCTAGGAGCAGGGCTGCCTGCACGCGTAACCAACGTAAACATCGGGTAACTAAGAGAAGTGGTTACGCGATATTTACCTTGGTTACGAGTGTCCGCAGCTCTCAGGTGGGGGAGAGGGAGGGAGGGAGGAAGGGGGAAAGACAGAGATAGAGAGAGAGAGGGTGAGGGAGGGAGGAGGAGAGAGAGACAGATCACGCGAGACTGGTTCTGGGCATGCTCAGTACTTTCTGGGCATGCTCAGTACAAAAGCAGGATCCTGTCTATCAGCACGCCAGCGTTCACCTGCGTTCGCGTGCGTTATAGTGCGGATCCGGTGACTTGCAGTATTTTGACGCAGCTCAAAAACGCTACAAGTAGCGTTTTTGAAACATGTTAAAAAACTGCAAGTCACCGGATCCGCACTATAACGCACGCAAACGCAGGTGAACGCAGGTGGACGCGAGTCCATTGCAAATGCATTGAAATGAAAACGCATTTGCACTGGATCCGTACTTCCGCTAAAATAACGTTTTCAACGGATGTTAAAAAGACGTAGTGTGAAACCAGCCTAATTTGTAAGGTGTAAAATGTGTAAATATGTTGTGTAGAATCCTGTAAAAATTATTGAATCAGAAATGTTGACCCATAAACATTTTAAGGACTGTTAGGTTGTGGACGGTGAACAACTGAACTTGTTGTAAATAGTTAGCGCTGGTTACAGTGCTCCCTAGCAGAATTAACAGACCACAAAGTTAGAACCCGTTTGGTGTGGCCAAAGAACCAAGAGGTGGTCATTACATACTCTGTTGCCACACCCATAGCCTACGTTGGGGGTTTGTTGGTGACGGGTCACCCCCCCCTTATCATGCTGCTGTTTGCATTTGGAGCGGTGAAAAAGAACACTTGGAGAGTGAATCATCATGGACCGATTCACAGACTAAGAACGCCTTTGTTATATAGAAATAAGTTTTACTAACAGAAGCAAATAAATACTCAATACTTCCACAATATATTGCAACCAATAGAATTTGTGCAACTACACAATAGAACCATGTATCCCCCCCTAAAATAATTGCTCTATATAATCCCCCAAGTTCAGGAACGTATCATAAATAACTCTGTTCTCCTACAAGAAAGGGTTTTGATCATTTAGATTGATATAAACACATTATAAGTCCACGAGGGGGACCCTAGTGATACTCAAATGTCAATCAAGCATTACTGAATTACCCCTAATCAGTCCAATAGTCAAGAGTCCTAATGTCAAGGTCCCTAAGGACAACACATTACCATAACCTTTGATTCTACATTGGGATGTAATTCTGAAATTGTTGATGATTACCATATAGAAGAGGAGGTTGTACCATTGTCAACCTATATACCCCTAGTCGACCCAACGCGTTTCCCCTCCCCACAGGAGATTCTTCAGGGGCCGTTTGTAAACAGAATGAAGGCAGTATACAAATGATAAATAAAATACACAAATTATCCTCAAACTATATAGCAGGAATAAATATGGTTAATGTAGTATCCTCTGGCTATATCATATCTTTAATATCCCACGTTGCCAGTTGATGCAGAATTTCATAAAATACAGATATAGATGTCACGGAGCAACTTATTTAATTCTCCTTACGTTGTTTGTCATCACGCCTGGAGCAAAATTGCAGATTCAGAATGGATGACGATGCCACCTGTAAAATTAAAATTTGTTCCATAAAGCCCATGTTCTCAGGTATAATTACAAAAAATCTTCAAACAGAGTCACTCAATAATCAACCAAGGCACATTAATAAAGAAATGAACCTCCAGAGGGTACAAGCAAATCCACACATCAAAGGCCATCACCTCAGAAAAAGAACACCAAAGTGCACATATAACCAATAGCTATACCTATTTATGACCTGTCCAGGGGCGTAACTAGAGTTTGATGGGCCCCGGTGCAAAGTTCAGATCTGGGCCCCCCCTCCACATACACCGACACTCGGGGTACAGGATAATGATGCTGACACTTGGCTCTTACCCACAGCACCCAGGTTTCCCATGATCTGAATTCCCTCTATCAGCACCCAGCTTTCCTATGTTCTGATATCCATCTTGTCCTCGGCACACTGCTTCCCCATGCTCTGCTATACATCTTTCCCTCAGCACCCAGCTTTCCCATATCAGAGCATGGGAAAGCTGGGTGCTGAGAAATGATGTATAGCAGAGCATGGGAAAGCTGGGTGCTGAGAGAAGATGTATAGCAGAGCATGGGAAAGCTGGGTGCTGAGAGATGTACAGCAGAGCATGGGAAAGCTGGGTGCTGAGGGAAAGAGCCTTTTTCCCTCAGCACAAAACGTTCCCATCCCCTGCTTGTATCTTTGTCCCCCCTTGTATATAGATCTCCAAATACAATAATGGCCCCTACATAGCCTTCCAAATAGTATAAAGGGTCCCACATAACCCTTCATATATTAGAATACACTTCCATAGTCCTCCATGTATTATAATGCACCCCCATAATCCTCCATGCATAAAGTAGCCCTCCAATTATTATAATGAATTTCTCATAGTTCTCCATATATTATAATTCACCCCATAGTTCTCCATATATTATACTGCACCACATAGTCCCCAATGTTTTATAATGCACCCCCATAGTCCATGTATAAGGTAGCCTCCATATATAATAATGCAGCCAGCCTCTCCAGGCCTCCATGTATAATAATGCAGCCAGCCTCTCCAGGCCTCCATGTATAACAATGCACCCAGCCTCCTCAGGCCTCCATGTATAATGTAGCAGCCAGCTTCTCCAGGCCTCCATGTATAACAATGCACCCAGCCTCCTCAGGCCTCCATGTATAATATAGCAACCAGCCTCTCCAGGCCTCCATGTATAACAATGCACCCAGCCTCCCCAGGCCTCCATGTATAATGCAGTATCTCCAGGCCTCCATGTATAATACAGCCTCTCCAGGCCTCCATGTATAATAATGCAGCCTCCCCAGACCTCCATGTATAAAGCAACCTCCTCAGACCTCCATGTATAAAGCAGCCTCTTCAGGCTTCCATGTATAATAATGCAGCTTCCCCAGAACTGCCTTCCCAAGCCTCTGGCCACCGTTTACTCACTAATTTGTATTAAAAAAAAAAAAAAAAACAACAACAAGTCTTCACCTTCTCTCTTCCTTCCACCGCTGCTGTCCTCACCGCTCTTCTCGATCCCCAGCCGCTGCTCTGTCCTCACCACTTTCCTCTTCCACCGCTGCTCGTCCTCCCCGCTGCTCGTTCTCCCGGTGCTGCGGTGCGGTCGGCGTCCTCCCGTCCTGCACTCTGTGAACTCAGCACAGCAGTCGCGCAGGAATGACGTCACCGCACAGGGGGAGAATGGTGATGCATAGCACGGCACCGGCCACGCTATGCTTCATCATTACTGTGTGCGGTGACGGGGGAGACGCCGCAGCCACTGACACCAGGCAGGGGGCCCCGATGCTGCCGCTGACACCAGGCTTGGGGGCCCGGTGTTGGCGGCAGCGGGTCAAATAGCGGCCGCGTGGTCTGCGGCAGATCAGCGCAGCTCCTCTTACACTGACAGGAGCTGGCTGCTGATCTGCCTGGCGGCCGCCGGGCCCCTAGCCTCCCGGGCCCGGTCGCGATCGCGACCGCTGCGACCGCGGTAGTTACGCCACTGGACCTGTCCATTCAGAACTCCTTGTAAGTAAACTCTGACAATGCAGAAAAATGAACTAAGGTCCTATGGAAAAAGCAATACAATTAATATTGCACCGATTGAGCGCCACAAGGAATTTTATATAGCGTTCAAATATATATCATACCCCTCCAGAAGACAAGTGCTGAATATATCCGGTCCAATCAATTCCTCAAATCCACATACTGGAAGGTACAGAAAGGTCCCATAAACATCATATATGGTTCCACAGTTAATATAAAAGGCTGGGACATCCCACTAAATGAAACATTACTCACATGTACACAGCCTATAGCCCGGGCTCCTAGCAATACTTGGAGCGTTCCCGGTCTCTGTAAACCCACGTGGAGGCAGCGTTCACTTCCTATTTCCTCAAAGTACAGATCATATGGTAGGAACGGACTACCCCTCAATCAGTGGTCCGCCTGCGTTCCCAAGTGACACATGCGCCGTGCCCGCCCAATCTCATCCTACTTCCTCATAGTCAGGATCACATGCCAGGGTGGGCCAATTAGAATGCAGACACCAAGAGGTACGCCCATACCCTAGACTAACGCGCATACTACGTCCATCCACAGTCCAAGGGCTCAGCACAGAGCATCGAGATGCTGCCACTGAACTGGAAACACACATCGCTTCCAGTTCTATCCACTAATCAGCATGAAAATTCCAGCCTCATAATTATGCTTAGTATAATAACAATAATAAAGTTGATAACAAACCAGATATACCAACAGACCTTATATATTGTACAATCGTTATCTTATTGATATACCGTATTTTTTGGATTATAAGATACACCGGACCATAAGACGCACCCTGGTTTTAGAGGAGGAAAATAAAATTTTAAGCAAAAAATATGGTCATGACACACTGTTATGGGGCGAGGATCTGCTGCTGACACTGTTATGGGGGTAATGTCCCCAAATTCTCTACTAAGGTACCCCATCCTGGTAATGATCCTCCTGCCTTGTATATACAGTATATGTCCCTCATCCTGGTATACCCCCATCCTGCTATATACCGTCATCCTGGCATATGGTGCATCCTGCTATATACCCCATCCTGGCATATAGCCCCATCCTGCTATATAACCCATCCTGGCATATGGCCCCATCCTGTTATATAACCCATTCTGGCATATGGCCTCATCCTGCTATATACCTCCATCCTGCTATATACCCCCATCCTGCTCATATATCCCCAATCCTGCTCATATACCCCCATCCTGCTCATATACCCCCATTCTGCTCATAATATACCCCCATCCTACTATATGCCCTCATCCTGCTATACACCCCCATCCTGCTATATACCCCCATCCTAGTAAACGGCCCGCATACTGTGGCACATAAAAAAAATAAACGTTCATAGTCACCTTACCTCACTCCCTGCAGCATCGCTCCTCCTCCCGTCTGTGCCTGCAGCCTCGTGATGTCCTGTCTGTGCCGGCTGCGTGTGGACAGTGCGCACAGCGATGACGTCATCGCTGTGCGCACTGCTTGTCTCCACACAGCCGCCGCTGGCACAGACAGGAGGACATCGCGGTGCTGCAGGGATCGTGACCGGTGAGTATACTGATTCACTGCACCCCGCGCTGATGATGATGCGCGGGGGCAGTGAATACAGCTGCACGTGATCACTCCAGGCTGTAGTTGCCAGGGGTGATCATGTGGGCAGGCTGTTTAATATGCGCGCATTCCCCGCCCACCTGTCAGCGCCAGCTTCAGCGCTGAGAGATGATGGGCGGGATGATGGGCGGGATATTAAATGAACGCGTCCACGTGGCCACGGCAGCCTGCTACAGCCTGCTCGTGCCGCCGATGACCCGCTCCACCACAGCACCCTCATTCCCCGCATCCCTACATTCAGACTATAAGACGCACCCCCTCCTTTCCCCCAACATTTGGGGGGAAAAAAGTGTGTCTTAGTCTGAAAAATACGGTATATGCACGCTTAGAGTGAGCTAATTACTACAAATTGTAGTAATACAAAAATAGATAGAAATTTTGAAAAGAATTTTGAATTTTAGGTCAAAATAGCCCTATTATACAGCATGATCCTAAAAACAGACATATTCCAAAATGGACATACATAAATAAGATGATGGAACATGCTTAACTACTATGTTCGGTGGCCTAATATACATAAACCCAAAAACATATGGAACAGTGGGGACAGACGGGCAGGTCCAAAAAGGACAAGATCAAGTAACCAAAACACTTAGGGAAGGCCAAAATGGCCCCTAACAGGGAGTCACAGAAAACACCCGAAATTGAGCTGTTCATTTAGCCCATTTGGGTTTACAGTTTATAGTCTGTGAATCCACCTTGCCTCTTTCTGTAATAATAGGCGATCCCAATCACCACCTCTCATCCTCCTCCGATTAATCACTTCAATCATATTAAATTTGCAGACTCTGACATCACCACCATGTAACATCCTTACTAGAGTTGAGCGCGGTTCTAGGTTCGTGGTTCTCCAGTTCGCGGTTCGAGTGATTTTGGGGGCTGTTCTAGATCGAACTAGAACTCGAGCTTTTTGCTAAAAGTTCGTTAGCTCGAGTTACGTTCGAGAACGGTTCTATCAGCAAAAAGCCACTCTGTGACTCACACTATTATGAAATTTCAGTGTATAGTGTGCGGGGACAGCACGTTCAGATCACTGCTGCTGGGATAATGGCGATCGCCATTTTTTTTTTTCTTCCTTCCCTAAGCGCCCGTGTAGTGGGGCGGGCCAGCATGTCAGCCAATCCCAGACACACACACGGCTAAGTGGACTTTTTGCCAGAGAAGCAGGGGCATGTGTCATAGGCTGTCCATGTCACATGTCCTTGCATTATAAAAATGGACATTTTTTTCCAGCACGCCATTATCTGCCTTCTGCGTCTGGGTGTCAGTCACCGCTCATGCAGCTCCTGTCGCCGATCCTGCTGTATACGCTATACACACAGCGCTCTACAGATTAGGGACAGAAGTTTATTTCAGCCCTTTTAAGGGCTAATTACAGCTGGCTCAGAGCCATAGGTGACAGTCAGGTCCGTGGAAACGCTTTTTACAGCTTCAGATAATAGCGTCTGTGTAGCTGAGCTCAGGGAATTCCTTGCTGCATTTCACCATTAGGAGGGATAGAAAGTGAGGCTTCCTTTCCTCTACACTGACCCACAACCCGGCCACTGTACCCTCCTGCCCTTTTTTGCAAAGCCATTTTAATTGCAGAGTGCTGCCAGTTAGTGCCATCCAAAGAGTGGCTGCTGTCCTCCATTATTGTGCCACTTGTGGCAAGCAAGTCCCACCACCTCTGCATTCTCCCCTCCTGCACATTTTTGCAAAGCCATTTTAATTTAAAAGAGCTGCCAGTTAGTGGCATTAGGGTTAAAAGTGGCTGTTGGACTCCATTAGTGTCCCACTGGTGTCAAGCAATTTCCAGCACCTCTGCATTGCACCCTCAAGCTCATTCTTACTAAGCCATTATAATAGCAAACACTGAGGAAACTTAGTGGCATCCTAAAAGTGTCTGTTGGACTCCATGAAGGCTGCTTTACATGGTACGACCGATTGTGCGATTTCACAATCGATCGTACCCGCTGCCGTCCTTTTTGCGTCACGGGCAAATTGCTGCCCGTGGCGCACAAAGTCGGTAACCCCCGTCACACATACTTACCTCTCGTGCGACCACGCTGTGGGCGGCAAACGTCCACTTCCTGGAGTGGGAGAGACGTTCGGCGTCACAGCGACGTCACACGACCGCCGGCCAATAGAAGCGGAGGGGCAGAGATGAGCAGGATGTAAACATCCCGCCCACCTCCTTCCTTCCACATAGAGCCGGTGGCTGATGCGGGAGGCAGGTACGCGATGTTCATCACTCCCGTGGTGTCACACGGAGCGACGTGTGATGCCACGGGAACGATGAACAACCGGCGCCCGATTTCAGAACCGATATTATGGAACCTAGCGACCAGTACACGACTCACGATTTCTGAGTGATACTGCGTCGCTAGGAGGTGTCACACAGGCCGGCATCGCCAGCGATGCCGGATGTGCGTCACAAAAACCGTGACCCCAACGATCTATCGCACGATAGATTGTCTGGTGTAAAGCAGCCTTTAGTGACCCACTGGTGCCAAGCAATTTCCAGCACCTCTGCATTGCACCCTCAGGCTCATTTTTACTAAGCCATTATAATAGCAAACACTGAGGAAACTTAGTGGCATCCAAAAAAATGGTTGTTGGACTCCTTTAGTGTCCCACTGGTGCCAAGCAATTTCAAGCACCTCTGCATTGCACCCTCAAGCTCATTTTTACTAAGCCATTATAATAGCAAACACTGAGGAAACTTAGTGGCATCCAAAAAGTGGCTGTTGTTCTCCATTAGTGTCCCACTGGTGTCAAGCTATTTCCAGCACCTCTGCATTGCAACCTCAAGCTCATTTTTACTAAGCCATTATAATAGCAAACACTGAGGAAACTTAGTGGCATCCACAAAGTGGCTGTTGGACTTCATTAGTGTCCCACTGGTGCCAAGCAATTTCAAGCACCTCTGCATTGCACCCTCAAGCTCATTTTTACTAAGCCATTATACTAGCAAACACTGAGGAAACTTAGTTGCATCCTAAAAGTGGCTGTTGGACTTCATTAGTGTCCCACTGGTGCCAAGCAATTTCAAGCACCTCTGCATTGCACCCTCAAGCTCATTTTTTCTAAGCCATTATAATAGCAAACACTGAGGAAACTTAGTGGCATCCAAAAAGTGGCTGTTGGACTCCATTAGTGTCCCACTGGTGCCAAGCAATTTCCAGCACCTCTGCATTCCACCCTCAAGCTCATTTTTACTAAGCCATTATAATAGCAAACACTGAGGAAACTTAGTGGCATCTAAAAAGTGGCTGTTGGACTCCATTAGTGTCCCACTGGTGCCAAGCAATTTCCAGCACCTCTGCATTGCACCCTCAAGCTCATTTTTACTAAGCCATTATAATAGCAAACTGTGCTGCCAGTTTAAGAGTCATAGTTGCATTGTCAGGGATAGTCAGTGTTGTTTCTTCTGTTGTCAATAAAGCTAGACCACCTCTGCAATCTACACCACCTCTCAATTTTTACTACCACATTTTAAGTGGACAATCTTGTCGCTATCAAAATGAGTGGCAAAATGACAGATGCTGGTGGAAAGGGGAAGAGGCGTGTTCCAAAAGGAAAAAAAGTTTTTATCCGTGGGGAAGGTGGCAAAGCTACATTAACATCTGCTGAAGATAGGCCATCTACCCGCAAAAGTAAGTTGTCTACTACTTTCCGTGGACAATCCGATGTGCTCCCTTTCTTACGGACCCGAACATTTGGAACAAAGGTAGATGATGCACAAAAAAAGCACATGCTTGAATGGATCTCAAGTGCTCCAACAAGTGCCCTCTCCTCCACCTCAACTACCGCATCCAAAAAAACCCAGTCCTCTGAGTTGTCATCCCAATCACACTTGCTTTCTCCCAGCTCTCAAGTCTCCATCCGCGCTGCACAGTATGGTGGAACAGAGATGGCTGAGTCTGCAGAGCTGTTCAGTCACACTATAGCCTGGGAATCAGAGGTCTGCTCCCAAGCTACAGTGAGTACAGACCAGGAAATGGTCTGCAGTGATGCCCAGAACCTTTGTGACTCAGATTCAGGCCGTGATGAACAAGTTTCTGAGCATAATGTTGACCCTTATTCACAAACTGTAACACCTGTTGGTAGAGACAATGAGGAACATACTGATGACGATGAGACGCAGATACCAGATTGGGATGAGAACTTAAATATTCGGTTAGGGCAGGAAGAGGCTAGGTCTGAGGATGAGGGGAGTGCAAACACAACAATTGATGAGGAAGTTCTAGATCCCACCTACTGTCAACCCACAGTCAGGCACTCGAGGAGGTCAACAGAGGCGGTGGAGGAGGATGCAACTGACGACGAAGTTACCTTGCGCCTTCCTGG
The DNA here is from genome assembly GCF_048569485.1 of Anomaloglossus baeobatrachus. NCBI lineage: Eukaryota > Metazoa > Chordata > Amphibia > Anura > Aromobatidae > Anomaloglossus > Anomaloglossus baeobatrachus. The sequence continues at coordinate 581,874,044 of NC_134358.1, read as the reverse complement.
ACAGAGTCGGAGTACTGGTAGCACGTCTACAACTGCATCCTCAGCCACCACTCTGCCTCTGAGCACTAGTCGGGGTGGCTCAGCAGGTCGCATGTGCTCTAAGCCTTGCCTAGCCTGGTCCTTTTTTGACCTTGCAAAGGATCGCCCAAATCATGCGATCTGTAAAATATGTGAGGAATCTGTTAGTAGAGGCAAAAACCTCAGCAGTTTGACAACTTCTTCCATGAATCGTCACATGAATAAATATCATATGTCCCAGTGGGAAGCTCACCGTGCTGCAATGCAGCCTAGCGGAGCGGACCGTCCACCGCCTGCCCCTTCCAGTGCATCCGCGCGCTCTTCATCTTCTAGGACTGTGGGGACAGCTGTCACACCTGGTTTTACATGCACACCTTCCACCACTGTAACCGCAACAGGCAGTTTACTTGGTAGGTCGTCAGTTGGTTTGGAAGGGGAAACAAGTGCGTGTGTACAGCTCTCTCAGACATCGATAGCACCAATGTTGGATGAAGGCAACATCATGTCTACGCCTGCACTTTCCTCACAAACCTGCATTTTTCCAGGGACACCCTACTCACCACCGTCTAAACACAGTAGCCAGATCTCTGTCCCTCAGATGTGCACAAATAAAAGGCCATTTCCTGCGACCCATGACAAAGCTAAGAGGTTGACTTTATCCCTCTGTAAGCTCTTGGCTACGACGAACTGTCCATGGACATGGAAGACTCAGCGGATGAGGGAGACCTTGGTCAAATTTCAGTTGACAGAGGTTGGGGGGGAGATGTCAGAGGAAGAAAGAACGGTTAGCACCTTTATGCCACAAACACAGCACGGACTTGGTCCGCATGGCTGTGCAAGACACATGAGCGCCTTCTTGCTGCACTACCTCCAACATGACCCTCGGATTGTCTGAATTAGAAGTGATGATGACTACTGGCTTGCCACACTATTAGATCCCCGGTACAAGTCCAAATTTTGTGACATAATTCCAGCCATAGAAAGGGACGCACGTATGCAGGAGTATCAGCAGAAGCTGTTACTCGATCTTAGCTCGGCTTTTCCACCAAACAACCGTGGTGCACGGAGTGAATCTCCCAGTTGTAACTTGACAAACATGGGACGGTCTCGTCATCATCAACAGTCTACCCGTACCAGTAGCACCGTATCTGTTGCTGGGAACAGCAATTTTATTGAATCGTTTCATAATTTTTTTAGACCATCCTTTGCAAGGCCACCAGAGACAACAAGTCTGACACATAGTCAACGGCTGGAGAGGATGATACAGGAGTATCTCCAAATGAACATCGATGCCATGACTTTGCAAATAGAGCCTTGCTCATTTTGGGCTTCAAATCTTGAAAAATGGCCAGAGCTCTCCACTTACGCCTTGGAGATCTTGTCGTGTCCAGCTGCTAGCGTTGTCTCAGAACGTGTCTTCAGTGCTGCTGGGTGTGTGTGTGACGCCCTGGGCAAGCCAGGGGTCACAGGTCATCACCCACCACACCCTACACCCCAGTTAGGAACACCAAGGCTACCAAAATCCTTGTTGCCTTCCTCCAGGGGCTGATGTTCACACCAGGGGGTGGGCCAGGCGGTTGGCTCCGCCCATCGAGGAGTTAACAGTCCTGGAGGCGGGAGGAAGCAGGCAGTTGAAGCCAGACTAGAGTCAAGTGAGGGGAGTAAGAGTGAGAGGAAGCAAGTTAGTGGTAAAGGAGTAAAGTGGAAGTGAAGTAGTAGAGGAGCAGAAGAAAAAAGCAAAAGTGTCAGTAAGAAAGCCTGAAGTTGGTCCGGCTGTGTGCCTGGACAGTGTCAGCAAGGTTAGCAAACGGCGGTGACAGTCTGGAGGGGGACTGCTCGGAGGTTGCTGGAAGGACCGCGGACGGGTAGTGACCCGGCGGTCTGGAGCAGTATACGAAGAACAGTCAGCACCAGGGCAGGGGCCTCTCGGACCCAGGCAAGGCTAGGAGTCGCCGTAAATTTGCCAAATCCGTCAGTGAAGGGGACGTCTGTCTCCAAACAACCATGTCCCGATTGAAGGCAACAGTCCAACCATTGAGGAGAGACGCCGCCACCGCCAGGGCACCAGTTTCTCAGGGCCAGCGCCTGCGGGCAAAGTAGGGCTCCTCCGGCCCATATCCAAGCCGGGGAGCGGGTTACCGGTGGGAACCCATCGCAACCACTATCATCATAGGTGCAGGACAGAGGGACCGTCACCTACCGGGGAAAGCAAGTGCAGCCGTCCGTGGGAACCGTCTTTCCAGCCGTGTGTTTTACCGAGAACTGTGTCATCGTCTCAGGCTGAGTGAGTACCACAGTGCCGCCAGGCACAGCGCTGCCTCCGCGTCCCTGCGCCCACCAAGCCCTGCACCTCCCAACTCATCACTGGGCCCCGGGATCACCAACCCCTACCCACGGAGGGGCAACACAACAACTGGCTGCTCCATACCATCCTTCCCGGGATCCCCATACAGAGCAGCGGTGGTGCTAACAAATCACCACAACCGTGGGTGGCGTCACGGACAATAAACAATCCCCACACCCAAAAAACCCCCTTTTTCACTCACGGGCGAGGAGCGCCGCTCGAGTCCCCGGGATCCGGGCCATCGCTCGAGCCACCGAGCAGCGGCAGCAGCAGGCCGCGGTGCCAGCCGGACCCGAGCAGAAGGGAGAGCGCGGCGTCCCCTCCTCCGCCCGCGACAACTTGGCGTCACGAACAGGATCTTACCGCTCTGTCGTTGGGTAGAGGTGCGCCTTGTGACCGCCGGAGGTATCCGGCTGAAAAATTTCGGAAGTCGCCATCTTTGGCGTGAAAAGTTCCCGCTCGAGCGTCTTCTCGAGTAGCAGAGGCGCGAAGGCCAAAACTTCTCCCCAATAGAGGAGGAGCGGAAAGAAGCTAAGGGGGACGGAAACAAGATGTCTGCGCCCGACGGAGCCGCTGGAGGAGCGGCGGTCGCAGCCGCAGTGGCACCCGCGGATGGGAATGGGCCTGCCCAGGTCCCGGCCGCGCTGGCGGGAGGTGCCACGGCCCCCGCGCTCGCTCAGGTGATGCCGTTCTCCTTGCCCTATGCGCCCGGAGCTGCCTGGCTACCGCAGTATGACGGGAAACCTGATGCTTTGCAGGTCTTCCGGAAAAAGCTTAACCCGTTGCTAGAGCTGTACCCCCTTACCGATAAGCAACGTGCAGCGTTAAGCCCACTTTACACGTTGCAATTAGTTGTACAATCGCATTTGCGATGTGACACGCCCAGGTTGCATACGGGATCTATGAGATTTCACGTTGGTCGTTCATTTGCTGTCACACGAGCGTTAGTAGTCTATGTTAAATTGGTCAATTATTGTGTGCGATCCTTTAATTCATGTGTTCTGTGACGTATGCATTGGGCACCTTTTTTTTTTTTTTTATTTATTGACTTGCCAAGCGTGTGTAATGTGTAGGGATGCGTTTTTACTATGTCATCTGCCATTCAGCTCTGCTACATGGCCGCTAACAGCAGACACAGACAGCCATGTAGCAGAGCTGAATGGCAGATGACAGCAGACACAGACAGAGCCGCACTGTCAGAATGAACTCGGGTGAACTTCACCCGACTTCATTGTGATGCTGCGGCTCTGTCTGTGTCGCGTCCTGATTAGCGGTCACCAGTGAAGACTCACCGGTGACCGCTAATCTCCTGAGTAACTGAAGTTAGCAGCCCTCTCTCATATACTCACCAATCCCCGATCCCCGGCGCTGCACGGCTTTCTCACTGCTCCGGCGGCTTTTATTGTTTTGAAAAAGCCGGCCGCCCATTAAACAATTTCGTATTCCCTGCTTTCCCCGCCCACCAGCGCCTATGATTGGTTACAGTGAGACACGCCCCCACTCTGAGTGACAGGTGTCACACTGCACCCAATCACAGCAGCCGGTGGGCGTGTCTATACTGTGTAGTGAAATAAATAATTAAATAATTAAAAAAAACGTCGTGCGGTTCCCCCCATTTTTAAAACCAGCCAGATAAAGCCATACGGCTGAAGGCTGGTATTCTCAGGATGGGGAGCTCCACGTTATGGGGAGCCCCCCACCCTAACAATATCAGCCAACAGCCGCCCAGAATTGCCGCATACATTAGATGCGACAGTTCTGGGACTGTACCCGGCTCTTCCCGATTTGCCCTGGTGCGTTGGCAAATCGGGGTAATAAGGAGTTATTGGCAGCCCATAGCTGCCAATAAGTCCTAGATTAATCATGTCAGGCGTCTATGAGACACCTTCCATGATTAATCTGTAAGTTACAGTAAATAAACACACACCCGAAAAAATCCTTTATTAGAAATAAAAACACACACATATACCCTGGTTCACCACTTTAATCAGCCCCAAAAAGCCCTCCTTGTCCGGCGTAATCCAGGATGATCCAGCGTCGCTTCCACCGCAGCTGCATGGAGGTGACCGGAGCCGCAGCAGACACAGCCGCTCCGGTCACCTCCACACAACAAATGAAGACAGCCGCGCGATCAGCTGCTGTCACTGAGGTTACCCGCGGCCACCGCTGCATCCCATAACGTGGAGCTCCCCATCCTGAGAATACCAGCCTTCAGCCGTATGGCTTTATCTGGCTGGTTTTAAAAATGGGGGGAACCGCACGCCGTTTTTTTAAATTATTTAATTATTTATTTCACTACACAGTATAGACACGCCCACCGGCTGCTGTGATTGGGTGCAGTGTGACACCTGTCACTCAGAGTGGGGGCGTGTCTCACTGTAACCAATCATAGGCGCTGGTGGGCGGGGAAAGCAGGGAATACGAAATTGTTTAATGGGCGGCCGGCTTTTTCAAAACAGTAAAAGCCGCCGGAGCAGTGTGAATGCCGTGCAGCGCCGGGGATCGGGGATCGGTGAGTATATGAGAGAGGGGGATAGACTGACATGGACTGAGAGTGAGGGACAGAGATAGTGACGGACCGACAGAGATTAGTGCATGACAGACATTGTGAGGCGCTTCAGAACGCAGCTTTTCAGCTGCGCTCTGAAGCAGACCTTTTTTAAGCTGCAGTGCAGAGCGCACACCTGCGCACATAGCATCAGACAACAAAATCGTATGAGGGATGTCACACGTTACAATTGACTAGGTTCTTGCAACAAAACGCTCAATTCTAGAGAATGATACGATGTGTTTGCGATCAACGGTTTTGCGTTCAATCCTGATCGCATGTAGCTGTCACACGCAGATACGTCACAAACGATGCCGGATGTGCGTCACTTACAACTTGACCCCAACGACGGATTGTGAGATATATTGAAGCTTGTGTAGCGGGCTTTAGTGCTGGGCCAGTTAACCGGTGCGGCTGAGCAGGAGGCGGAGACCTGGGCCGAGGGGGACCGGCTCTCTGTAGCCACCATCTTTGAGAAGCTACAGACTGCCTTTGAGACCCGGACTGAAGCTGAGCTGAGGATGCAGTTTTACCAGTGCCGGCAACGGGCTGTGGATAGCATTCGGGACTATGCTTTACGTCTGCAAACCGCCCTCTGCACGCTAAAGCGGGTGAATCCTATCAATGAGGCGGACAGCAACAAGATGTTAGTAGAGCAATTTGTGCAGGGGATGAGATCCCCTGAGGATCGCAAACAACTCCGGCTGTGGGCCCTGGAACACCCTGATGTGGACTTTGCTGTGTTAAAGGAACGGGCCATTAAAGCACTACAGCCCCCAGCCTCAGAAGTCCTGGAGCCAGCCCCGTGGCCCATTGAGACAGCCCCCGTGGTGGTGGTCCCTGCCCTACCAACCTCTCCAACACCTGCAGCCCCAAGCAGCACTATGGAGGAACTAGCAGCCCAGGTCCGTCGCATGGACGGAGACCTCGCCAAGATTCTTGCTGCACTCCAACCTTTGACCAGATCTCAGCCTTCAGCAGAGATACAGCTTGCCGACAGCCCTGAGGATGTCCCTTGGATGCAGCGGAGAAGTAATAGCAACCCGCGGAGCAGACCTCCCACCTGCTACAAGTGCCGTAAGCCTGGGCATTACATCCAAGAGTGCCCGTTAAACGAGCAACCCCTGGGGCCCTGGGCCAATCCTCAGGAGTAGAACCCCGTGGCCCCTCGGACTGGCGGGACCGGTATATCGGGGCCCGGCCCATCATCCCCGTGGCTGTGGACGGCATACCGGTGATGGCTCTCTTGGACACTGGATCACAGGTAACCACCATACCATACACATTGTACCAGCGGTATTGGGGGATAGACGAGCTGGCACCCCCAGATACTAGTATAACGCTAATTGCTGCCAATGGACTCCCATTGACCCAAGTGGGGTATAAACAGGTGGCTATGACAGTAGGGCAAGCTGAACTGCAACACCAGGGTATGATTGTGATCATGAATGAACCCAGTGATCATAACCCGAAGATAGTGCTAGGAACCAATGTGATGGAGCACTGTATGGGTGATGTGTTGGCCCTACTGCAACAGCTGGCCGCCACGGCGGCGGGGAGCCAACAGAGAGCTGTGCAGCGTGAGATCCGAGCCTTGATGTACCGCCAGCATGTAAACTCAACAGGAGGAGAGATTGGTGGAGTGAGGGTGATGGATGTTGCTCCGTTGCTTGTGCCCCCTAGGAGTGAGATGATGATTTGGTGTAGGGCAGCAGTAGGGCCTCAGGGGCGTGACTACCCTGCCATGATGGAGCCCATACCCTCCGAGCACTGGCCCACTGTAATGGCCGCCCGAGGGGTGGTAGACGTGAAGAAGGGGAGAGTGCCCGTAAGGGTGCTGAACTGTGGGGAGGAAGAAGTCAGGCTTCCCCGGTATGCCACCATAGCCAAGCTCCTCACCCTGGATCCCCACACCATCCACGAAGCCAGTCCTTCAGTCTCCCCACCTACTACCAGCACTTCCCCACCTCAAGGGGAGGTAAATGAGTGGCACCAACAGCTACACGTGGGCACTGATGATACCCCTACACATCACAAAGCAGGGGTATACAGGGTGGTGCGGGAGTATGAACAGGTTTTCAGCAAACATCCACTAGACTTTGGGCAGATCAAGGGGGTCCAACACCATATCCCCACCGGGGAACACCCCCCTATCAAAGAGAGGTACAGGCCTATTCCCCCTGCACATTACCAGTGTGCCAAAGATATGTTGAGGAATATGAAGGAGGCAGGGGTTATTCGGGACAGCTGTAGTCCCTGGGCCACTCCGTTGGTACTGGGCAAGAAGAAGGATGGTACCATGCGGATGTGTGTGGACTACCGGAAGATTAATCAAATAACCCATAAAGATGCCTACCCACTGCCCCGTATTGAAGAGTCTTTGGCCGCACTGAGAACTGCAAATTACTTCTCTACACTTGACCTCACCAGTGGGTACTGGCAAGTGGCCGTGGCCCCAGAAGACCGGGAGAAAACCGCCTTCACCACCCCGATGGGGCTCTGTGAATTCAATAGTATGCCGTTCGGGCTGTGCAATGCCCCAGGAACCTTCCAACGGCTGATGGAGTGCTGTCTGGGACACCTAAACTTCTAGACCGTCCTATTGTACTTGGATGATGTGATTTTTTACTCCCAGACGTATGAAGCCCATCTGGAGCACCTGGCCGAGGTGTTCGCGTCCCTTGCCAAATATGGGATGAAGCTGAAGCCCTCTAAGTGTCACCTGCTGAAACCCAGAGTGCAGTACCTGGGGCACGTAGTAAGTGCAGAAGGTGTCGCCCCCGACCCTGAGAAGATCACTGCCATCCAGGGCTGGCCGAGACCAACCACTGTGAGGGAAGTAAGGCAGTTTCTGGGTCTGGTGGGGTACTACCGGCGCTTTATCAAAGGGTACACGAAGATGGCTGCCCCCATGCAAGATCTCCTCGTGGGACAGACCAAAGGTGGTAGACCCATCGGAGCCCCACTGGTGTGGGAAGAAAAGCATGAGGAATCCTTCTGCCAGCTGAAAGCGGCCTTGACCGGAGAAGAGGTCCTAGCGTATCCTGACTATGGCTGTCCGTTCATCCTCTACACTGACGCCAGCAATGTGGGACTAGGAGCAGTCCTGTCCCAGGTCCAGGATGGGAAGGAGAAAGTGATTACTTATGCTAGCCGGAAGCTTCGGCCAACTGAAAGGAACCCTGAAAACTACAGCTCCTTCAAGCTCGAGCTCCTGGCATTGGTATGGGCTATCACAGAGAGGTTCCGCCACTACTTGGCTGCAGCAAAATTCACCGCTTTCACGGACAACAATCCGTTGACTCACCTAGAAACGGCCAAGTTGGGCGCGTTGGAGCAGCGGTGGGTGGCCCGGCTAGCCAACTATGACTTCACCATCAAGTACCGTGCTGGTCGTGTGAACATCAATGCTGATGCACTCTCCCGAATGCCCCATTTGTCGGAGGAAGGGTGCGAGGATGACGACCTCGAGGAGATCGAGTTGCCTGCATTTCACCAGCCATCAACTGAGAAGGTACAGGTACACCAACAACGGGTGGACTTGGACCCACGGCCCAGTCAAGAGTGGCAGGAAGCTCAAAACCAGGCGCCGGCTGTCCGCCTCGTCAAGACCCTGGTGGAACAAGGTGCTGTTGGAATGGACCCTGCCGCCCCAGCTGAAGCCCAGCGCTTGTGGAAAGAACGAAAATGGCTGTATCTACATCAAGGGAAGCTGTACCGTGAGCTGATCAACCCGAAGACTCATGAGAAAATCTGCCAGTTGGTTATTCCCCAAGCTGATGTAGCTACTGTTTTGCGGGCATACCATGATGGTGCCGGGCACTTCGGGTGGAAAAAGCTGGAGATGCTGTTGAGAGAGCGGTTCTACTGGAGTGGGATGCGGGAGTCGGTAGAAGCCTGGTGCCGGGAGTGTGGTCCTTGCATGCTGAGGAGGAAGGACGAGACCAGCCAGAGGGTGCCCCTACACCCGATCATCACACATCAGCCGCTGGAACTGGTCGCCTTAGACCATGTCAAGCTCACCCCCAGCCGAAGTGGGTACGCCTACGCGTTGACCATCGTAGTCCACTATTCAAGATTCATGGTGGTTGTCCCCGTCAAGGACCTAACTGGTCGAACAGCCGCTCGAGCGTTCCAGGCTTATTTCTGCCGACCGCATGGATATCCCAAAAAGGTGCTTACTGACCAAGGCCCGGCTTTTGAAGCAGAGGTGTTCCACGAGTTCTGCCAGTTGTACGGCTGTAAGAAGATCCGGACCACCCCTTACCATGCCCAGACCAACGGCATGTGTGAGAAGATGAACCACTTGGTCCTGGGACTCCTCAAGACGTTACCGCTGGAAGAGCGGAACCTGTGGCCGGAAAAGCTACCCGACTTGGTCGATATGTACAACAATATTCCGCCCAGTTCCACAAAGTGCACCCCAGCATATCTGATGAGGGCTCGCCCCGGCCGCCTGCCGGTGGACCTGGAGATGGGGTTGGAGGCCCCGGAAGCACTCCCTTCAACAGCTGAATGGGAAACTCGGCGGAGAGCACAATACCGGCAGATTCAAGAATATGTCGAGAAGAACTTGAGTCGGATGCGGGAACTGCAGGAGCAGCGCTTTAATCAAAAGGCGTCTGCTGGCCCTTTTCAGCCCGGGGATGTCGTCCTGAAGCGGAAGAGGAAAACCCACAAGCTGGATGACCAATGGGAACAGAACCCGTACGTCATACAGCCCACCGGATGGGAAGATGGGAAGGCCTACCAAATTAGTCGTGACCACTTTGGCCACAGTTTCCCGGGACCATTTGAAAAGGTGCCCACCAGCATTGAGGGCGATGGCTGAAGTACCAGTTCCTCCACCAGCGGAAAAGGCAGAAGAGGTGATCCACACTGTGATGGGTGACTTCCCAGCAGACTGGCCTACACAGAACGGCGCGGTGATTCTTCCAGTGATACTGTTCCCACAACCTGTGGATGAAGAAGTGGTGGAAGCGGTCAACCGTGAGCCAGAACCAGTGCCAGTGCCCAGGGATGAACCTGTGCCCAGCTCCCCTATGCCTCCGCCTGCCCCACATGATAGCAGGGAGGAGGAACCGGTTGTTCCCTCTACCCCACTGCCCAGTCCTACTGACACCGGACCCCGGAGGTCCACCCGTTCCAACCTAGGTAGACCCCCACTTAGGTAAAGGGAGACCGTCCTTTAAAGAGGGGATCAGGAAGTAAGTGTGTGTATGTTTGAAAAAGTTTGTTGAAAAAGAATGATAAGCAAAAATGATTACCGGAGCTTTACCTGATTTACCGTGATTGAGAAAACCGGCCGTTGCCGGCACCGTTGTCCCCGTGGGGACCGTTTAAAAAGTTGGCATGGAGAACTTTCCATGGACAAGCCCGTGAACTTGCAGGGCAACCACAAACGTTAGTGGCATGTAAATAAGTTGTTTTACCGTTACCGTTTCCGCAGTTGCCGCCTCCGGAGAGGCAGGTTGGAGGGAGGGCCCTCAGCAGAGCAGGCTGGGGCCCAGCCACCACAGGAACCGGTGGCTACCCTCTGGAGGGGAAGGACAGATCCTGCTCGGGTAACTGGTGCTGGACTTGGGTCAAGGGGTGCTGCCTGGGTTTTAGGGGCAGCATCAGGGCCAGGTTGCTTGGGTGGGAGAGAGCGGAAACCGTAACCGTAAACCGTTAGTAACGTTTAAGAAATGTGCCTCCCATTGTGGGATGTTGTCATAGATTGTATGTGTGTTATTCTTTTTTTTACCTTTTGCAGAAAATAAAACCGGTGTTGGACGGGCAGCCCGCGGACGGTCTGCATTTTGCTAAGGGGGAATATGATGCCCTGGGCAAGCCAGGGGTCACAGGTCATCACACCACCACACCCTACACCCCAGTTAGGAACACCAAGGCTACCAAAGTCCTTGTTGCCTTCCTCCAGGGGCTGATGTTCACACCAGGGGGTGGGCCAGGTGGTTGGCTCCGCCCACCGAGGAGTTCACAGTCCTGGAGGCGGGAGGAACCAGGCAGTTGAAGCCAGACTAGAGTCAAGTGAGGGGAGTAAGAGTGAGAGGAAGCAAGTTAGTGGTAAAGGAGTAAAGTGGAAGTGAAGTAGTAGAGGAGCAGAAGAAAAGAGCAAAAGTGTCAGTAAGAAAGCCTGAAGTTGGTCCGGCTGTGTGCCTGGACAGTGTCAGCAAGGTCAGCAAACGGCGGTGACAGTCTGGAGGGGGACTGCTCGGAGGTTGCTGGAAGGACCGCGGACGGGTAGTGACCCGGCGGTCTGGAGCAGTATACGAAGAACAGTCAGCACCAGGGCAGGGGCCTCTCGGACCCCGGCACGGCTAGGAGTCGCCGTAAATTTGCCAAATCCGTCTGTGAAGGGGACGTCTGTCTCCAAACAACCAAGTCCCGATTGAAGGCAACAGTCCAACCATTGAGGAGAGACACCGCCACCGCCAGGGCACCAGTTTCTCAGGGCCAGCGCCTGCGGGCAAAGTAGGGATCCTCCGGCCCATATCCAAGCCGGGGAGCCGGTTACCGGTGGGAACCCATCGCAACCACTATCATCATAGGTGCAGGACAGAGGGACCGTCACCGTCACCTACTGGGGAAAGCAAGTGCAGCCATCCGTGGGAACCGTCTTTCCAGCCGTGTGTTTTACCGAGAACTGTGTCATCGTCTCAGGCTGAGTGAGTACCACAGTGCCGCCAGGCGCAGCGCTGCCCCCGCGTCCCTGCGCCCACCAAGCCCTGCACCTCCCAACTCATCACTGGGCCCCGGGATCACCAACCCCTACCCACGGAGGGGAAACACAACAACTGGCTGCTCCATACCATCCTTCCCGGGATCCCCATACAGAGCAGCGGTGGTGCTAACAAATCACCACAACCGTGGGTGGTGTCACGGACAATAAACAATCCCCACACCCAAAAACCCCCCTTTTTCACTCACGGGCGAGGAGCGCCGCTCGAGTCCCCGGGATCCGGGCCATCGCTCGAGCCACCGAGCAGCGGCAGCAGCAGGCCGCGGTGCCAGCCGGACCCGAGCAGAAGGGAGAGCGCGGCGTCTCCTCCTCCGCCCGCGACATGTGCTGACAGATAAGCGCACGCGTCTGTCCAGTGACAATGTGGACAGACTAACGTTCATCAAAATGAACAAGTCATGGATCCACAAGGAATTTACTACCCCGGTGTCATCCTGGGGAGAGTAAATGCTTGTGTATTTTGAATGTGCTTGATGCAAATCTATCTGTGACGTGTACAACTGGGGCACAAGTGCTGCCACTGAATGGGTGGGTGTGTGTGGGGCCCAATTTTTGGAAAAAAAGGGAGACTCCGCTTGGAGTAACCCTTGCTGTGTTATTAAAAAGGAGCCAAGATGAACAAGTCATGGTTCAGCAAAGACTTTGCTACCTACCCCGGTGTCATCCTGGGGACAGTTAAGGATGGCGTATTTTTGAATGTGCTTGATGCAAATCTAGCTGTGAAGTGTACAACTGGGGCACAAGTGCTGCCACTGAAGTAGGTGTCTGTGTGGCCCAATTTTTGGTAAAAAGGGAGACTCTGCTTGGAGTAACCCTTGCTTACAGTGTTTCTAAAAATGATCCAAGATGAACAGATCTGGGATCAGGAAAAACTTTGCTACCTACCCCGGTGTCATCCTGGGGACAGTTAAGGATGGCGTATGTTTGAATGTGCTTGATGCAAATCTAACTGCGAAGTGTACAACTGGGGCACAAGTGATGCCACTGAAGGAGGTGTCTGTGTTGCCCAATTTTTGGAAAAAAGGGAGACTCCGCTTGGAGTCACCTTGCGGTGTTTTACATGATTTTAGAAGGGTGTGCCATGCCTATATCTGTGTCTCATCCTCTTTTTCCTCGTAATGCTGTTTTGTTTTTGCATGAGAATTTGTCCTTGTCACTTTCCCATGTGTTTGTGTTGTGTTGTGAGTTGTTTGTCACCTTTTGGACACCTTTGAGGGTGTTTTCTAGGTGTTTTTATGTGTTTGTGATTGCCTCCCATTGTTTCCTATGGGGTTCAAGTGGTTCGCCGAACCGAAGTCGAACGAGACCTCCGTTCGGTGAACCAAGCTCGAACTGAACCGCAACCGGTTCGCTCATCTCTAATCCTTACATGACGTGAAATGGGAGTATCCCTCTCATTACTGATATCACCTAAATGCTCCCCTATTCTCTTCCTAAACTCCCTTCTGGTCTTTCCTACGTATTCTATATTGCATACGCATTTAAATCTATAAATGACCCCTACCGTTCTGCAATTTGCAAAATGCCTAATATCATAAGTGCGTCCTGTCACTGAGCTCTGAAAACTTCTACCTGTCTGTACATACTCACAAAATGAGCATTTCCCACATTTAAAGAATCATCATGGACTCCTGAAAAACTGTACAAAATGTTAATAATGTGTGGCGCCCCTGAGGGTCCAGTCGCTGCAGAGGTACTGCACCTCAGCCAGAGGTGTGATATCGCATTCCCTGGTAAGAAGGAGCACACAGATTGTCACACACACGCCGCCGTGACCTCCCTAAGATGAGAACCGGCACAGTTCTGAGTGTCCCTTAGACGGCCCTGGTGGGCGTGTCAAATCGTCAAATGGTAGCGTAGTTTTCTTTGCTACCTTTGCGACCTGCATGTCTACTCTTGGGATGTCTGACCATTGTCTGGAAGCCTTCTCATCAAAGAGAAATCTAACTTTAACTTCTGTAAGAACCGTTAGGCATTTCTATGAGAATTCTCACTCCTAGAGGATCAGGTTCTGGATGGTCTCATGTATAGGAAAAACCATTGATTTTTTATCTCTGAGAACCCCACACATCAACAGACTTAACAGTTTCTTCCTCCTCTACCCCCATTGTGTTCCTTACTACCCCCAATAACTCGTCCATATCCTCAAAAGAAAAAAAAAATGTTTTCCTGTCAGGGTGGAGATCCAGGGCTGAGACCGACTCATCCTCCTTAAATGGCCCTTCTGATAAGTAAGCCGGATTTTCTAAGGAGTCTGAGTCCGACTCCTCCATTAATGGTCTTTTCTGTTTTTTTTCGGAGTCGGAACAGTTGTAGGGAGGGATTGGGAGGACTCTAGGAAAGCCTGTACTTCCTGGTGCACGAGCCCTTTAATTTCACACACACACTGACTCCCCCGTTACAGGACTCACTGTGCCAAAGTTTACGCTGTTTACAACAGTTGTGTCAATATCCACGGAGGACTATGTCTTAACTGTTCATATGTTTATATGATCGTTTTATTGGAAACCAAGTAAAATAAAGCACCTGGACATTTACTGACGTATTTCTCCTCCTTGCGCTGGGCAGAACTCTTTCCTCTTCATGGAACATAAGGACAGAAAAAACACTGGAAATGAGGGGCGGGGATGGGCCTTTTAATCTCTTTGTGTTTCCTGTCCCTATTAGGGCAGAGAGTCATCCTCCTGTGGTGCTGTTGTGGGGTGTGATTGGAGAAAACTGTGTTTTTTTTGCCAAGAGATTGAGATTTGGTGCTGAAACTTTGAATTCACATTCCTGTAACCTACCTACACCTCGTGGCAAAAAACCGCATCACTACTACATGCGGTATGGTGCGGTAGTGATGCGTTTTGCCAGGAGGTGTAGATTGGATACAGGAACATGGTGTAAACATTTCAGCACCAAATCTGCATCTCTTGGAAAAATGAAGCACAAAAACGATTTTGACTCCATTTCAGTGCAGTTTTCTTCCAAGAGGTGCTAATTTGGTGCTGAAATCTGGTGCAGAAGATCCACATACAAGGCCATTATACAAAGCAAACTACACGGAGATCCCTGCGTCCAGAAGATCCACATACACAGCCATTATACAAAGCAAACTGCACACAGATCCCTGCGGCCAGAAGATCCACATACATGTTCATTAGACAAACCAAACTGCATGGAGATCCCAGCGGCCAGAAGATCCACATACACGGCCATTATACAAACAATTTGCACGGAAATACCTGCGGCCAGAAGATCCACATATGACACGACCGCATCGGGGCATGGGGGTAGTTGTTACTGGGCTGGCTCTGTTCTGCTGGGAGGATGTCACAGCAACAGGACCGGTTCCGTGAGCCTGGAGGTGTAATTTTAATAAATGGCGGTGGTGGGGATTGTGCAGCCCCGGCGCAGACCGGGGTGCTCGGATCCGGGATGGTCGTGGCTCGAGGGGTCCAGACCCGGGCTCGGCACTCGCTCCGATCCTTGAAAAGGGGATATTTACAGGGGAGAAGTTTGTGACACCACCTGTGGGTTGTGGTAATGGCATACCTCCCAACTTTTAAAGAAGGAAAAGAGGGACAAAGTTTGCGGCGCGCGTAGCGCGTCGCGGCAAATTTTTAGGCCACGCCCCCTAACCACACCCATTTCACAGTCACGCCCATATCCACTCCCCATCCACACCCATTCAGCACAAACACGCAGGCAGCCGGCGGGCCTCCAGCACGGACACGCAGGCAGCCGGCGGGCCTCCAGCACGGACACGCAGGCAGCCGGCGGGCCTCCAGCACGGACACGCAGGCAGCCGGCGGGCCTCCAGCACGGACACGCAGGCAGCCACAGTGAGGCGGCCGGTCGCCTTCACAGACAGGCGGCCGGCCGCCTTCACAGACAGGCGGCGGGCCTCCCGCACAGAGAGGCGGCCAGCCGCCCGCAGAGAGAGGCGGCCGGCCGCCCGCAGAATGAGGCGGCGGGCCGCCCGCACAGACAGGCGGCGGGGGGCGCCCGCACAGACAGGCGGCAGGGGGGCGCCCGCACAGACAGGTGGCGGGCCGACCGCACAGACAGGCGGCCGGCCGACCGCACAGACAGGCTCCGGCCGGGGGTGAGGGGGGAGGGAGGGAAATCAGCGCTGGGGAGATTAGTTTACTGTACCAGCAGCAGCACAGGCAGCGCTCCTCTCTATGCCACGTCTACTAGGATGGTAGGAGGGAAAAGCAGGGAGGCGGAGAGAGAGTGGGTGGGCGGAGCCCGGGAGCCGGCCGTCCCGCCCGTGGCAACGGGACAAACAACGTAAAGCGTGAAAGTCCCGCTGTATCCGGGACGGTTGGGAGGTATGCAGCATGTTAGAATGTGTACATAAGATCCCGCTGGTGGTGGCCGCAGCTTATAGGCCCCAAATCTGGTGACAGGTTCCCTTTAAAGTGAACCTGTCAGGTGCAATCTGCACTCAGAGCCAGGAGCAGTTCTGGGTACATATTGCTAATCCCTGCCTAACCGTCCCTGTATACACTAGCATAGATAAAGAGATCAAGAACAAATATTTTTAAAGATCTTATATCTTATGCTAATGAGCGCGGGGACTAGTCACAAGGGCGTTACTTCACTTGGCTAGTCGGCTCGCATAGCATGTTAGCATGTTATTACGCCCCTGTGTGAGTACTAACACGCTATGTGAGCCGACTAGCCAAGTGAAGTAACGCCCTTGGGACTAGTCCCCGCGCTAATTAGCATAAGATATAAGCTCTTTAAAAATACTTTTTCTATAGATGCCTTTATCTATGCTAGTGTATACAGGGACAGTTAGGCAGGGAATAGCAATATACACCCAGGACTGCTCCTGGCTCTGAGTGCAGATTGCACCTGATAGGTTCCCTTTAAAGGGAAACTGTCACCAGAAATTTAGCAAAAAAAATAAAAGATTCCCCTCTGCAGCTCCTGGGCTGCATTCTGGAAAGGTTCCTGTTGCTATTGTGCCCCCTTTGAGACTTAAAATAATACTTTATGAAGTCTTACCTTTTTGTATGCAAATCTGTTTTTATGGTCACGGGGGCGGGCTGCCTGGCGTCCGTTATTCCCCCTCCTGCCGTTGTACGCCGTCCCCCATTGCTCATTTCCATACATGAGGACGCCTTCCTCATGTAACTGTCCTCCTGAAGTTTTGTGCATGCCCAGTGCCACTCTCGCGGGAGTGAGCACTGTGCAAAGTGTGAACGCTTTTGAGGTGATTGCGCAGGCGCGAGATTATGGGCGGCGCTGTGATTGTCATCAGCAGCGTCATCCAAGTACCCGCCCATAATCTCGTGCCCGCGCTTCTCACTCTGCCTCCACCGTTATGCGCAAGCACTGGCCATATGAACCACGTTACCTATTACCATGGGCGCGAGATTATGGGCGGCGCTGTGATTGTCATCAGCAAAGTCATCCAAGTACCCGCCCATAATCTCGTGCAAGCAGTAATAGGTAACATGGTTCATATGGCCAGCACTTGCGCATAACGGTGGAGTCAGAGGGAAAAGTGCGGGCACGAGATTATGGGCGGGTACTTGGTTAACGCTGCTGATGACAATCACAGCGCCGCCCATAATCTCGTGCCTGCGCAATCACCTGAAAAAGCGTTCACATGCGCAAAACTTCGGGAGGACAGTTACATGAGGAAGGTGTCCTTGTGTATGTAAATGAGTAATGGGGGACTGCGTAAAGCGGCAGGAGGGGGAATAACGGACGCCAGACAGCCCGCCCCCGTGACCATAAAAACACATTTGCATACAAAAAGGTAAGACTTCATAAAGTATTTTTGTAGGTCTCAAAGGGGGCACAATAACAACAGGAACCTTTCCAGAATGCAGCCCAGGAGCTGCAGAAGGGGAATCTTTTACTTTTATTGTGAAATTTCTGCTGACAGGTTCCCTTTAACTGGTAGAGGAGCCAGGATAAAGCAGAGCTGAACCTGTTGGGAAGCTAGGACCCAGCAGCTCTGCTCCACAGGCAGGAGACCACTGATCGGTAAGCTAATAGAAGCCTGCAGATGCCACTCTGCATAGGTTATTGTCACTGCTATCTGCAGGAGATAAGTGCTGATTGCACGGTCTCCTCAGCTTCCTGACTCCCCGTGTGTCTGCAGCAGTGAGAAGCCGCACACGGGGAATCAGAACAGCTGCAGACAAACGCAGGCTCCGGGACTGGGGGGGTCGGCTCTGGTGCAGGGGGGGGGGGCTCTGCTGCAGGGGGGTCGCTCTGCTGCAGGGGGTGATTCATACCTCAGCAGCAGTCACAGGAGTAGGTGCGCGCTCGGCTCTGTAATGAATAGTAGAAGGGAGAAACAGCGAGGCGGGGCTACAGTGGGTGGGTGGAGCCGGGATAAACAGCCTCACGGGCGGGACCCGGGATCAAAGGCTCAGAAGAGGGACTGTCCCGCTGTATCCGGGACGGTTGGGAGGTATGGGTAATGGGAGTACCGCCGCTGCTGCAAGGAGTACCGGGGCAGATGGTGTGGAGCAGCAGGGTGTCAGTCCCTCCGCAGGTAGGGAAGGCCCCGGCCTCTGGGGTTTTCGATGGGACATTTGGGAGCGCAGGGTGCAGGGAAACCAGGGTACTCACTGTGGCTAGTCGTGGTGCTGGATGAGGATTATAGAGCAGACACTCACACTGAAGATAAACCAAAGACTCTGTGCAGCACAGTCTCTACAGGGGAGCCCATCCAGGTGTCCGCTCCCACCGGTGTCACTGGGTAATCTGGAGCCGCCTCCGTGCACAAGTTAGTTCTCTGTTGTGGCCCCTTGGCGTGAAGCTGTTGGGGCCCCGCTCACTATGTGTAGTGTAGCTGTGCTCTTGATGGCTAGCACTTGGGATTTTAGTGGGCCACCTTACTGGAAAGGCCTATCCCCCGCGGTGTGCTGTCGCCTTCAATCTCTGAGCTCCTAGGGAAGTTCATAAAGAGATTCTCCTCAGGTTAATTATCAGGACGGATAAACCTGCTCCCGACCTAGGGTCCTGTACCCCGTCGTGCTCGGTACCGGTCAGTTCTTTTGGGTTTCTGATGCCGACAGTCCTCCTAGACTATATCCGTCGCACCCTTTCCAATATCTCTGCCACCGGTCCCCGACTCCTCTGGTCCTGGACCACCGTCTGCAACCCAACCTCGGTCTAGCTCCTCGGGAGCTACTACTCCAGCTCCTCACTCTTTGAGGGCTCTCACTACTCTGCCTCTACTTTCCTCCCACCAGTCTGCCTGCCCCCTAGGTGGGTGGCCTTATTCCGCTTATCCAACCCACTAGTGTGTCTGACAGGTCACGATGTGAGGTGTGATTGGGATTTGTGCTGATGTTAGTGACACTTATTTCTTAGGAACCTGGAACCAGGGGGGGTAGGCCCTGCACCTTTGGTAAGGACTGCAGTACCCTGTGGCACCCTGATATATTCAGGGGCACCACATTCCCCCTTGGTTAAATATAGGTCATCCCCGAGCTACAAGACACAGAGTTTTTATTGATATATATAGGGGCGCTACAGGGATTATTTACATGGGATGATGTCGTGACGCCACCTGTGGTATGCAGCAAGATAGGTGCCGACGCTGCTTTTCAGTTCCCCTGGGGTCAGTGTTGACGCAGCAGAGTTGGAATAGCTCTCCACAGGTAGAGCTGGGCCCCAGGGCTGTTGGGGGTAGTAGTCTGTAACGGCGAGGGCCGGAGGCGCAGGGAATAACTGGACAAGACAGGAATGTGGTCACAAGGACTTTACTAACAGTTCAAGAGTTCCAGGTTAGCACGTCTAGAGAAATGCTGCCCTTGGGGTGCTGAGTCCTGCTGTGATGGGCCCCAGTCGATCCCGGATAGTTTGGAGGCACAACCCAGTACACCCTTTTGTGTTCCTTTCTGGTTGTCTTCCTGCGCTGACCTCTTGTCATGCTGGGTGTGGGGAGAGACACCCAGCAAGTGGACTCCTGGGAGTAAGGGAGGCACAAACACCAAGGGGGGGAACCAGGGGCTCCTGCACTGACCCAAACACTGGGGGCCCCTGCGCTTGCCCTCAAACCACAGGTACCTATAAGGATTAGGAGGTGTGGCCCGCCAATGTGCACCTGTCTCCTAGCCAGACCATAGGACTGATACCCACCACCCACTAATCCATGGGGGTGCAGAAACAAATACAAAATTAACCAGCAAAAGGGAAAAAAACAGAATATACAGCAACAGTAGTCTGAAGCCACATGCAGTCCTGGACAAGCAACTTCTCCAAGTGAAGAGTATAACCCGCACTGGAGGAGTGAGAGGCCCCAAGTTATAAAGGCCCTTAATTATCAGCTGGAGGAAAGGCTCCTCCAACCTGGCAAGGAAACAGAAAAAAAACCCTAAATCAAGCCCCTAAAGAGACAGCATCCATTAACGTCTGGACGATCGCCGGGTCTTTGTGCACCTGGTCCCAGCAGCAGCACCTGAAGGTCCAGACACATCTGTGACAGTACTCCCCCTCCTAGGAGTGACCTCTGGACACTCAGGGCATGGCTTGGCAGGATGCACCCTGTTCTGCCTTCGTCCACGTGTGAGCTGTGTGGACTCCGGCATACAGCTAACCTTCATCCACTGTTTCAATAAACAGACTGTGTTGCCTTTAAGTCTTTATTTATTAAATGATGATGGGTAGGTGGATGATCATAAGAAATGGATGATTAATTGGTAAAAACTATAACAAAAGATACAAATCCAAATCAGCACAGGCATATCACAAATAACAGAATGACATACATAGTAGTACTGGTATTTACAGAATCTGCATAACATAGAGAGCAATGCATATGACTGAATACAACATTTACACTGCTGATGCTGCCCTACACCTGCTCTGCATGTATCACTGCCTATGTAATCTGAGTAGAGCCACTGTTACTTCACAGTGCCTACATAACAACTGTACACATATTCTAACATAAATATGTAGTTTAGTACAATGATGCCTACCGGGATCCACTAGTCAGGAGGAACGATTGAAGAAAAGGAACTGGAGCCAGCTATAGCACCTCTGAATCCTATGGAGGCACCAAGACATCTGCGTCTCCAACTCAGTAAGGGAAGGGAAAAGGGGCAGTCCAAGGAAGTATCTTTTCCTTAAAGCAACAGGCTCCAACCCACAGAAATACTGTGGAGATGTATGAGGAAAACACTTAAAACATAAGAAAGCCAACAGTGACTTCTTGTGGGCAACAAACGATATTACCCTTATCCTATTTAATGAATAGAAGACAGAACACTCCCCGCTTGGCGTTAACCAATGCCACTATTGGACTCCTGAGGGGATAACAACAACACAAGTTCAGTGACTGGTCTGGTGAACAGTTTGTTCTCTCCGAGCTTGCTAACTCTGACCTCTACCTTGCGTACTCTCCCGTCCTTGCTGGGAAAGGGTTTGGTGACCAGGCCGAGTGGCCACTCATTTCGGTGTGATTGACTGTCCTTTACAAGTACCACATCGCCAAGTCTGATGTTTGGATGGTCTTTCTGCCATTTTGTTCTGGTTTGCAGAGTGGAGAGATATTGTTTCCTCCATCTGTCCCAAAAGGCATTGGACACGTTTTGTACTTGCCTCCATTGTCTTCTGTAGAGGTCTTTCTCGGTGAATTCTCCAGGTGGAGCTCCTGGGACACAGGTTTTCTGTGTAAGTAACATGGCAGGAGTAAGAACTGTTGAGTCTCCTGGATCTCCAGAAAGAGCTGTCAATGGCCTAGCATTCATGATAGTTGTAACTTCGGCCAAGAACGTAGTCAAGCTTTCGTGGGTAAGTCTGGTGTTTGCTTGCAAGAGGATAGAATCTAGAATCTTGCGTGCAATTCCTATCATTCTTTCCCAGGTGCCTCCCATGTGCGAAGAGTCTGGCGGGTTGAAGGTCCAGGTACATCCTTGCTCACCTAGGTACCTCTCTACATTTGTGATGTCTAGATTAGAAGGGATTTGGAGTTCTCTTGCTGCTCCAATAAAGTTCGTGCCTCTATCAGAACGAATGTGCTTCACAGGGCCTCTGATAGCGATGAAGCGTCGAAGTGCATTTATGAAACTTGAAGTGTCCATAGATTCTATTACTTCGATATGAACAGCTCTGACAGACAAACAGGTGAATAGAACTGCCCAACACTTTGCTTCAGCATGGACCTTCCTAGTGCATCTTGTAGCTACGGACCAGGGGCCGAACACATCCAGTCCAACGTTGGTGAAGGGGGGTTCAGTACTGAGCCTGTCAGGTGGAAGATTGGCCATCTTCTGGTTTTGGAACATGCCACGAAGTTTGCGACACGTAACGCAGTTGAAGATGAGTTTGCTCGCGCTTCTCTTCGCTCCGACTATCCATAGTCCAGCCGCTCGTAGACTCCCTTCGGTAAACAAACGACCTTGATGTCTCACCAAGATGTGATGATGTTGAATGAGCAAGGTTGTGACGTGATGACGTCCGGGAATTATTACCGGGTGTTTCTCTGAGACTTCTACCTTAGCTTCTTGAATGCGGCCACCTATTTTCAGCAGCCCATCTTTGTCAATGAACGGGTCGAGTTTCCTCACCGCACTGTCTCTAGGAATGGGTAGTCCTTTGTCGAGATTGTCTATTTCCTTGTTGTAGGCTTCATTTTGTACAACATGGAGTATTGTAATCTTGGCTTTCTCTAGGTTGGGAGCAGTAAACGCATGCTTGCAGTGATGCCAACCTTTACTGCATCTCTGATTTGTTGGTAGTTCGGACTTGTAAAACTGAGTCACGTGTAGTAAAAAGGCGATGGCCCTAACAAGTGAGTTCCAGGTTGAGAATCTACTGAACCGATGAGATCCGAGGTGACATCCTGAAACCACTGTATGAAGAGCTGACACTTGAGGACGAAGGTCGTCGTCGACATCTGGATCCACCAGTTCGAATGTATCGGGCCTGCTGATGTAGGATGTTGTCTGGTACAGGAAGGCAGGGCCTGTGAACCATGTAGTGTCCTTAAGGTGACTTGGTGCAACGGATCTAGTCGCATGGTCGGCGGGATTGTGATGAGTAGATACGTAATGCCATTGATCAGGGCAAGTTGATCTTCTTATTCTCAACACCCGGTTGCTGACGTAGACGTAGAAGCGTCGTGTTTCGTTGCAGATGTATCCTAGTACCACCTTGCTGTCAGTGTAGAACTCTGCATCTTTGATCTCCTGATTCATTCCATCTGAGATAAGTTCAGCCAGCTCAACTGCAAGGACGGCAGCACAGAGTTCCAGTCTAGGTATCGTGTGTTCACGGAGTGGCGCCAGTTTTGTCCGACTCATGACGAACCCAATATGGATCTGTTCATTCACATCGGTGGTTTTAAGGTATACTACTGCTGCAATTGCTTTGACTGATGCATCGCAGAAGATACAGAGTCTTTGAGATTTGACTTCTGTGGATGGCACAGGAGCGTATGGTCGGTTCACATGAAGATCGGTCAAGGCCTCGAGAGACTTCCTCCACTCTGCCCACAGGTCTGCCTTTTCTGCAGGAAGTGTATCATCCCAATCAGATGTCTCTTGGGTGAAGTCTCTTAGCATCATTTTACCTTGGACGGTAACTGGAGCTACGAATCCCAGAGGATCGTACAAACTATTCACAAAGGAAAGGACACCTCTACGTGTGAAGGATTTTTCTTCTTTGTTGATCTGAAAGGTGAAGGCATCTGTCTTCAAGTCCCAAAGTAGTCCTAGGCTCCGTTGCATGGGAAGAGAGTCGATGCTCAGGTCTATGCCCTTCAGATCACTGGAATAGTCTTGAGAGGGAAAGGCTTCCATCAGTTCTCGGCTATTGGATGCAATCTTATGCAACCTTAAGTTGGACTGAGAGAGCATTTCTTGAGCTCTTTTTAGAAGACTGATCGCTGCCTCGTTTGTGGGTGTGGATTTCAAGCAGTCGTCTACGTAGAAATCCTTTTCCACAAAGGATCTGACATCCGACCCGTACTTCTCTTCACCTTCTTTGGCGGAATTCCTGAGACCGTAGATAGCCACTGCGGGGGAAGGACTATTCCCGAAGATGTGTACCCTCATCCGGTACTCTATGATGTCTTTATCTGGGTCGTTGTCACGGTACCAGAAGAACCTCAGGTAGTTTCTGTGTTCCTTTTTGACGAGAAAGCGGTGAAACATCTGTTGGATGTCAGCCATAAATGCCACCGTATCTCTGCGGAAACAGAGTAGAACTTCTAGGAGTCTGTTGTTGAGGTCTGGGCCAGATAGTAGGACATCATTCAACGAGACGTCTTCGCACTTGGCCCTTGAGTCGAACACCACTCTTATTTGGCCTGGCTTTTTAGGATGGTACACTCTGAAGATGGGTAAGTACCAGCGTTCCTCAGAGTCTCGTAGTGTAGGTGCGATCTCTGCATGGTTATTTCGGAATATCTTCTCCATGAAGGTAAAGAAATGTTCTCTCATCTCGGGAGAGTTCTTGAGCTTGTGTCTGAGGGAGACAAATCGACTGTAGACCTGTTCCCTGTTGTTGGGTAGGCGTTGTCTCCATGGTCAGAATGGTAAGGGTGCCACCCAGCTGTTCGACTTGTCTTTGGTTATTTCTTGGTCCATGATGTCCAAGAACATCCTGTCTTCTATGGACATTGCTGTTTTATTGTCCTCTTTGGTCCTGTGGAAGACTGTACAGCCTACGTGGTCTTGTTCGCCCTCACAAGCGTGGTCTTCGTTGGAAGGAACTGCGAAAAGACATGGCAGAGGAGTACTGCTTGCTAATTCCTTTACCAACAGACTGTTGTGACATGGTCGGAAGAAAGACGGACGTCCATTTTCTAGTGTGTTGGTGAGCATACTGTTGACTGAGGCTGGCTTGTGTGCTCCTCCTAGACAGACATCTCCTATTACGTCCCATCCTAGGTCAAGTCTCTGCGCATATGGAGCGTTCTGGAAGCCGTTAATGGACTCTCTAGCCTTATGCACGCGTAGCATGTCTCTTCCAAGGAGTAAGGCTATTGGAGCTTCTGAGTCCAGTTCTGGAATCAGGTGAGCTACACGCTTCAGATGGGGGTGATGAGCTGCTACCTCTGGTGAAGGTATCTCGGACCTGTTGTCAGGAATCTGGTTGCACTCCAGTATGGTAGGTAATGATAGGCAGGTCTGACCATCTATGGATTCCACCTTGTATCCGCTTGCCTTCCTCCCTGCCGTCTCAACAGTACCTGAACATGTCTTCAAGGAGTAGGGAGAACCGGGGCCTGCAATGTTGAAACTGCTGAAGAAGATGGACTTGGCAAGAGACCTGTTGCTCTGGTCGTCCAAGATCGCATAGATCTTAATTGCTTTGTCCCTGCGGCCTGCTGGGTAGACTCTGACAAGGCAAATTTTCGAACATGACCTTCCTCCTGTGAGTCCTTTACAGATCTCCGTACATTGAGAGGTAACCACCGTGGTGTCTTCATCAATGTTCTTCTGTTTTCCATCGTGTTCTTCTGCTTGCGGCAACACTCGTGTAGGTGGTCCAGGGTGTAAGGCTGTATTGTGATCCGTGCTGTCACATTCTGCACATTTCACGCTAGCTTCGCAGTTCCTGGCCATGTGCGATGTTGCAGCACAGCATTTGAAGCAGATGTTGTGTTCCTTGAGGAAGCCTTTGCGATCCTCTAGAGACTTCTCCCTGAAGGCTCTGCATTTTAGTAGAGGATGAGAAAACCAAAAAACCTCATAACCATTATAATATTGTATAACCACCAGAGACTACCTCAAGTGAGGGGCTCTGTGGTGAGCACCTACTCATTGAAACACATGAATACACAGGAGAAACAGAGTATATAAGGTGCAAAATTATAACAAAGTTTATTATAGTGCATGATTAAAATGACACACAAAGAATCATCAGGGTCAGAATAAAACCACAATATAAAACCACATAGAGGGGTAAGTGTTCTATGGGGCTCGGATTGCCTGGGAAAAATACCAGTTATAGAATATCAAGCACAAAAAAACATCCATGAAGTAAAAAGTAACACATTCAGTATGGAAAAATCATTGCTCATTAAAGCATCATGGAAATGGATATTAAAACTGGTAAAGTGCATGTGCTAAATCATAACATAATGAATACCATGAGCAGTAATACTGAGGTAGTTGTCCTAAGGCAAGGTGCTGTCAGAGGCAAAGAGAGCTCCCAAGGGGATATAACCATCCAATCTACCCTGAGGCCATCCTTCAACGTACGTTTCGCTTGGTAGTGTAATCACAGTGGCTCCAGCTTCATCAGGAATAGGCGATATGTTTGCATTTGGAAGGCTGCTTTTGAATGCTATCAGCCATTGACTTCCGGGTGCTCCGCCCCCCTAGTGACGCGCGCCGAGACCAGGCACACCCCCAAAACACCGCCGCGAGCGCAGTCAGACCTAGGAGTACGAGCGGGGGAGTGGGGACGCGTCACCCATGTCCCACGCTGACGCCATGATCGGTGGTGACCGCGATCACGGCAGTGAAGGAGGCGGGCACGGCCACGGAGCGCGATCGGTGGGCGGTGAACAAGGAGGTCAGGTGACCGGGTAAACATCACATGACAGAAAAAGGAGGCGGCAACAATAGGACGTTTCCTGTTTATTCCGTTACCGAAGTAAATGTACTGGAAAGTCCACATTCAAGAGGCTACCATGATCCATATAATATGCTGGAGTGGAATCTCCTCATGTAGATCCATAAAGTCCATATATGGTGACATCAAGAAAATCGGAAAATATGTCCAGATCATATGCCGCACTTGATCCATTTATTGAAAGTGTGTTAATACAATCAACAGCTGTAAATATGATTGAAAAAATATATATATGGTTAGTACCCATCATTAAGCATAGCAGCCATCACAGGGAAAAAGGGGGGGATGGAACATGAATTATGACCATGAAATTGTTGAGGATAAAGAATTGAGTATCCAAAAATACTTAATTCAGCCATTTCATAGACTCAGTTATATAGTTCAGTAGATGTGAACTAACACACACATTTGTGAATGCTTTTGTTTCTTACTAACATGTATATATGTATATTGCATATTCAGTGTATTTTCCTTAGACACAGTATATACCACCACATGTAATTGTAAAGATGGCTGCTATTTCCTGTTCTCCACCCAAGACAGATGGACAAAGAAATTCCTGGAGCCTAGACTGACCAATCCACGGAGAATATGCAGATCTCTCTACGTCATGAAGCCCTGACTTACGATACTTGATTGGACTAAAACTTTTGTTCACACCCCCTTACTGTTTGGTCTAGAGTTTCTTTCAAACAATAAAAAACACACTTGGTCAAGAGCCAGTCATGGAGATAGATATAACTGACTTGCTGTGCAGTTATTTATTCTCGTGTGCACACATGACATTTTTAATTAGAAGCAGCAGCCGGATATCGAGAGATCCTTTGAGTCTCATCATCATCGTCATTCTGAACTTGACAGTTGGCGCGCCAAGTGTGGGGCCACCGAGAAGAGTGAGTCAGAGCTTCCACTTTCCGGACGTCTGGGGCTACTCCACAAGTATCCAGGTGTTGCTCGATATCGAGGATTTGATCGCCCTCCGTTTCACGGTAAGAACATCATATACATTGTGTGTGCTGTTTTACCTGTGGATCGAGAGACACCTGGTGAAGGTGGGTGGTCACTAGTCCGGAGAATGGTAGTGCACCGGAGACCTAACGGTGTGACTGTCGCTCGCCGGTGACCGAGAGAAACCCAGACCCTATAGGTGCTGGCTTTTAGGTCTTTTGTAAAGTATCCGGCTGTCTGCATTTCTTCGCTGTGTTAGAGAGAAGGGGGGCTGATAGTGCCCACACGGAGGCTAAGGAGCTGCTGTCTTTGTTCTGTGAAAAAGCGGGGGGGGAAGTTAATCACCCACTGCCTGCAGTTTTTTTCTTCTTCACTGAGAGCGAAGAGGCAGACTGCGGGGGTCTGGTGGAGCCCAGGGATATCTATAGCAGTCTTTCTATTGAGAGCAAAGAATGCGAGAGGGGGGAGCAGAGGCCCACAGAGGCAGCTACATCCTTACATTCTTACACTCAGAGGAAGCAAAAAGGTGGGGGCCATATGTCCACCAGCTGCTTGAGACAGAGCGGAGATCAAGTTACACAGCTCGGTCTCTGCTGTCTTTTAGCTGAGAAACAAGGGGGGTGGAAGAGTGAAGAGGCAGACGCCAGTGGTCAAAACAGCGCAGCTCTTTGCAGTGAAGAGAAAGGAGGGGTCAGTTGGGTAATATACAGGAGATGGCTGCAGCCTTTGACAAGTGTTATTTTGGTTTGGATTAGAGAGAAATTAATGCGTTTTTCAGTCTTTTTAAATTGTTTGTTTTTTGAACAGAAGTATGAGAACTAGCGATTCCCCTGTGTTGCGGATAACACAGCCACTGTTTGTTAGATATTAGATATTAAATATTGAATATTAAATATTAAATATTGAATATTGAATGTTGGATAGATAATAGACGAGGCGGGAAGGGTTCTGTTAACTTAAAGTGGATTTAGTGTATTCCCCTGCGGTTTAGGCGCATGTCACTGTCTGCGTGGCAGACGAGGCGGGAAAGGAACTCACTTTAGTTAAGGTAAAAGTGTCGGAATTAGCGTATTCCCCTGTGTATTAAACGTGAGTCACTGTTATGAAGGGGTAGGTCTTCATAACGAGACGGGAAAGAATTTCGGTTGGAGCCGGCCGGTCCAATTAAGCACTGTATACTCTGTTCAAAAGATAAATATGTTGTTTTTAGTAAAAGCTGAGAACGCTGTCGCCCTAGTTACAAAAAACGGAAAAAATATAAAAGATTGCAAAAAGTTGTGTAAAATCGTTGGACTACCACTAGATGGCAGGCTGCAACCCATGTACTGAAGTTCAGATTAATCTCCAGTGAGAGTATACTGGAGAACAAAGACCTCATTCACTGTCTGTTGCTGTTTGTAGAATCACTGAATGTTTTTCTCTAGCGGTGCCTCATTGTTCTTCTCTAGAAGTCATTATATCTGGTGCTAATCAAATCTCTCCTTTGTATGCTGGAATGCAAATTTACAGGCACTAAAAGTATCCCTGGTTTACTACGTAGTTCCAGCCACTCCCAGTACACCCAGGGAGTCACAACATGGATGCTACACCCGGAAGTCAGGTGTCTGGAACTTCCTGTGGCAGCCGTCTTGCTACACCCACTGATGGCAGTACACCTCATGGGCCACACCCCTCGCAATGGCTCTTTGTTCAAAGCTCTCCACCCATCCCCCGGTGGGAGGTGTTCTGTGGTATAAATGACTAACACATTTGAATAAGTATAAATTGTATATTTGTTTACTCAGCTATCCCATAAATGCAAGTCAAAGATAAGTAAGTGAAACTTTTACGGAATTGATGTGGAAAGATCTGTTCACATAAAATCAATTGGTATTTTAGAAGTCCTGCAGCATTATATCATGAAACAAAATAGAGGAAGGTAAATATATATATCTTTGTACTGTGTTAGTTAATTTAAAACAAAAATTGTAAACGACTTACCCATACTGATGTCAAAATGTATCAAATCCATTTGTAAAAAGGAATTAGGAAAAATGTATAATGCATCCAATGTAGATATGGGAAATGGATGTGTTCACTGCTACGTCTTTGTTATAACAAAGGATGAGGTTTTTTTTTTTTTTCTTCCTCTCTCGCTTTTAAGAAATAAGGATGGAATGTGTCTTGATGGAATGTGTCTTTCCCCAATAGTGTCGTAAGTTTGGTTTAACCCTTAGAGTTCAGGATTTCCCATTTTTAGTTTACTGCTTATACCGGAATAGGTAATATTAGATTTCATGGGATGTGCGATATAATTTGTGTTGTTTTGTTTTTAATGGCGATTTATTTGAACAATATATTTTTATTTTGTGACTCTATCACCTTTTCTGTTTTTATGATTATTTCTAAACAATTTATATATTTTTGCAGGTTAGTCGCCTAGTCACAACTGTCATTTAATCATGTCTCAGTTGTTTCTACTATGAAAGGTTTTTCTTTTCTTTATGGATACAGTGTTGTTTATTGTAAGGTTTTAAAATTTCCCAGTAATGTATATTGTTGTGAGATATACGTTATTTTCAGTGTTTGTTCTTTTTAGGTTTTAGTATGTGGCTAATTTATTACTTGCTGTTTTATCTTTTCTTTTAGGGAATACCAGTATAAAAACGCTGAATTTTGCCATATTGGTAAATAAACAATTAAACAAGGGGGGAATAAGGTATTAATTATATTCTCCAGTTTCTTGGAGGGCGCAGCAGGCATATTAGATAGGTTTTGAAGCTGACCTTTTTCCCATAGGTTATGTTTATTAGATTACTATGAGGTATATCTGTTAACTGAAATAGGAAAGTCTTGTCTTATATGTTTATTTGTTTATTTGTTTGTTTATTTATTTAGTATTCTCAGTCATGTGAGGTATAGATGACCACTAATTGTATTATGATCAGAGATAAAGTTATAAGAATGATCTAATGTATATTTTTTTAAGTTTTTGTTTTTATAGATGAAATCAGATGGTGGTCGATTCTGCACTGGATATGCTGCTGTTTACACCACATGAGGTAGTCTAAATTCCAATCCTATTGATACAGGAGACAGTGATGCATTAATGCCTCTCTTGATGGGTAGAACAGGAGTGGGTAAGAGTCTTTAGAGGTGTATGTAGGTTGTAGATTTTTTCCTGTTGTCAAATGAATTAGGTATGCCGAAAAGAAAGTCTAGATCTGAGCTGATGGATTCGGATGGAGATCCTCGCACAGGTGCAGCTGACCAAGAAGCAGTGAACGGGCCTAGAGTTGAGAGTCTTTCACCAATACCGACCATGCCTTGGTGACACCGGTCACGTCAGTGACTTCTGTCACTCCTTGTGTTCTTAAATCCCTACAGGAACAAGCAAAGCAACAAGGAATGGAGTGTGACATGCAGGGAGCCAGCTGACTGAGGAAGGTCTGTGGACAAAGGGTGGTAAGCTTTCTCTGCCATGAGAGCTCTTCTTAATGATTGGCCAGGTAATATCTGTGAAAGACAATTGTCAGTGTGTGCTTTGGTGACACCAGGGTTCAGTACCCAGGTGGGCAGATTCACCCAATCTCGTGAGAGAAGTGCCTAGAACGAAGTGAGAAAAAAAAACTGTAAAGAGTCCGTAGAAACACCCTGCACCTACTCTACCCATTCTTAGAGACTGCAAACTGATTATAGATGTATATCATGAGCACGTTGTATGCAAGTCTGTGCGTGTTGTGTAAATTTCTTTCCAGGTTTGGTCAGAGGTATTCCAGTGCAGAAAACGACATTATTGTTGAGAAGCACATGAAGGTGGTATGTAAAGAAAAATGTGTTTACAAAAAGTGTATATTTTATAGAAAAGTGGAAACTAGTAAATCGTGTATAAAATGTATGTTTTGTTTCCTTTTTGCAATAAGCAGGTCTTTATGTAAGATGTTTTTGGTTTAGCATAGACATGTATATTTTTATATAATTGACTGAATAGTGTGATAAACAGGTGTATTCTCCAATTCCAGATCTTAAATCAGAGCTATTAGCATATGGTCTCCAGTCAGGAGACTGATTGATCCTAAAGGACAAGAGAGAAAGAGCCATGAGTCAACACTAGAGGAGCTGATCCAACCACAGAAAAATCTATGGATCCACACCTCGCATTGTAGAAGGGATCATCAACCAGAGCTGCACTGAGCGTTCTGCTCATATTTATCCTTTTCAGAAAACCCTGTATAGTTTTAGACCAGCATTGCCAGAACAGTTAGAAGAGAGGACTTAGAGAACCTTGAGACATGGGAAAGTCCAACTACAAAGGGTGAGGACTCGCCTAGGAGTCCTTGGTCTCAAACTGGTGAAGAAAACCCCTTTCCCCTTTCCGCCCATGTTTCAACGTTCAGTTAGGCAGGTTTTTCAACAGATCTTTCTACCTCTCTTCCTAAGGGAACACAGTACCCTTAGAATTTAGAAATGGCAGAAGTAAGTCTTTAGGGGGGACTGTTGAGGATAAAGAATTGAGTATCCAAAAATACTTAATTCAGCCATTTCATAGACTCAGTTATATAGTTCAGTAGATGTGAACTAACACACACATTTGTGAATGCTTTTGTTTCTTACTAACATGTATATATGTATATTGCATATTCAGTGTATTTTCCTTAGACACAGTATATACCACCACATGTAATTGTAAAGATGGCTGCTATTTCCTGTTCTCCACCCAAGACAGATGGACAAAGAAATTCCTGGAGCCTAGACTGACCAATCCACGGAGAATATGCAGATCTCTCTACGTCATGAAGCCCTGACTTACGATACTTGATTGGACTAAAACTTTTGTTCACACCCCCTTACTGTTTGGTCTAGAGTTTCTTTCAAACAATAAAAAACACACTTGGTCAAGAGCCAGTCATGGAGATAGATATAACTGACTTGCTGTGCAGTTATTTATTCTCGTGTGCACACATGACATTTTTAATTAGAAGCAGCAGCCGGATATCGAGAGATCCTTTGAGTCTCATCATCATCGTCATTCTGAACTTGACAAAATAAATATATATATAAATACATATGTATAAATGTGAATAATAAGACCATAAGAATTATGTGGATACATGTTTTAAAAGCAAATAAAAAGGTCACAAGTGAGGGTGAAAAGGACGGAGGAACTAGATCTATATAACCAGATTATGAGACCTACAAAAAGGGAACGAAGCTGATAGCTTCGTTTAACCCTTTTGGCACCAGAGTGTCAAGCGTGGAGATCCATCGGGTTTCACATTGGGCCAATAACCGTTTTAGGTTCCCACCCCTAGATCCACCATTGATGGAATCGATGCCACGTATTAGGAGAAGCGTGGCATCGCATGCATGATGTTTTTTAAAATGGCGGGGGAGGGTTTTCAGCAGAGACCAATCCTCCACGGATGCAGCTGCTGTGATGTCACGCACATGCTCCCTGACCCTAACGCGGAGCTCACGAGAAGTAAGCCCCACGTAGATCAGGGAGCATGGGCACGTGGCGAAATACACCACATGTGTGGTGCCACACGAGATGTATTTACGGATGGTATAGGTTTTTCTGCCATCCGAGGAGGTAAAGGTCTTGCTGCGAATGATGTTGTTACAGGCTAGACAATGTCCGCATTTAAAACATCCGACAAGTGGGTCACGATTGCTGAAGGGATTCTGTATATTAGGCACATAGTGGCTCCTCACTACAATATCTCTAATACTGGGAGCCCGTCTAGCTGTCATGAGTGGGGTACCAGTGATGAGACCTGAAAGTACCGGATCAGATGTTAAGATCGGCCAATGTTTGTAAAGTATGTCTCTCATCGTACCCCACTCATGATTATAGGTTCCAATGAACCTGAGTTCACCTTCCGTGAGACTTTTTTTGGGTCTATAAGTGAGGAGTTGTGTCCTAGGTGTGTTTTTTGCTCTAAGATATCCCCTCTTGATCATTCTACCACTGTAGCCCCGATCCTGGAAACGACGCCTGAGATCGGTTGATTGGGCCTCAAATTTGTTGCTAGAGGAGCAAATTCGTCGCATCCGTAGGAACTGACCGGTGGGGATGGCTCTTATGGTAGAAGGCATGTGGGCTGATGAGGCGTGCAGCAGAGCATTGACCGAGGTATCTTTACGGAAGACATCTGTTTGTACCATATGATCATCTCTGACCTCTATCTTGATGTCCAAAAAATCAATGCTACTGCTGCTGTGCCTAAAAGTCAGCCTGATGTTATAATCATTAATATTCAGTAATTTCATAAAATCCTCAAGCTGCCCCACTGTACCCTGCCAAATGAACAAAATATCATCAATGTACCTTAGCCAGCACTGCACATGGGCGCTGGCCCCCACGCCCTCGTCGCCAAAGATGGTCCGTTCCCAATATCCTAGGAAAAGATTGGCGTACGAAGGCGCACAGGCCGCGCCCATCGCAGTGCCACGCCTCTGAAGGTAACATTGATCTCTGAAAAGAAAAAACTTGTGGGTTAAAGCAAAGCGGAGCAGCTCGAGGATTAACATGCCCATCTCACCATCCCGACCGTCAGCTCCCAGGAAAAAACGAAATCATCGTGATGGGCTAGCTGCAGTTCGTTTTTTCCTGGGAGCTGACGGTCGGGATGGTGAGATGGGCATGTTAATCCTCGAGCTGCTCCGCTTTGCTTTAACCCACAACTTTTTTCTTTTCAGAGATCAATGTTACCTTCAGAGGCGTGGCACTGCGATGGGCGCGGCCTGTGCGCCTTCGTACGCCAATCTTTTCCTAGGATATTGGGAACGGACCATCTTTGGCGACGAGGGCGTGGGGGCCAGCGCCCATGTGCAGTGCTGGCTAAGGTACATTGATGATATTTTGTTCATTTGGCAGGGTA
Source organism: Anomaloglossus baeobatrachus (assembly GCF_048569485.1). NCBI lineage: Eukaryota > Metazoa > Chordata > Amphibia > Anura > Aromobatidae > Anomaloglossus > Anomaloglossus baeobatrachus. Next base: position 581,840,028 of record NC_134358.1, on the reverse strand, counting down.
CAGTGGGGCAGCTTGAGGATTTTATGAAATTACTGAATATTAATGATTATAACATCAGGCTGACTTTTAGGCACAGCAGCAGTAGCATTGATTTTTTGGACATCAAGATAGAGGTCGGAGATGATCATATGGTACAAACAGATGTCTTCCGTAAAGATACCTCGGTCAATGCTCTGCTGCACGCCTCATCAGCCCACATGCCTTCTACCATAAGAGCCATCCCCACCGGTCAGTTCCTACGGATGCGACGAATTTGCTCCTCTAGCAACAAATTTGAGGCCCAATCAACCGATCTCAGGCGTCGTTTCCAGGATCGGGGCTACAGTGGTAGAATGATCAAGAGGGGATATCTTAGAGCAAAAAACACACCTAGGACACAACTCCTCACTTATAGACCCAAAAAAAGTCTCACGGAAGGTGAACTCAGGTTCATTGGAACCTATAATCATGAGTGGGGTACGATGAGAGACATACTTTACAAACATTGGCCGATCTTAACATCTGATCCGGTACTTTCAGGTCTCATCACTGGTACCCCACTCATGACAGCTAGACGGGCTCCCAGTATTAGAGATATTGTAGTGAGGAGCCACTATGTGCCTAATATACAGAATCCCTTCAGCAATCGTGACCCACTTGTCGGATGTTTTAAATGCGGACATTGTCTAGCCTGTAACAACATCATTCGCAGCAAGACCTTTACCTCCTCGGATGGCAGAAAAACCTATACCATCCGTAAATACATCTCGTGTGGCACCACACACGTGATGTATTTCGCCACGTGCCCATGCTCCCTGATCTACGTGGGGCTTACTTCTCGTGAGCTCCGCGTTAGGGTCAGGGAGCATGTGCGTGACATCACAGCAGCTGCATCCGTGGAGGATTGGTCTCTGCTGAAAACCCTCCCCCGCCATTTTAAAAAACATCATGCATGCGATGCCACGCTTCTCCTAATACGTGGCATCGATTCCATCAATGGTGGATCTAGGGGTGGGAACCTAAAACGGTTATTGGCCCAATGTGAAACCCGATGGATCTCCACGCTTGACACTCTGGTGCCAAAAGGGTTAAACGAAGCTATCAGCTTCGTTCCCTTTTTGTAGGTCTCATAATCTGGTTATATAGATCTAGTTCCTCCGTCCTTTTCACCCTCACTTGTGACCTTTTTATTTGCTTTTAAAACATGTATCCACATAATTCTTATGGTCTTATTATTCACATTTATACATATGTATTTATATATATATTTATTTCATGGTCATAATTCATGTTCCATCCCCCCCTTTTTCCCTGTGATGGCTGCTATGCTTAATGATGGGTACTAACCATATATATATTTTTTCAATCATATTTACAGCTGTTGATTGTATTAACACACTTTCAATAAATGGATCAAGTGCGGCATATGATCTGGACATATTTTCCGATTTTCTTGATGTCACCATATATGGACTTTATGGATCTACATGAGGAGATTCCACTCCAGCATATTATATGGATCATGGTAGCCTCTTGAATGTGGACTTTCCAGTACATTTACTTCGGTAACGGAATAAACAGGAAACGTCCTATTGTTCCCGCCTCCTTTTTCTGTCATGTGATGTTTACCCGGTCACCTGACCTCCTTGTTCACCGCCCACCGATCGCGCTCCGTGGCCGTGCCCGCCTCCTTCACTGCCGTGATCGCGGTCACCACCGACCATGGCGTCAGCGTGGGACATGGGTTACGCGTCCCCACTCCCCCGCTCGTACTCCTAGGTCTGACTGCGCTCGCGGCGGTGTTTTGGGGGCGTGCCTGGTCTCGGCGCGCGTCACTAGGGGGGGCGGAGCACCCAGAAGTCAATGGCTGATAGCATTCAAAAGCAGCCTTCCAAATGCCAAACATATCGCCTATTCCTGATGAAGCTGGAGCCACTGTGATTACACTACCAAGCGAAACGTACGTTGAAGGATGGCCTCAGGGTAGATTGGATGGTTATATCCCCTTGGGAGCTCTCTTTGCCTCTGACAGCACCTTGCCTTAGGACAACTACCTCAGTATTACTGCTCATGGTATTCATTATGTTATGATTTAGCACATGCACTTTACCAGTTTTAATATCCATTTCCATGATGCTTTAATGAGCAATGATTTTTCCATACTGAATGTGTTACTTTTTACTTCATGGATGGTTTTTTGTGCTTGATATTCTATAACTGGTATTTTTCCCAGGCAATCCGAGCCCCATAGAACACTTACCCCTCTATGTGGTTTTATATTGTGGTTTTATTCTGACCCTGATGATTCTTTGTGTGTCATTTTAATCATGCACTATAATAAACTTTGTTATAATTTTGCACCTTATATACTCTGTTTCTCCTGTGTATTCATTTTAGTAGAGGATGTGGTTTCCGGTGTAGAGGACACTGTTTACTGATATCCTGGGGTTTGTTCTCTTCTGGAGGATGCTTACTCTCTTTGTGAGCAGGACCTGAGGAGACAATGTTAGTTTTGTGGACTGCCACGGGTGCCCTACTGGGTTTGACACCGGGGGCGGTGGTACATGACAGAGTAAAATCAAAACTAGGGTCATTTCTGATTTTAGCTTGCTGAGCTACAAAACCTACAAATACAGCAAAGGGCGGGAATGGCGCGTTATGTGTTTGCTTATACCGTGAACTGTGTGAGACCCACTTTTCTTGTAGATTGTAAGGACGTTTTTGCACTATCGGATTGACACCCCTAGCGGTATCCAAGAATGCCAATCCGGGCAAATCTCCTTCCTCTTGGGCAACCTGTAACTCTACTAACAGATCGCTTAGCTCTCTTAGCCTTTGAAAGCCTTTGGGTCCTATCTTAGGGAAGTCATCAATTCTTTTAAACAAAGCATTTTCAATAACTTCTATGGACCCATAGCATTCATCAAGTCTCTTCCACGCCAAGTGTAGACCTTTGGGTGGGTTTTTAATGTTAATGTCTCTTAGTCTTTTGGCGTGTTCTACCGATTCACTACCAAGCCATTTTACCAGGAGATCTAACTCCTCACTACAAGAAAGGTTCAAACCTCTTATGGTGTTCTGGAACGAGGCTCGCCACGACCTATAATTCTCGGCACGATCATCGAACTTTACAAGTCCTTTTGTGACCAGATCTCGACGAGCAAAGAACTTTGCAAAGTCCATGGTGGCTTGGTCAGTGCTGGTGCGAGTCGGTGTGTGGTCGTGTCTATTGTGTGGTGCATCACCATACCTGTAGGGTGTTTCCGCCTTCGGAAAGTCAGCATAGTACCTCCCCGGAGAGGAAGGTGTCTCTTTGTGGTAAGATGGTGGTTGTACCTTCCGCTCTGTGGAATAGTAGTTTTGGTGAACCTCCTCGTGCTGTACACTCTCTTGCTTGAAGCGGTGTAATTCGAGGTTGGATGGTTGGCCGTCTGCGTAGTCTGTTCGGTGAAGCACATCTGAGCTGTCATCTATCCTGGAGTATTGGTAGACGTATTCTGTGACGCGCTGTGCTGGATCCTGCTGGTTTAGGTCCGGCCCAAGAACATCGCTGCGTCTTTCTCCGGGGTGCTCTGCCGCTTCCAGGAACTCTGCCTTGGCTATTGCGGCCGCTGTCTCCTTTTCTTCGGCAAGTCTTTCTAGAGTCAGTTGCAGACGTGCACTCTCTGCTTCTTGTTCTGATTGCAGACGTGCACTCTCTGTCTGTTTTAGTTTGAGTTGCATTTCCTGTTCAGCGAAGGAGGACCTCACTTTAGCTGCTTCAGCCTCAGCGCGGGCGACGGCAGCGAGCTCCCTAATTGAGGACTTAGTAGAGCTTGCCCGTGACCTTGTCTTCAGGAAAGACGCTCGGCTGACAGACATTGTGCACTTGGCTGCAGACTACTTTAGCGGGAAACAGAGTCTATTTGCGGACGGCCTTCCGCGTGGTGGAGAGTGGAATGGTGGTTTCTGGCATACTGCGGTTTAGTCACTGCGGCTGTATGGTGGCTGCTGCGACATCCATATGCGGTACAGCGTGGATGTTAGCGGTCCCGTACTAGAGCCTGCGACCGGCTATCTTTACTGGAGCTGGACTGCGCTCTTGTTCTATGTAGCTGTATGGCGGCTGCTGTAATACCCGTGTGCCGTGTAGCGTGGGTGTTAGCTGTCCCGTACAGTTCGTACAATCGCTGCCTGCGACCAGCAGCCCGTTTTTACTGTTCTGCCTTCGTACACGTGTGAGCTGTGTGGACTCCGGCATACAGCTAACCTTCATCCACTGTTTCAATAAACAGACTGTGTTGCCTTTAAGTCTTTATTTATTAAATGATGATGGATAGGTGGATAATCATAAGAAATGGATGATTAATTGGTAAAAACTATAACAAAAGATACAAATCCAAATTAGTACAGGCATATCACAAATAACAGAATGACATGCATAGTAGTACTGGTATTTACAGAACCTGCATAACATAGAGAGCAATGCATATGACTGAATACAACATTTACACTGCTAATGCTGCCCTACACCTGCTCTGCATGTATCACGGCCTATGTAATCTGAGTAGCGCCACTGTTACTTCACAGTGCCTACATAACAACTGTACACATATTCTAACATAAATATGTAGTTTAGTACAATGATTCCTACCGGGAACCACTAGTCAGGAGGAACGATTGAAGAAAAGGAACTGGAGCCAGCTATAGCACCTCTAAATCCTATGGAGGCACCAAGACATCTGCGTCTCCAACTCAGTAAGGGAAGGGAAAAGGGGCAGTCCAAGGAAGTATCTTTTCCTTAAAGCAACAGGCTCCAACCCACAGAAATACTGTGGAGATGTATGAGGAAAACACTTAAAGCACAAGAAAGCCAACAGTGACCTCTTGTGGGCAACAAACGATATTACCCTTATCCTATTTAATGAATAGAAGACAGAACACACCCTATAAAAAGCACGAATCAACCTGGCAGCGTTCACTTCAGATGTCGGAACCCAACTCCTGTCCTCCGGACCGTAACCTCTCCAATGCACTAAATATTGCAAGGAATTGCACAGAAGATGGGAATCCAAGATTCTGGAAATTTCAAACTCAAGATTCCCTTCAACCAAAATGGGCACAGGAGGCAATAGAAACGGTACGGCCGGAGTGACATACTTATTAAGAAGAGTCCGGTGAAACACATTATGGATTATCAGGGCGGTAGGCAGCTCAAGACGGAAAGCCACTGGGTTGATGATGGTAGAAATCTTGAACGGGCCAATGAACCTGGGGCCCAGTTTCCACTAAGGCACCTTCAACTTAATGTTACGTGTCGACAACCACACCAGATCATCCACAACCAGGTCCGGACCAGGTACACGCTCTCTATCAGCCGTGCATTTATACTTGTCACCCATACATCTCGGATTGCTCAGAACCCCTTGTGGAGACACGAGGTCATTGGGTGCTCTCGTCCGCTGGCCCGGCCGCCTTTAGAAAGACAGCATGGCCCAGGGCTCATCCCAACTGAACGCCGACCTCCTTAACCGTTGGCGGAACACTACTCAGACAACACAGGGTGAGGGAATCACAATATTAAGACTTTATTGGATCCCCAAACAATTAATGGCAAATAGCACATAACCAGCAAAACACACAAATGTAACAGGCAACAGTTTCTCACCCTTCCGCTGGTTCACCAGGTATTTAGAATGTCCGTGCCTCAAAGCTTCCAGGGCTACTTACTCCAATCCAGCAACACCCTGCTTTTGGCGGGCACCCACCGAGAATGGAATAACGCCAGATTCAGGAAGCTGGCTGAGGTCTGCAAAGTTTGTAGCCAGGTGACCAAATTCACCCAACCTGGGTTTCATCCTTAAGTAGTCTCTGGTATGATGATGTGATATAATCCTGGCAGCCGGTGTCGAAATCCCTAGACTGTGGTATGGTCTCCAATCGGAATCGGAGTCCCTAGATTGAAGCCATGTAGCCAAGTGATCCTCTAGTCGGAGCCAAAGTCCCTAGACCGAGTCCACAAGGCATCCTGGTTCTGATCCCCTAGCCAGCTCCTAAGAGCTTAGATTGGATCATGCAACATCCATCAACGCTGGTGACTCCAAGAAGTCCCCTTTTATGGCCATAGCCTTCCCTTCGGATATATAGTCCCTTATCGGATTGGTTGTACAAGATTGCTTCTCTTATTGGATGAATTTAAAGCTATATTCAAATATCGAGAGACAGGTAAGTTACATAACATCTAGCAATTCACTTAGTAATACAATGGGAAGGTTGCATAATTGAGTTATCTGGGTGTCTGGCCTTCAGTGGCCAAAACAATTACATGAGTCAACAAAAACTTCAATACTAAACTCCCAAGAGTCTTGTAGAACAATGAGGGATTATCCCCCATCTGTAAACAAACTGTCTTCATGTCTGGCCGAATGTTAAGAAAGTTAACCCATGCTAGGCACTCAAAGTCCATGTCATCAGATTCCTGCCCCTTCTTAATATTAGCCAGACAGGATGGGCTTCCGATCACCCTTCTCCTCTTGACGGCATTGTCCTTTTTAATGGTGAGGTCAGCAGCAGCGGCTTGCATCTATACACCTCCCCATGTGTCACGTCCCCGCTGGAGTCCGCTCCTGCGACTTCTGCTCCGATCGCCAAACAACGCCATGTTCCCTCCATGGATAGTCCTGGTGATGGGAGAGGAGTCGGTGCTCGTGGCTCTGCGGAGCACAGGCTCCGCTCATCCACTAGGCTGGGTTTCCCTGGAACCTGCAGTAACACTGGTTGACTGTAGGTGGTGTGTGTCTTCCAGCTGAAGTTGCCAACATTCACCTGCAGCCAATGGGAAGACACCACACCCTTCTTATTCCACCTCCTGTCACATGACCACTGCCAGAGATAGTTCTGTACTCCTGGCTCATGTGCTGTTTGTATTGTGATTCCTGTGCGCTGACCTTTGGTTGTTGTTTGACTACCCTCCTGCCTGTCGTTTTTGTACTTTGCTGCCAGTTCCGGATTTGACCTCTGCTTTGTCTCCTCGCTATGCCGTTGCCTGCCAATTCTGTTCCTGTTTAGCATCTCCTGGTTTTTAACCCTGCCTGACGGCCACGGACTACAGCCTACCACAGGTAGTGATCTCTGAGGCTCTGTGTAATTCCAAATCCCTGTATAGGTGTTAAAGGGTTGCAGAGTTCTTGGGGTCCTGCTTTGTGAGCGGCTTTTCTCTTTATTCCCCTTACAGCCAGTTTGAGTCTGTGGCTGCAATCAGGCATTACATTATCTCAAAAAAAAAAAAAAATGGATCCTCTCCAAACTGTGATGAACCAGGTGCTGACCCTGTCTGGCTTGGTTCAAGAGGTTGCACAGGAAGTGCAAGATCTCCAATCTGCCCAGGTTCAAGCTCCTGCAGCACCTCCTTCATCATGTCCAGAGTCTCGTCGACGTCAAAGGAGCAGATCACGTTGGGGAGACCATCATGGAGAGCCTGTATCTCAGAGACAATCTCTTCCAGAGCAGCAACCGCACCTGAGTGAGCCCCAGGATTCTCACTCAGGCGCCCAGGTACTTCCTGCAGACCCTACAAAGTTAATGTTACCTGTCTCATTGGCTCACCAGGGAAAAGCTGTGTGGCTGCAGGCCTTTATTACTGGGTCACGCTGTCTTTCTAAAGGCGGCCGGGCCAGCGGACGAGAGCACCCACAGACCCCCGGGTCTCCACAATTTGTGGCAGCAGTGGGATACTACTCAGCCTGGTTTATCCAGGGGAGCTGCAGAAGACTGGTGTTCGCGACATCATTCAGGGCTCAACAACCAGGGAGGGACATAAGCATACCTAGCAGGCCATTCAGGTTTCGGACGCTGCCATGTCTAATTCCACCAGCTCAGCCATGGGACAAGGACCAGAGAGGAGTTATGACCGCAGCAGTAAATTAATGCTACAGGATTTGTGCCAGATGCGAAACATTGACTACAGGAACGCTGACACTCGGTCGGACTTGATCCGGCAATTAGTCCGTTGGGATGCCCAGAATGATGCAGAGGACGATGAGGATCCCGCCAATATTGACCCAGAGGATTTAATCTATGTGCCACATCATGGATCCAGTGACAATCGGGAATCAAATTGGTCCCAAATGGCCCAAGCCACAGCGTTGTTGGCTGCATTGGGGCCTAAATCTTCAAGAGAAGAGAGGGCTTGTGTTCTGGAATATGTTTATGGGGTCCAGCTGCCATACTGCTAACACCAGCCACTCGAGAAGGATGGTCCCGCTACCCAGCAAAAGCTGCACTGAAACAAAGGTCTACAAACAGGGCCTGTGACTTACCCAATCTACGGTGCTGTTATACATGTGGGCGCCATGGACATATCGATAAAGATTGTCTCCAAAACCGAGGCCCCATGCTTGGAGCCCATCTGCCAGCTCAGCCGGTAAAGGTCTGTGACATACAAAGCCAGGGACTATGAGACACTGGTTCCTCCATTACCCTGGTAAGCCCAGTTATTGTTTCCCCAGAAGACCATTTACCAGATTCCCAATTATCCATCTCCCTGGCTAAGGACCAGCGTTCGGACATCCCTTTGTCATTTGTGCAGTTGGACCTAAGGACCGACCAGGGAGAGGTCGAGGTGGAGCTTATGGACAGCCTCCCCACACTTGGTATTTTGGGGACCAACCAGGAAGCGATCGATGTGGGACTTGTGAACAGCCTCCCCATACCTGTCATTGTGGAGACTGACCAGAGCAAGGCTGATGTGGAGCTTATGAACAGCATCCCCATACCTGCTATTTTGGGGTTTGACCAGGAAGAGGTCCATATGGAGCTTATGGACAGCCTCCTCACACCTGTTATTTTGGGGACTAACCAGGAGGAAATTTAAGTGGGGTTCATGGATGGCCCCACCAAGCCTGTTGTTTCGGATACCACCCAGAGGGAAGTGGAAGTAGGGCTTGTGCATTACCTGCTCACATCAGTTATTTTGGAGTATGACCTAGGACAAGGACTATCCAGCCAGTTTGTAGCAGCCATCACCCACTTCCAAGCCAAGCAGGACCCCGATGTGGATCTTTCTAACATCTTTTCCAAGGATAATTCACATTCCCAGTCTCCATCATCCACTTATGAGCCAACAACCATGAGTAAGTGTGGAGACCCGGGGGTCAGTGGGTGCTCTCGTCCGCTGGCCCGGCTGCCTTTAGAAAGACAGCGTGACCCAGGGCTCATCCCAACTGAACGCCGACCTCCTTACCCGTTGGAAGAACACTACTCAGACAACACAGGGTGTAGGGCTTTTAAATTTTCCAGACGATCCCAGGCCAGCACTACCTCGACCTTCCCGGGATCCATCCGAACACAAGTGGGAGACAAAAGGTACCCCAGAAAGTCATTCTCCTGTAAAATTTGAAGAACCTGTCGGACATGAGCCGCTAAATCAAAATGTCATCAAGGTAAAACACCACAAATCTACCAACCCGATGATAAAAAATATAATTAATAAAGTGCTGGAACACCGCATAACCAGATTCTCAAAATGGTCGTCAGGGGTATTGAAAGCGGTTTTCCATTCGTCCCCCTCCTTGATCCTAACCAAGTTGTAAGCCCCCTCAAGTCCAACTTGGAGAACCACTTAGCTTCCACTACCTGGCTAAATAGATCAGGAATCAGAGGAAGAGGGTACGGGTCATGGACTGTGATAAGATTCAGTTCCCAAAGTCCAAACAAGGACGAAGGCCTCCATCTTTCTTTTTAACAAAGAAAAAATCTGCAGCCACCGGCGAAGATGAAGGTCTTATATGTCCCTTCTCTAGACTTTCGGCAATAAACTAATTCATAGCCTGTCTCTAAGGCCCCGATAAACTATACAGTCTAGATTTGGGTAGCTTAGCTCCAGGAACAAGATTAATAGGACAGTCGTACACCTGATGAGGGGGAAGGCCCTGGCATCCTTTCTCAGAAAAACATCATCATAATCAGAAAGAAAGGATGGCAGAGAGACAGCGGATATGGAAGTCCCCAAACAATTATTGTTCTGCCTTGGCAGCCTGCTAATAGTCATTTATTGCAATTTCTGTTACAACCCCTAGAGGTCGATATTCTTTTGAATTGCTGAGTTTCCCTTTAAGCGAAATGTATTTTGGGTAAGGAACGCCTCCCTGAGCTGAAAAGAAGCCTGCAGCCATTTTCTCCTTGGATTTGTTAGGAAAGGACCTGCTGACTTACCTCTCTGTAAATTCACCCCTGCCTAGTGTAATCCGGTGAGCAAAGGAATTTACATCTGTTAGTGATAGAATCTTAGATGGAAGAGTGTAGTAAATACATTGTACATTGTAATCCTACATCTTAGTCCTTGCCTTGTTTGTATAGATAGGAATTTCTTTGTATTGCAGATGCAGTGACCTTTCACCTACATTCTCATAAGAACTGTATCTCATGTACTGTTATGCTATGTTAATACAGAGTTAACACTGTACTAACTGTAATAATTTTCTTGTTATAGTTTTTACCCGTATTCCATATTTCGTATACCGTATTCAACTGCATCTTGGATATTCCTATATTCACTATATATTCCACGTATACTGCAATCAAGTTCACGTTACCAGCCAATAAATCAAGGCTACTGAATTCAGTCTGTTTATTTGAAATGTGAACGAGGGTTTAGCTGAATGCCGGAGATTCACAGCGTTACGTGAAAGAAGGCAAAACAGTAAAAACGGACACTGACCGCAGACGGTAGTTGAACAGTCTGCTTGGGACCGCTATCACCCACACTGCACCGCATACAGGTACTACAGCAGCCGCCATACAGCCGCAGGGATCAAGAGCGCAGCCCTCCCCAGCAAGCATGTCCCCTTCCCGCCACGCGGAAACCCATTCACGTATAGATTCAGCTTTCTGGCCCAAGTTCTCAGCAATCCACAGCCGAGTGCACAATGTCTGCGTCCCGAGCATCCTCAGTCAGGACAAGGTCCCGAGCAAGCTGCTCTAACAAATCTTCAGTGAAAGAGTTCGCTGCTCTCACTCGTGCAGAAGCTGAGGCTTCAAAAGTAAAATCCACCTTCACTGCACAAGAGCTGCAACTAAAGCTAAGACAAGCAGACCGAGATGCAGAAAGTGTACGCCTGCAAGCAGAAAGAACACGCTTACTAGCTGAGCAAGAAGCAGAAAGTGCACGCCTGCAAGCAGAAAGAACACGCTTGCTAGCTGAACAAGAAGCTGAAAAAGCATGCCTGCAGGCCTCTGTGGCCAAACTTATTGCAGAAAAGGAGGCAGCAGCGGCAATAGCCAAAGCAGAGTTCCTGGAGGCCGCAGAGTATTCTGAATCCGAGGAACGCAGAAACATACTTGGACCAGACGTAGAGCAACAGGATCCAACCCAACGCTTCTCAGAGTATGTCCACCAGCATCCCGGAACGGACGACAACCCTGATCCACAACATTGATCAGCCTATATCGACTACCAGAGACTCCATCCCGAACTGCAGTACTGTAAGCAAGAAAATATGCAGCAGGTCGACGTCGACTACAACTACAGTTCTACAGAACAGAAGGTATCACCTCTATCCCGAATTAGAGGGACACCCTTTGCTTCAGAACGTTATTATGCAGACTACCCCGAGACTGAAGCTCCTAAAAGGTATGGTCATACACCACACATTAGACATGACTATAACGCACCAGCTTGCACCAACACCAACCAAGCTACCATGGACTTTGCAAAGTTCTTTGCTCGCCGAGAACTGGTTACTAAGGGACTTGTAAAGTTCACTGACAAAGCTGAGAACTATAGGTCATGGCGAGCCTCGTTCCAGAACACCATTCAGGGTCTGGACCTTTCTTGTAGCGAGGAGTTAGATCTCCTAGCAAAGTGGCTTGGGAAAGAGTCGGCTGAGCACGGCAATCGACTAAGAGACATTAATATAAAGCATCCAGCCACAGGCCTATGTAAGGTTTGGGAAAGAGTTGATGAATGCTATGGGTCCATAGAAGCCATTGAAAATGCTTTATACCAAAGAATTGATGGTTTTCCTAAGATAGGGCCTAAAGGTTATCAAAAACTTAGAGAACTTAGAGAACCAAACTATGTAGGATATTAAAAACTGACCTGGATAGTACAATATTACAAAAAGATCTGGATAAGATGTCAGAATGGGCAGATACTTGGCAAATGAGATTTAATGTTGATAAATGTAAAGTAATGCACCTAGGACGGAGTAATCCTATAGCTGCGTATACATTAAATGGAAGTAAACTCGGGACTACAGAACAGGAGAAGGACTTGGGTATTCTTATTACAAATAAGCTGAGCAGCAGCACTCAATGCCAAGCAGCAGCTGCAAAAGCAAACAAGATTCTAGGGTGTATAAAAAGAGAGATTAGATCCCGTGATCCCAACGTATTGTTACCCCTCTATAAATCACTTGTAAGGCCACATCTGGAATACGGGATCCAGTTTTGGGCTCCACATTTTAAAAAGGACATTCAGAAGTTAGAGTCAGTTCAAAGGCGGGCAACTAGACTATTACAAGGAATGGAGGCCCGCCCGTATGATGACAGGTTGAAAAAGTTAGATATGTTTAGCTTAGAAAAAAGACGTCTCAGAGGAGATCTCATTTATATGTATAAATACATGTGTGGTCAATATAAAGGACTGGCAAATGACTTATTTCTTCCGAAAACAATACTAAGGACCAGGGGGCACTCACTGCGAGTGGAAGAAAAGCGATTCCGACACCTAAATAGGAAAGGGTTCTTTACAGTTAGAGTGGTCAGACTGTGGAATGCCCTACCACAAGAGGTAGTAATGGCAGATACTATAACAGCTTTTAAAAAAGGGCTGGATGATTTCCTCAGTACACAAAACATTGTTGGTTATAAATGACTTAGTGACTAAATGTAGAACTGGTGGAGGAAGGTTGAACTAGATGGACCTAGGTCTTTTTTCAACCTAAGTAACTATGTAACTAACTATGTAACTATGAGTGATTTGTTCATAGAGTTACAGGTTGCCCAGGAGGAAGGAAATTTGCCCGGATTGGCTTTCCTGGACACTGCCAGGGGAGTTAATCCGATAGTGCAGAAACTTCCTTACAACCTACAAGAAAAGTGGGTCACATGTGGTTCACGGTACAAGCAAATTCATAATGTGCCTTTTCCTCCTTTCACTGTATTTGTAAATTTTGTTGTTCAACAAGCTAAAGTCAGAAATGACCCCAGTTTTGAGTTCACCCTGTCGTGTCCCACTACCCCCGGTGTCAAACTCAGTAGGACACCCGAGGCAGTCCATAAAACTAACATTGTTTCCACAGGACCCTCTCAACATGCTAGTAAGCCACCTCCAGAAGAGAACAGACCTCAAGACATCAGTAAGCAGTGTCCCCTACACAAGAAACCACATCCTCTACTAAAATGCAGAGCCTTCAGGGAGAAGTCTTTAGAGGATCGCAAAGGTTTCCTCAAGGAAAACAACATCTGCTTCAAATGCTGTGCTACATCACACCTCGCCAGGAATTGTGAAGCTAGCGTGAAATGTGCAAAATGCAGCAGCACGAATCACAATACAGTCTTACACCCTGGACCACCCCCACGAGTGTTGTCACAAGCAGAGGAGCATAATGCCAAGCAGAAGGATACTGACGTGGACTCCCCTCAATGTACCGAGATCTGCAGAGTACCCGTAGGAGGAAGATCCTGTTCAAAAATCTGCCTTGTCCGAGTCTACCCAGCAGGCCAAAGCGATCAAGATATATGCAATCCTGGATGACCAGAGTAACAGGTCTCTAGGCACGTCCATCTTCTTCAACAACTTCAGCATTGTAGGCCCCGGTTCTCCCTACTCCTTGAAGACATGCACAGGTACTGTTGAGATGGCGGGGAGGAAAGCAACTGGATACAAAGTGGAGTCTGTAGATGGCCAGATCTGTCTATCATTACCGACCATACTGGAGTGCAATCAGATTCCCGACAACAGGTCTGAGATACCTTCACCGGATGTAGCTGCTCATCACCCCCATCTGAAGCGTATAGCTCACCTGATACCTGAGTTGGACCCAGAGGCCCCAATAGCTTTACTCTTGGGAAGAGATATACTACGAGTTCACAAGACTAGAAAATACATCAACAGCTTCCAAAACGCTCCATACTCACAGAAGCTTGATCTTGGATGGGTCATTCTGTTGAGGATAAAGAATTGAGTATCCAAAAATACTTAATTCAGCCATTTCATAGACTCAGTTATATAGTTCAGTAGATGTGAACTAACACACACATTTGTGAATGCTTTTGTTTCTTACTAACATGTATATATGTATATTGCATATTCAGTGTATTTTCCTTAGACTCAGTATATACTAGGATATATATATATATATATGTATAGCTTGAAGATGGCTGCTATTTCCTGTTCTACACCCAAGACAGATGGACAAAAGAAATTCCTGGAGCCTGGACTGACCAATCCAAGGAGGATGTGTAGATCTCTCTACGTCATGAAGCCCTGCCCTGCGATACTTTATTGGACTAAAACTTTTGTTTACACCCCCTTACTGCTCGGTCTAGAGTTTCTTTCAAACAATAAAAAACACACTTGGTCAAGAGCCAGTCATGGAGATAGATGTAACTGACTTGCTGTCCAGTTATTTTTCATTCTCGTGTGCACACATGACATTTTTAATTAGAAACAGCAGCCGGATATCGAGAGATCGTTTGAGTCTCATCATCATCGTCATTCTGACCTTGACAATTATAGGAGACGTCTGTCTAGGAGGAGCACACAAGCCGACCTCAGTCAACAGTATGCTTACCAATACATTAGAAAATGGACGCCCGTCTCTCTTCCAGCCATGTCAGAATAGTCTGCTGGTAAAGGAGTTACCGTGCATCACCCCTCTGCCTTGTCCTTTCTCAGTCCCTTCCAACGAAGACCACGCTTGTGAAGGTGAACAAAACCACATATGGTGTGCAGTCTTCCACAGGTCAAAGGAAGACAACAAGACAGCGATGTTCATAGAAGACAGAATGTTCTTGGACACCATGGATCGGGAAATAGTCAAAGACAAATCAAACAGTTGGGTCGCATCACTACCATTTCGACCTCGGAGACGACGCCTACCAAACAACAGGGAAATGGTCTACAAACGCTTCATCTCCCTCAAGCACAAACTTCAGAGGTCACCTGAGACAAAAGAACACTTCTTTACCTTCATGGAGAAGATCTTACAGAACAACCACGCGGAGGTCGCACCCGCACTTCAAGACTCCGAGGAGTGTTGGTACTTACCTATCTTCGGTGTGTACCATCCTAAAAAGCCAGGCCAGATAAGAGTGGTATTCGACTCGAGCGCCAAATGTGAAGACGTCTCGTTGAATGATGTCCTATTGTCTGGCCCAGACCTCAACAACAGACTCCTAGAAGTATTAATCTGTTTCCGCAAGGATTCAGTGGCACTCATGGCTGACATACAACAGATGTTCCACTGTTTTCTTGTCAAAGAGGAACACAGAAACTATTTGAGGTTCTTCTGGTATCGCGACAACGACCCCGATAAAGACATTGCAGAGTACCGGATGAGGGTACACATCTTCGGGAACAGTCTTTCCCCAGCAGTCGCTATCTACGGCCTCAGAAATTCCGCCAAAGAGGGTGAAGAAAAGTATGGGTCAGATGTCAGATCCTTCGTAGAAAAAGACTTTTATGTAGACGACTGCCTGAAGTCCACACCAACAACTGAGGCTGCAATCAGTCTCCTAAAAAGGGCTCAAGAAATGCTTGCTCTGTCTAACTTGAGGTTGCATAAAATTGCCTCCAACAGCCGAGAATTGATGGAAGCCTTTCCCTCTCAAGACTATTCCAACGATCTAAAGAACTTAGACCTAAGCATTGACTCCTGTCCCATGCAGCGGAGCCTAGGATTGCTTTGGGATTTGAAGACGGATGCCTTCACCTTTCAGATTAACAAAGACGAGAAACCCTTCACGCATAGAGGAGTTCTTTCTTTTGTGAATAGCTTGTACGACCCATTGGGGTTCGTAGCTCCAGTAACCATCCAAGGCAAGATGATGCTAAGGGACTTCACCCAAGAGACATCTGATTGGGATGATCCACTTCCAGCAGAAAAAGCAAATCTGTGGACTGAGTGGAGGAAGTCTCTCAAAGCCTTGACCGACCTTCGTGTAAAACGACCGTATGCTCATGTGCCATCCACGGAAGTCAAAACACAAAAACTTTGTGTCTTCTGTGATGCATCAGTCAAAGCAATCGCAGCAGTAACATACCTCAAAACCACAGATGTGAATGAACAGAGCCACATCGGGTTCGTTATGAACCGGACAAAACTGGCGCCACTCCGTGAACACACGATACCCAGACTTGAGCTCTGCACTGCCGTTCTCGCGATCGAATTGGCCGAACTTATCTCAGATGGGATGAGACTGGAGATCAAAGACGTCAAATTTTATACAGACAGCAAAGTGGTACTTGGGTATATCTGCAATGAAACGCGATGCTTCTATGTCTACGTCAGCAATCGGGTACTAAGGATAAGAAGATCCACTTGCTCTAGTCAATGGCACTACGTGTCTACCCATCACAATCCTGCAGACCGCGTGACTAGATCCGTTGCACCAAGTTATCTGAGAGACACTACATGGTTCACAGGTGCTGCCTTCTTGTACCGTTCGATACCTGACATCAGAGAGTCTGATACATTCGAACTAGTGGACCTTGATGACGATGAAGAGCTTCATCCTCAAGGGTCTGTTCTACATACAGTGACCTCAAGTAATCACTTCAATTCTCATCGATTCAGCAGGTTCGCGACTTGGAAGTCACTCATTCGAGCCATCGCTTTTCTACTTCATGTAGTTCAGTCATACAAGATAACACTACCTACAAGTCAGAGACCTTGTAGAGGATGGCATCACTGCAAGCATGCATTCACCGCTTCTAATCTGGAAAGAGCTAAGATCGCAATACTCTGCGTTATACAAAATGTAGCCAATGTCTTTTGGGACAGATGGAAAAGGCAGTACCTCTCCACTCTGCAAACCAGGACGAAGTGGCAGAAAGACCACCCAAACCTCAAAACTGGCGATGTTGTACTTGTGAAAGACAGTCAAGCACATCGGAATGAGTGGCCACTCGGCCTAGTCACCATACCTTTTCCAAGCAAGGATGGGAAAGTACGTAAGGTAGAGGTCAGAGTGTGCAAGCTTGGGGAGAACAAACTGTTCCTCAGGCCTGTAACCGAACTTGTGTTACTGATTTCCCCAAAAGAACCAAATAGTGGCATCCGTTGACGCCAAGCGGGGAGTGTTCTGCCTTGGCAGCCTGCTAAAAGTCATTTATTGCAATTTCTGTTACAACCCCTAGAGGTCGATGTTATTCTTTTGAATTCCTCCTGAGTTAACCTTTAAGCTAAATGTATTCTGGGTAAGGAACTGAGATGAGAAGAAGCCTGCATTTTCTCCTTGGATTTGTTAGGAAAGGACCTGCTGACTTACCTCTCTGTAAATTCACCCCTGCCTAGTGTAATCCGGTGAGCAAAGCAAATTACATGTGTTAGTGATAGAATCTTAGATGGAAGACTGTAGTAAATGCATTGTACATTGTAATCCTACATCTAAAGGCCCCGTCACACTAAGCAACATCGCTAGCAACATCGCTGCTAACGAACAACTTTTGTGACGTTGCTAGCGATGTTGCTGTTTGTGACAACCAGCAACAACCTGGCCCCTGCTGTGAGGTCGTTGGTTGTTGCTGAATGTCCTGGGCCATTTTTTAGTTGTTGCTGTCCCGCTGTGAAGCACAGATCGCTGTGTGTGACAGCGAGACAGCAACAACTAAATGTGCAGGCAGCAGGAGCCGGCTTCTGCGGAGGCTGGTAACCAATGTAAACATCTGTTTTGCTAATATTTTTAACACTAAGGTTCAGATACGGCTTTAAAGAAGGCAAATAAGTAATTTTATTATAAAGGTTAATATGAAATACAAACTGAAAGGAAAAGTATGATATTGCGTACACTTTTGTATATTGAACATACAAAGGTTAAGTACAGTTAAATATACTTACATCACCAAGGAGCTTTGGACATCATCTGTCTGGAAATACAGTCAGAGAAGCATGACATAGACAGAGAACTCCTGGACATCACTGCCCGGACGTCTCACGGAGGCAGGAAACATGAGCTTCTGTCGGTGCTATATTTCATCTGATCTTATAGAGGCTTGAACAATATTACAAGCCTTAAAGTTAATGTGTTGTAGTCTTATTGATCCATGCCCTTTGATGGCCAGTCTTTGGGCATAGATGAATCAGAGATACACCACACATCAGACAATGGGGTAATAAACCCACAGACATTCAAATCTCCCAAGAATACACATCAGGTATTTGAGCTAAATAAATGGATATATTGTCTGTCTGTGTATATAGCAAACACATAAAACATCAGATTGTTGAACTAAAGTAAATCAGAGTTTCTATTTCAATGGATAGCAAACACACAAAACCATCAGATATGTGATGTAAGAAAATCATAAGGTTTCTGTTACAATGGTATATTGTCTGTCTGTATATTCAAGACAAACACACAGAAATCCTTAAGTATATACAAGATTTTGTAACCATGTACACTTTGTCTGTCTGGTTAATCAATATGTTATAGTATAACATAATGTATAAACTCAAAAATAGCCATTTTTATATTTGCAATACATTCCACCCTTGGCTATTTTGAGCCAAACATTATTTATACCAGGTACCATACCCTAACGGCATAATTTTAGCGTACACTGTGTACAACACAAAGCAATGTATGCACAATAGCAAAAATTACTCGTAATATATAATGCATATATCCAAAAATCAGGTAACTAAGAAAGTACCCATTCCCACCATCTACCATCATCTTGTGTAATGTAATTAATCTAGTATAAATCCATCTCTACTTGTGATAAATATAGCCACCAAACAAGAGAATCGTCATAGTATCATAGTATCATAGTTTTTAAGGTTGAAGGGAGACTCTAAGTCCATCTAGTTCAACCCGTAGCCTAACATGTTGATCCAGAGGAAGGCAAAAAAAAACCCCAATGTGGCAAACAAGTTCCAATGGGGAAAAAATTTCCTTCCTGACTCCACATCCGGCAATCAGACTAGTTCCCTGTATCAATACCCTGTCATAAAATCTAATATACATAACTGGTAATATTAAATTTTTCAAGAAAGGCATCCAGGCTCTGCTTAAATGTTAGTAGTGAATCACTCATTACAACATCATGTGGCAGAGAGTTCCATAGTCTCACTGCTCGTACAGTAAAGAATCCTCGTCTGTGATTATGATTAAACCTTCTTTCCTCAAGACGTAGCGGATGCCCCCGTGTTCCAGTCGCAGGCCTAGGTGTAAAAAGATCTTTGGAAAGGTCTCTGTACTGTCCCCTCATATATTTATACATTGTGATTAGATCCCCCCTAAGCCTTCGTTTTTCCAAACTAAATAAACCCAAGTTTAATAACCTGTCTTGGTATTGCAGCCCACCCATTCCTCTAATAATCTTGGTCGCTCTTCTCTGCACCCTCTCCAGTTCAGCTATGTCCTTCTTATATATCGGTGACCAGAATTGTACACAGTATTCTAAGTGCGGTCGCACTAGTGACTTGTACAGAGGTAGAAGTATATCTTTTTCATGAACACTTCTACCTCTTTTAATACATCCCATTATTTTATTAGCCCTGGCAGCAGTTGCCTGACACTGTCCACTAAAGTGAAGTTTACCATCCACCCATACACCCAAGTCTTTTTCTGTGTCTGTTTTACCCAGTGTTCTACAATTAAGTACATAATCATAAATGTTATTTCCTCTACCCAAGTGCATGACCTTACATTTATCTACATTAAACTTCAATTGCCACTTCTCAGCCCAATCCTCCAATTTACATAAATCTCCCTGTAATATAAAATTATCCTCCTCTGTATTGATTACCCTGCAGAGTTTAGTATCATCTGCAAATATTGAAATTCTACTCCGCATGCCCCCAACAAGGTCATTTATAAATATGTTGAAAAGAAGCGGGCCCAATACTGACCCCTGTGGTACCCCACTATGAACTGAGACCCAGTCCGAGTACGTACCATTAATAACCACCCTTTGTTTCCTATCACTGAGCCAGTTTTTAACCCAGTTACACATATTTTCCCATATCCCCATTATTCTCATTTTATGTACCAACCTTTTGTGTGGCACCGTATCAAAAGCTTTTGAAAAGTCCATATACACAACATCCACTGCATTTCCCTGGTCCAGGCTTGAACTTACCTCTTCATAGAAGCTGAACAAATTAGTTTGACAGGATCGATCCCTCATAAACCCATGTTGATACTCTGTCATAAAGTTATTTTTCTTGAGATACTCCAGTATAGCATCTCTCAAGAAACCCTCAAGGATTTTACCAACCGTAGAGGTCAAACTTACCGGCCTATAATTTCCCGGCTCAGTTTTTGTCCCCTTTTTGAATATTGGCACCACATTTGCTATGCGCCAGTCCTGCGGTACCGACCCTGTTATTAAGGAATCTGAGAAGATTAAAAATAATGGTCTATCTATCACAGAACTCAATTCCTGTAGTACTCTGGGGTGTATGCCATCCGGGCCCGGAGATTTGTCAACCTTAGTGATTTCGAGGCGGCGGCGTACTTCCTGCTGGGTTAAGCAGGTAATATTCAAGGGTGAATTTATGGTATCACTGGTCATGTCATCTGCCATGGCATTTTCTTGTATAAAAACCGTAGAAAAAAAGTAATTCAGCAGGTTGGCTTTACTCTCATCCCCTTCCACCATTTCACCAAGACTATTTTTAAGGGGGCCAACACTATCGCTTTTCAGTTTTTTACTGTTTATGTAGTTAAAGAATATTTTAGGATTATTTTTACTTTCTCTCGCAATGAGTCTCTCTGTCTCAAACTTAGCTAACTTAATTTGCTTTTTACATATTTTATTTAATTTTCTATAATTATATAATGCGTCATCACTACCTATCCTCTTTAATTCTTTTAAGGCTTTCTGTTTTTCTTTTATTGCTTCCCTTACAGCTCTATTTAGCCATAGGGGTTTCCTCCTATTTCTAGCATGTTTGTTCCCATAGGGTATATTTTCTGCACAAGCCCTATTCAGGATGCTCATAAAAGTCTCCCATTTGCTTTGTGTACTTTTATTACTTAGTACATCATCCCAGTTTATTGCACTAAGATCATCTCTCAACCGTTTAAAATTTGCTTTCCTGAAGTTTAGTGTCCTTGTAGCCCCTCTACTAGACATCTTACTAAAGAATACATGAAAACTTATTACCTCTCCGAGACTCGCTGCTTTATCAATTTGCTTTATGAGGAGATTCTCTACCTCTTCCATAATATTCGGCGTCTTATAACACACCCCTATCAGTATTTTATTATTCATTTCCCCCCCCCTTATCTCCACCCATAGGGACTCTACATTCTCAGTACCCTCACATATGTTGTCACGCAGGATGGGTTTTAAGGATGATTTTACATATAGACACACACCTCCCCCTCGCTTATTTGTACGGTCATTCCTGAATAGGCTATAACCCTGTAAATTAACAGCCCAGTCATAGCTCTCATCCAGCCATGTCTCTGATATCCCCACTATATCATAATTTTCTTCCAACAATATTAATTCTAATTCCTCCACCTTATTTGTGAGGCTTCGGGCATTAGTGTACATGCACGTTATGTATGACTCTGTACCTGTACTCCTGCTTACTGTATTAACTGTCCTAACCCTTCCCCCCGTACCACCCCCAATTTCATTACTTGTGCCCTGGTCACTATCTGCACTACATTCCCCTTCTATAAAGTGAATACCCTCGCCCCCCATTCCTAGTTTAAACACTCCTCCAACCTTCTAGCCATTTTCTGCCCCAGCAGAGCTGCACCTTCCCCATTAAGATGCAGCCCATCCCTAGCATAGAATCTGTAGCCAACTGAAAAGTCGGCCCAATTCTCCAGGAACCCAAAACCCTCTTTCCTACACCAATTCCTGAGCCACCTGTTAACCTCCCTGATCTCTCTTTGCCTCTCTGGTGTGGCTCGTGGCACAGGTAGTATTTCCGAAAATACCACCTTTGAGGTCCATGCTTTAAGCTTACAACCTAATTCCCTGAAATCATCTTTAAGGACCTTCCACCTACCTCTAACTTTGTCATTTGTGCCAATGTGTACAATGACCGCTGGGTCCTTCCCAGCCCCTCCCAGTAATCTGTCAACCCGATCAGCGATGTGCTGAACTCGAGCGCCAGGAAGACAACACACTGTTCGGTGATCCCTGTCTTTGTGACAGATTGCCCTATCTGTCCCCCTAATAATTGAGTCCCCCACTACCAGTACCTGTCTTGCCTGCCCTGCACTCCTATTCCCCCCCCTTACTGGAGCAGACACTCCTCTGGCGTTCAGAGGTCATGCCTTGCTGCAGCAATGCTACCCCTGTAATGACATCCCCCTCATCTGCCAAGTTTGCAAACCTATTGGGGTGTGTCAGTTCAGGACTAGCCTTCCTAGCACTTTTCCCTTTACCCCCCTTTCTAACTGTCACCCAGCTACCTACCTCACCGTCCTGCCGCTCCCCACTACGATCCTCCCCCACATCTGACCCAGCAAGCTTCTGCTCAGTGAGCAGCACACTCCTTTCCATATTGCTAATGCATCTCAGAGTTGCCAGCTGCTCATTTAGATCCAGTACCTGGGCTTCCAAATGTGCAACTTGCGCACATCTCGAACAACAGTATGCACCCTCGAACGGCTTTTCAAGGACTGCATACATGAGACAAGATGTACACTGTCCTATTGCTTTAGCTGCATATGCCGCTGCAGTGAGTGTTCCTACAATTATTATAGATAATCCTTGTATCTATGATTTTGTTAACAATTTTACATTTTGTGTATATGATGAAACGGTCATTATATTGTTAATGTCATATTATTTCCTGCCCTCATACGTTTGCATTTTTTATTTGTATGAGAGCCACAAATAATAGCAATCTCTTTATAGCCTGTCTGATTCTGTATTTTTAATTGTTGACATCTGCTTATTTTGCTTTGACAAGTCCTCTGAGTCCTTAGGGCAATCATCTCTTCTGTTAGAGAATGTTCCCCAGTGCAGTTCATATAGGCACAATACAGATTGGAGGTGAAGTTTTGGGTCACATCTTCTTCTTCTAGGTCTTCTTCTGTTTGGTTTTCAATAAGGCCACATTTTCCATGGTTGGTCTCTCTGTTTTCGGTCTGAAGGTTGCTTGGCTGCTAACGGAAGTAGATCCATGCCCATGGTGGCGCCATTGATGCAACATTTCCAGATTTTGATCTAAAAGGGACAAAAATACACATATTACTCATCTGTCAGTTGGGATGTATTCCCACTTTTCTTGTTTCATAACTGTCAGCACATTGTCTGCTCCTCGAGCAATGACTTCAGCAGGTTCTGGAATACCTTTTGTCACTCAATTGTTTCACCCAAATTTTTGCACAATCATTGATAGTATGTGAAGATCCAAATCATTTATCTTCTCTGCAGAACTGAAGGAGCCCTCCCTCTGACTATCTACATTTTAGAAATAGACAGTACCATCAACTGAGCTATTCTATCTCACTTCTGTATTAACATGTCACTGTCTCCACTATTCATTAGAATTACCTTAATTAATAATCCTGATCTATCCTTTCTCTCATTACTTGAGTTCAGTTTAAGGCCAAATCTGACCATTGGACTATGAGACCATCATACTGAGATGGCATTTACAAGCCTATTGTGGTCCTGATTGAACATACACATAAAACAAATAACAACCATTAGGTAAATACAATACCCATTCTTCACAATGGGATGATTACTTGTTTCATTGTTTTAGCCTGATTGCTCTAATAACATGTAAAACTCTGGTCTCCAGTCTAAAAAGAAAGCACAAACATGATTAGAATACAAGCTCAAATAATACACAAAACACAATTTTATCCAGTCCATTATCCATATGCTAAAAGATTCACATCTAACTTGACAGCCTAAAAAGTTCACTATTTACCCAACCATATTGGTATATTGTGCTGTATTAATTAGCAGCATGGGTATGTAAATATGAGACCAACCAAACAATAGCAAAAATAAATGCCCTTCCAATAGACTGAACACAGGGATCCTGCTGGTTTCCAGTCTCTCCTTTGTGAACATTTGGATGGCTCTGTATTGTTTATGAGCAGGAATGGCTTTTGTAATACTTATCTCTTTACATATCTCTGTACATTCTGTATTGGTGGCAATCTCCTCTGTGGTCTCAATATTACCCTTATCTTTTTCAATCTCCTCTGTGGTCTCAATATTACCTTTATCTTTTTCCCCCCATCTATCTTCCATTTCAGATGAAGACATCTTGATGGAAGATGATGACAACCTGTTCTGCTGGGCTTTGATTTCCTGCACCAAACATTTGACTTCAGCATAAAGATCCAACACCCCCGGTGCTGTAGGCTTTGCTGGTGACGATGAGAAAGTGGGCCCTCTTTCTCCCCGTGTCCTGCTTCGCCTGCGCTGTGGAGATTCAGAATCTTTTGCTGCAACCTTTTTATTATGTGAAACCCCTGACTTTTTATTGAGTCCTCTCCTTTGATACAATTTTCTCTTTTGATACAATTTCCACATCTCGTCAGTACTAATCCCGTCTATTTTATCCCAGGGAACACCATCCTTTATCAGGGCCATAAACATATCTCTCCTGGTAACACGGGATCTACGATTTGTACTACTTTTGACGTTGTTACACTGTTCTTCAAAATTAAGCTGACCTCTCTGTTTGGGACCCCATTCTCCCAGACCCCCTAACTGTCGGATCGCCTCCAATGTATTGGAGATGGGTTTCCCAGTCTGATTTACCATTAATGCCATCATGACATGTTTATAAGCTGGAGGGGCATTTCTAATGATACAATTTCTGATAGAAACACTTACAACAACTTGCATGTAATCGTCATAAGTACTTGCTGAAATAGCATTTTTCATAGCCTCCTCCTTCAATCTCCGAGCACAATCTTTCAATGTAAACCATGGTTTCTCATTAGGCGGCCAGTCCGCCTCGGATGGGTATTTATGCTGCAATGCCATAGCCACAACATCCATCATACTACACACCACATGTGGTCGCTGAAATATCAAGGAACAAAATGCCTCCTTCACTACAGGCTCATGGCTGAGTTGAACAAACTTTGGGCCATCCACACCATCCAGCTGTACTCCATGAGCCCCCGCCTCCCATAATCTGACTATCCAAGTTATCAAAGGTTCATTTGACCTTTGTGAAAAACGATCATGAAGCTGACTGCAATCCTCTACCATATTCCTGTTCTGTTTACCTCTAGCTGTTTCTACAACTTGTCTATGGTATATAGGATGAACTCTTATTGGGTTAAGATGAGGATCACTTTCCTTCTCCCCACTGACATGTTCATCCTCCTGTTCTGGGTCGGTAACGTTTTCAGAATCAGATGAGTTCTGTACATCACCATTCCACTCATCTGAGTTCCCCTCTGACCCCGCTCTGGCTATGGCCAAAGCTACTTCCTTTCTATTCTCCTTCCCTCTCTTCTTTCTGTATTTATACTGCTCTATACATACAGGAGACTTGTCTGCATCATGCTGATATCCATCACATTTGTCCACTGACAACTTATTCTGACACTGTGCTGTGACCAATGCAGTCTGTGTCACACAACTGTCTCTCTAATTCCTGAACTTTTGTTACCATACGTATCTTTTCCTCATGCTGTTTTCTATATGCAGACAACAGGATTCATCCACGCCTACCAACAGCACCCAATTCTTTACCTTTTTCCACTTTCACTTTCTGCAAGCATTCAACCACATCTACAGGTTCAGCATTATTCAAACATTTGTCCCATGGTTCACTCAAACCAACACTATGCGACCACTTGGTTGCCAAAATATCATAGGGACTCTGTTCCCAACCTGGAATCTCAATGCATTCACTCACAACCACTTTTTTCTTAAAAAGAGGCATATTTTATGCAATATCACACTAACAAAAATACTCAAAGCCTTCTGCGTATATCCTGTTCACAGCGCCAAATGTTTTGCTAATATTTTTAACACTAAGGTTCAGATACGGCTTTAAAGAAGGCAAATAAGTAATTTTATTATAAAGGTTAATATGAAATACAAACTTAAAGGAAAAGTATGATATTGCGTACACTTTTGTATATTGAACATACAAAGGTTAAGTACAGTTAAATATACTTACATCACCAAGGAGCTTTGGACATCATCTGTCTGGAAATACAGTCAGAGAAGCATGACATAGACAGAGAACTCCTGGACATCACTGCCCGGACGTCTCACGGAGGCAGGAAACATGAGCTTCTGTCGGTGCTATATTTCATCTGATCATATAGAGGCTTGAACAATATTACAAGCCTTAAAGTTAATGTGTTGTAGTCTTATTGATCCATGCCCTTTGATGGCCAGTCTTTGGGCATAGATGAATCAGAGATACACCACACATCAGACAATGGGGTAATAAACCCACAGACATTCAAATCTCCCAAGAATACACATCAGGTATTTGAGCTAAATAAATGGATATATTGTCTGCCTGTGTATATAGCAAACACATAAAACATCAGATTGTTGAACTAAAGTAAATCAGAGTTTCTATTTCAATGGATAGCAAACACACAAAACCATTAGATATGTGATGTAAGAAAATCATAAGGTTTCTGTTACAATGGTATATTGTCTGTCTGTATATTCAAGACAAACACACAGAAATCCTTAAGTATATACAAGATTTTGTAACCATGTACACTTTGTCTGGTTAATCAATATGTTATAGTATAACATAATGTATAAACTCAAAAATAGCCATTTTCATATTTGCAATACAACATCGGGTAACCAAGAAGCCCTGTCCTTGGTTACCCGATATTTACCTTTGTTACCAGCCTCCGCCGCTCTCACTGTCAGTGCCGGCTCCTGCTCTGTGCACATGTAACTGCAGGACACATCGGGTTAATTAACCCGATGTGTGCTGTAGCTAGGAGAGCAGGGAGCCAGCGCTAAGCATTGTGCGCTGCTCCCTGCTCTGTGCACATTTAGCTGCAGCACACATCGGGTAATTAACCCGATGTGTGCTGTAGCTAGGAGAGCAGAGAGCCAGCGCTCAGTGTGCGCTGCTCCCTGCTCTCTGCACGTGTAGCTCCGTGCACTGGTAACCAAGGTAAATATCGGGTTGGTTACCCGATATTTACCTTAGTTACCAAGCGCAGCATCTTCCACGCGGCGCTGGGGGCTGGTCACTGGTTGCTGGTGAGCTCACCAGCAACTCGTGTAGCGACGCTCCAGCGATCCCTGCCAGGTCAGGTTGCTGGTGGGATCGCTGGAGCGTCGCAGTATGACATCTCACCAGCAACCTCCTAGCAACTTACCAGCGATCCCTATCGTTGTTGGGATCGCTGGTAAGTTGCTTAGTGTGACTGGACCTTTAGTCCTTGCCTTGCTTGTATAGATAATAATTTCTATGTATTGCAGATGCAATGACCTTTCACCTACATTCTCATAAGAACTGTATCTCATGTACTGTTATGCTATGTTAACTCTGTATTAACACTGTACTAACTGTAATAATTTTCTTGTTATAGTTTTTACCCGTATTCCATATTCCGTATACCGTATTCAACTGCATCTTGGATATTCCTATATTCACTGTATATTCCACGTATACTGCAATCAAGTTCACGTTACCAGCCAATAATTCAAGGCTACTGAATTCAGTCTGTTTATTTGAAATGTGAACGAGGGTTTAGCTGTATGCCGGAGATTGACAGCGTTACGTGAAAGAAGGCAGAACAATTATCATAACAAAAGTCACTCCAATCAGAAATAAGTCGTGCCTGCCAATCTACTACGGGGTTATGTTTAATCAACCACGGTAAACCCAGCACAATGGTAGTGGGAAGACCTTCCAACACGTAGCATGAAATCAACTCATGATGCACGGATCCCATTGTCAACTTAATACCATGCAGCATCTGAGACAAATGTCTTTGAGCAAGTGGTGCAGAGTCAATGGCAAAAACGGAAATGGGGTTATTTAAGGTACTGAAAGGCAAATCATGCTCTTTAGCGAAAAGGGGATCCACCAAACAAACCCCGGCCCCACTATCCACAAAAACATCACTTTTAATAGTTTTGCTCTCTAGAGCCACCTCAGCAGGCAGGAGAAAACGGGAACTACAGGTACGTTTAGGAATAAGGGGGCAAGCTCCAACAAAATGACCGGGTTTACTGCAAACAAACACGCTCCTGTCTTTTTGGGGACGACAGGAGAGGCACGGGAAGTGGTGGCTCCACCAAGCTGCATGGGTTCATCTGCCACAATCCCCCACCCCTCACCCCCGGATTTCCTTTCAGAGGAAGACATTTCACCTCTAGATATAGTATCATAGTTTTTAAGGTTGAAGGGAGACTCTAAGGCGGGCTTTGCACATTACGACATCACATGCCGATGCTGTGATGTCGAGTGCGATAGTCCCCGCCCCCGTCGCAGGTACGATATCTTGTGATAGCTGGCGTAGCGAACATTATCGCTACGGTAGCTTCACATGCACTCACCTGTCCTGCGACGTCGCTCTGGCCGGCGATCTGCCTCCTTCCTAAGGGGGCGGGCCGTGCGGCGTCACAGCGACGTCACACGGCAGGCGGCCAATAGCAACGGAGGGACGGAGATGAGCAGGACGTAAACATCCCGCCCATCTCCTTCCTTCTCATAGCCGCCGGGACGCAGGTAAGGTGATGTTCCTCGCTCCTGCGGCTTTACACACAGCGATGTGTGCTGCCGCAGGAACGAGGAACAACATCATACCTGTCGCTGCACCGGCATTATGGAAATGTCGGAGAATACACCGATGATACGATAACGACGCTTTTGCGCTCGTTCATCGTATCAAAAAGGTTTTACACACTACGACATCGCAAGTGACGCCGGATGTGCGTCACTTTCGATTTGACCCCACCGACATCGCACCTGCGATGTCGTAGTGTGCAAAGCCGCCCTAAGTTCATCTAGTTCAACCCGTAGCCTAACATGTTGATCCAGAGGAAGGCAAAAAAAACAAAAAACAAAAAAAAACAATGTGGCAAACAAGTTCCAATGGGGAAAAAATTTCCTTCCTTCGTCCACATCCGGCAATCAGACTAGTTCCCTGGATCAATACTGTGTCATAAAATCTAATATACATAACTGGTAATATTACATTTTTCAAGAAAGGCATCCAGGCTCTGCTTAATGTTAGTAGTGAATCCCTCATTACAACATCATGCGCCAGAGAGTTCCATAGTCTCACTGCTCGTACAGTAAAGAATCCTCGTCTGTGATTATGATTAAACCTTCTTTCCTCAAGACGTAGCGGATGCCCCCGTGTTCCAGGCCTAGGTGTAAAAAGATCTTTGGAAAGGTCTCTGTACTGTCCCCTCATATATTTATACATTGTGATTAGATCCCACCTAAGCCTTCGTTTTTCCTGTCTTGGTATTGCAGCCCACCCATTCCTCTAATAATCTTGGTGGCTCTTCTCTGCACCCTCTCCAGTTCAGCTATGTCCTTCTTATATATCGGTGACCAGAATTGTACACAGTATATAAGTGCGGTCGCACTGTTGACTTGTACAGAGGTAGAACTATATTTTTTTCATGAACACTTATACCTCTTTTAATACATCCCATTATTTTATTAGCCCTGGCAGCAGCTGCCTGACACTGTCCACTAAAGTGAAGTTTACCATCCACCCATACACCCAAGTCTTTTTCTGTGTCTGTTTTACCCAGTGTTCTACAATTAAGTACATAATTATACATTTTATTTCCTCTACCCAATGTCATCTGGAAAAAAAAGTTCTATCCTCTCTTACGGATGCGTCTGTCAACTCGTATAGCTAAAGACATAGCAGTCTCTAGGGAAGAAGGAATATCATACACCATGAGAGCATTTTTAAGTTTATCAGACAGACCATGACAAAACTGACTTCTAAGTGATGGATCATTCCATTTAGTATCCGTAGCCCATCTATGAAATTCAGAACAATAGGCTTCAGCTCACCGATCTCTCTGCCGCAGCCGACGTAGTCTAGACTCAGCTAACGAGACTCAGTCAGGGTCTTCATAGATAAGGCCCAAAGCTTCGAAGAAGCTCTCGGCTAACTGGAGACAAGTGGCGTCTTCCGGCAATGAAAATGGCCAGGACTGAGGATCCCCTTGCAGGAGGGATATAATGATGCCGACCCGCTGCTGAGCTGCTCCAGAAGAGTGAGTCACTAAGACGAAAATATAATTTACAGGCCTCCTTGAGGGCTGTAAATTTCTCTCTACCTCCTGAAAAACGATCAGGAAGTGCTATTTTTGGCTCTAAATGGGCCACAACAGACACATCAACTCTCTCCTGAATGGATTTTTTAATATCAGTCACTTCCAAAGAGAGATTGTAAAGTTGCCGGGTCAATTTAGAAACAGGATCCATAATACAAAAACAAAGTAAAACGTCAACAGCGATTATTTTTTGAGAATCCTGCAATTTTTTGAAAATCCTGCAATTTGAGAATCCACCACCCACCAATCCTCCGGGGTGGGGGGTTAGAAACAAACACAAAAATAACCAGCAAAAGGGGAAAAAGGAAAAACAACAACTTATCTTGAGAGGGAATCTTCAGAATATACAGCAAAAGTAGCCTGAAGCCACATGCACTCCTGGACAAGTAACTTCTCCAAGTGAAGAGTATAACCCCCACTGGAGGAGTGAGAGGCTCCATGTTATAAAGGCCCTTAATTACCAGCTGGAGGAAAGGCTCTTCCAACCTGGCAAGGAAACAGAAAAAAACCCTAAATCAAGCCCCTAAAGGGTCAGCGTCCATTAATGTCTGGACGATCGATGGGTCCTTGTGCACCTGGTCCCAGCAATAGCACCTGAAGGTGCAGACACATCCGTGACATCTCTCCCGCCTGTCCCGCGCCTGCACAGACAGAGCCCCGAGCCGGTGTCCGCAGACCCTGTCGGGTGGCTTGAAGTTCTATCCATTGGCCCTATGTGGTCACCTTTACACTGGATGTGTGTGGATATGGCTTCGGCACTTGCAGTAACCTAAGACTCCGGTTTGCTGGATGAGCCTTAAAATTCTCCACTAGTTGAGGGGTAGGTCCCCTTCTGCGGCCATGTCCCTCCACTCCAGTATGCCGTATGTGGAACGAGGCCACGGGTGTATGACGCACTTCCCATGGGCTCTAGGACTTTTTCTGACTTGTGCCTGGGCCGAGCTGCTGCAGCTCCAGACCAGAGGTCTTCACTCCTCCGCTTCTACTTCCTGACTGGCCAACATTCCACAGTGTGCTCCCACTAACTAGACTCCACCTCCAAGCTGGGTTAGGGGACAGTGCTACTAACAGAGGATACCTATACTATAGTTTAGTTGCACTAGGCCCTAACCACGGCCTGAATGAGTGTTGCTAATTGAGAGTGTAGCTGTGTTTGTGTGTATACCGGTTTGTGACCTCCTCCTTACCCGGGAATGAAATACCACACCTCTGGCTGAGGTGCAGTACCTCTGTGGTGACTGAAGCCTCAGGGGCGCCATACATACACAACCATTATACAAAGCAAACTGCACGGTGATCCCTGCGGCCAGAAGATCCACATACACGGCCATTATACAAAGCAAACTGCACGAAGATGTCTGCGGCCAGAAGATCCACATACACGGCTGTGGAGACACGGGGTCAGTGGGTGCTCTCGTCCGCTGACCCAGCCGCCTTTAGAAAGACAGCGTGGCCCAGGGCTCATCCCAACTGTACGCCGACCTCCTTAACCATGGATGGAACACTACTCAGACAACACAGGGTGAGGGAATCACAATGTTAAGACTTTATTGGATCCCCAAATAATTAACGGCACATAGCACATAACCAGCAAAACACACAAATGTAACAGGCAACAGAGTCTCACCCTTCCGCTGGTTCACCAGGGATTAGAATGTCCATGCCTCAGAGCTTCTAGGGCTACTTACTCCAATCCAGCAGCACCCCGCTTTTGGCGGGCACCCACTGAGAATGGAATAACGCCAGATTTAAGAAGCTGGCTGAGGTCTGCAAAGTCTGTAGTGGGTTGTCCCAAGCTGGATTCCTTCCTTAGATATTTACATGTAGTCTGAAATACACAGACTAGACAATGGCCACTGAGGTAATTTACATTAGATTAGCAATATACAACTACATTACAATGATTGCTCAGAAGGGTCTGGCAGAAACAATACTTTAGCAAACATGAGTTAACACACAGAAGAACAATACGTCTGGCTAATGTAAGAAATTTAACCCACGACACACATTGAAAAAGTCTGTGTCGTCACAACGGCCATTATACAAAGCAAACTGCACGGTGATCCCTGCGGCCAGAAGATCTACATACGCGGCCATTATACAAAGCAAACTGCATGGAGATCCCTGCGCCCAGATCCACATACATGGCCGTTATACAAAGCAAACTGCACGAAGATGTCTGCGGCCAGAAGATCCACATATACGTCTGGCTAATGTAAGAAATTTAACCCACGACACACATTGAAAAAGTCTGTGTCGTCACATTCCTCCACCTTCTTAATTAGCCAGATGGGAAAATGGCTGAATCTTGACGAGGTTGGTTGTTGATGGGACAGCTAGACGTGGTAGGCCTCTTATCACCCTTCTCCTCTTGACCGCATTGTCCCTTTTAATGGTGAGGAGCAACAGAGTCTTGCATCCATACACCTCCCCCTGATTACCTCTCCCAGGTTGAGCAGCCATATTGCAGACAAGCACTAAGGTGGGGGTCTGTGAGTTGGGCTTTCCTGAATTCCTTACGATCTATCTCCCCCCAGTCAATGGCCACAATTGGGTCTGAGGTACTCACATTCGTTGGATCTGAGGAGGAGGCTGAAGATTGAGGAGGAGGTTCCCCTCGGATGGGTTGGTAGAAACACCTGCACAAGGATGGTGTTTGGCTTGGCTGCGGGTGATGGCGGTAACAAACTGGCTGGATAGTCCTTGTCCTAGGTCATTCTCCAAAATGACTGGTGTGAGCAGGTAATCCACAAGCCCCACTTCTATTTCCCTCTGGGTGGTATCCGAAACAACAGGCTTGGTGGGGCCATCCATGAACCCTACTTCAACTTCCTCCTGGTTAGTCCCTGAAATAACAGGTGTGGGGAGGCTGTCCATAAGCTCCATATGGATCTCTTCCTGGTCAAACCCCAAAATAACAGGTGTGGGGATGCTGTTCATAAGCCCCACATCAGCCTTGCTCTGGTCAGTCTCCACAATGACAAGTATGGGGAGGCTGTTCACAAGTCCCACATCGATCGCTTTCTGGTCGGTCCCCAAAATACCAGGTGTGGGGAGGCTGTTCACAAGTCCCACATTGATCGCTTCCTGGTTAGTCCCCAAAATACGAGGTGTGGGGAGGCTGTCCACAAGCTCCACCTCGACCTCTCCTTAGTCAAACCCCAAAATAACAGGTGTGGGGATGCTGTTCATAAGCTCCACATCAGCCTTGTTTTGGGCAGTCTCCACAATGACAGGTATGGGGAGGCTGTTCACAAGTCCCACATTGATCGCTTCCTAGTTGGTCCCCAAAATACCAGGTGTCGGGAGGCTGTCCATAAGCTCCAGCTCTACCTCCCCCTGGTTGGTCCTTAGGTCCAACTGCACACATGCCAGAGGGATGTCCGAGCGCTGGTCCTCAGCCAGGGAGATGGATAATTGGGAATCTGGTAAATGGTCATCTGGGGAAACAATAACTGGGTTTACCAGGGTAATGGAGGAACCAGTGTCTCGTAGTCCCTGGCTCTGTATGTCACAGACCTTGACCGGCTGAGCTGGCAGATGGGCTCCAAGCATGGGGCCTCGGTTTGGAGACAATCTTTATCGATATGTCCATGGCGCCCACATGTATAACAGCGCTGTAGATTGGGTAAGTCACAGGCCCTGTTTGTAGATCTTTGTTTCGGTGCAGCTTCTACTGGTTAGCGGGACCATCCTTCTTGAGCGACTGGTGTTAGCAGTACGGCAGCTGGAACCCCATAATCATATTCCAGAACACAAGCCCTCTCTTCTCTTGAGGATTTAGGCCCCAATGCAGCCAACAACGCTGTGGCTTGGGCCATTTGGGACCAAGTTGATTCCCGATTGTCACTAGATCCATGATGTGGCACATAGATTAAATCCTTTGGGTCAATATTGGCAGGATCCTCATCATCCTCTGCATCATTCTGGGCATCCCAACGGACTAATTTCCGGATCAAGTCCGACCGAGTGTCAGTGTTCCTGTAGTCAATGCTTCGCATCTGGCACAAATCCTGTAGCATCCATTTACTGCTGTGGTCATAACGCCTCTCTGGTCCTTGTCCCATGGCTGAGCTGGTGGGGTTGGACATGGCAGCGTCCGAAACCTGAATGCCTCTCCTATGGCCTGCTGGGTATGCTTATGTGCCTCCCTGGTTGTTGAGCCCTGGACGGTGTCCGAAAACACCAGTCCTCTGCAGCTAACCTGGATAAACCAGGCTGAGTAGTGTCCTACTGCTGCCTCCAATTGTGGAGACACGGGGGTCAGTGGGTGCTCTCGTCCGCTGGCTCGGCCTCCTTTAGAAAGACAGTGTGGCCCAGGGCTCATCCCAACTGTACGCCGACCTCCTTAACCATGGGCGGAACACTACTCAGACAACACAGGGTGAGGGAATCACAATATTAAGACTTTATTGGATCCCCAAACAATTAACGGCACATAGCACATAACCAGCAAAACACAAAAATGTAACAGGCAACAGAGTCTCACCCTTCCGCTGGCTCACCAGGGATTAGAATGTCTGTGCCTCAGAGTTTCCAGGGCTACTTAATCTAATCCAGCAGCACCCCACTTTTGGCGGGCACCCACCGAGAATGGAATAACGCCAGATTTAGGAAGCTGGCTGAGGTCTGCAAAGTCTGTAGTCAGATGACTGGGTTGTCCCAAGCTGGATTCCTTCCTTATGTAGTCCTTGATATCAAAGCCGAATCCTTGCATTCGATGCTGAAGTCCATATAGTATTATAAGCCAGGTTTGGTTATTGCTTGCCAATTGGATTCACAGGTCCTAGATTGGTAGCATGTAGCAAGAGTCTCCCTGGGCAATGGACAGTCCTCCTTCTTATACCCCTGAGCTCTCCATTCCGACCAATTGGGTCTTCACGATTGGTTGTACAAGGTTGCTTATCTTATTGGATGAATTTCAAGCTGCATGGATAATGTTCATTTAAATGATGTGGACAGAAAGACTGAGGATATTTACATGTAGTCTGAAATACACAGACTAGACAATGGCCACTGAGGTAATTTACATTAGATTAGCAATATACAACTACATTACAATGATTGCTCAGAAGGGTCTGGCAGAAACAATACTTTAGCAAACATGAGTTAACACACAGAAGAACAATACGTCTGGCTAATGTAAGAAATTTAACCCACGACACACATTGAAAAAGTCTGTGTCGTCACAACGGCCATTATACAAATCAAACTGCACGGTGATCCCTGCGGCCAGAAGATCTACATACGCGGCCATTATACAAAGCAAACTGCATGGAGATCCCTGCGCCCAGATCCACATACATGGCCGTTATACAAAGCAAACTGCACGAAGATGTCTGCGGCCAGAAGATCCACATACACGGCCATTATACAAAGCAAACTGCATGGAGATCCCTGCGCCCAGACGATCCACATACACGGCCATTATACAAAGGAAAATGCATGGAGATCCCTGTGGCCAGAAGATCCACATACACAGCCATTATAGAAAGCAATTGTGACACCCTGTCCTATCAGGTCGTCACAAGGGTGCCGTGAAATCTGCCCTTCTGCATGGTACCCGCTCCCCCTTGGTTACGGGTCCTGTCAATTTGGTGTTGCTACCAACAGGTGTACATAAATCTTGAGGAACACTCTGCACCACACCCACCAATCACCCATTGGGCAGCCTGAGGGGAATAGGGCCACCCAGATGGGGGATCAAAGAGGGAGGGCAGAGATGTCAGTAGTAGAGTTGAGTAGAGTTGAGCAGTGAGACAGCGGTGACAGTGCAGGTCATGCCGTGGAGCTGGGCTCCTGTACCCGTCCCAGGTGCCAGACGTTGGCCTGGCCAGAAGGAGTTGGAACCCCGGTCGCAGGGGGTAGTGACAGGGGTACGGTGCTGCTACAGAGAGCAGGCCGGCTGCCTTGTGCTACAACCAGGCAGGGGCCAGGGCACGACGGGGTATGCGGACCCTAGGCTGGGAAGTAGCTTCTTGCAGCTCAGTAATTCACCCGATGGGAACAGAGTCTTCAGGAACCGTTCCCCACCCACTCCAGAATCAGGGTACTAGCACAACGAGGGGGATTGGACTTCCCAAAATCGTCCAGAAAATCCTAACTGTGAACCCTGAGAGCAGGCTCACCCTGCTAGCCACGCAGGTGAGCGGGACCCGAGTAGTCTTAGGCGAAAGGGATCCACCAAGTTACACACAGTGCCAAGGGACAAGGCTTCAGAGCAACCAGCAACACCAAAGGGGCACGGACCCAGCGTGCTCAACCACGAGAAGCAGAGTACTCAAGAGTTTGGTTTACCTGGTGTCAGCGTCAGTGACTTACGACTGTGTGATTACCAGACATCCCTTCACCCCCGATGGGTTCTCCACTACATCCACACATCCTGCTGCTTCAACATCGTCACCGGGCTCCCCAACAGCAGCGGTTGTCTCTTACATTACCCCGCACCGTGGGTGGCGTCACGAACATTATCCCATTCACCACCCAAATTCCCCCCTTTTATTTCCGAGGTAGCTGCGCGACCCCGCCTCGGATCCGGAGACCCCTCGAGCCACTGCGGATCCAGGTCCGAGCAGCCCGTCGGCTGTCGCGGGGGCGGCAAACAATCAACGAGGAGATCCCTGCGGCCAGAAGATCCACATACACGGCCATTATACAAAGCAATCAACAAGATCCCTGCGGCCAGAAGATCCACATACACGGCCATTATACAAAGCAAAATGCACGGAGATCCCAGTGGCCAGAAGATCCACATACACGGCCATTATACAAAGCAATCCGCATGGAGAACTTTGCGGTCAGAAGATCCACATACAAGGCCATTACACAATGCAATAATCAAGGAGATCCCTGCAGCCAGAAGATCCACATACACGGCCATTATACAAAGCAAACTACACGGAGATCACTATGGCCCGAAGATCCACATACACGGCCATTATACAAAGCAATCCACATGGAGAACCTTGCAGTCAGAAGATCCACATGCACGGCCATTATACAAAGCAAACCGCACGGAGATCCCTGCGGCCAGAAGATCCACATACACGGCCATTATATTATTATTATTATTTATTTATAGAGCACCATTAGTTCCATGGTGCTGTACATGAGAAGGGGGTTACATACAAAATACATATACAAGTTACAGTAGACAGACTAGTACAGAGGGAAGAGGGCCCTGCCCTTGCGGGCTTACATTCTATAGGATTATGGGGAGGAGACAGTAGGTGGGGTGTAGATGGGGCGGCAGCTCCGCACGGTGGTGGGGCGGCAGCTCCGCACGGTGGTGGGGCGGCAGCTCCGCACGGTGGTGGGGCGGCAGCTCCGCACGATGGTGGGGCGGCAGCTCCGCACGGTGGTGAAGCAGTGAGGTCATTGAAGGTTATAGGCATTTCTGAACAGATGAGTCTTTACAAAGCAAACTGTACAGAGATCCCTATGGCCAGAAGATCCACATAGACGGCTATTATACAAGCCTTTATCCCTTGGATGGCTTTTATAACAAGGTGCCTGCGCTCATACTACAGTGCCAGTGCTATAAATAATGAACACTAGATGGCGCTCATACACCAGTATAGCTGGTACAAGTATATAACCACTACTGTGGATAAGTAGTTCATGCTTTTCCCGGTGTGTCTTCTATAGTTGTTTAGTGGGGTTGATGAAGAGCTCATCCCATCCGTTCCCTATTTAGGGTCCAGCACTAGGGATATCTAGGGTCAGGTACCCGGCTCGGCGCATAGGGCGGTGAGAGACCCCAGGGACCAGCAGTAGCTTCGGTCAGGGTTCACCATCTCTCCCTTCCCTAGTGAATGTTTTTTTTTCTTTTTAAACAATCTTTATTTGATGAAAACAAAAGAATTACATGTCAGTCTGTATATCAAACCAGTATGTGCAATCATTTCATAATATACAATTCCAATTCAATATTTCTTGTATCGGTCTCATCATTTTACATTTATGATGTCACAACAATACTTCTTTTGGCTTAAATATGTATAAAGCAGCCAGAAACACAACAATAAGATGCTGTGAAAAGCAGCATCAGCCGAGTGATGGGGATTATGACTTCACAACCCCAGCGATTCTTCCATGTTTCCCCGATTATACTCCAGCTCCACCATCCTATGATTCTTTACCATGTTGTATCTTTAAACGCTATCATTATTTGTAAAATCTCATTTTGGTTCTAGCTTTGTTCTATGAATACTCTCCCTTTTTTCCGAACCTTGCTGTATTCTTTGCTTTTTTCTGCATCTAGTTGATCGCAGAGTTAATTATCGCTGTTCTTTTCGGGTTTGGTGTCTGAGTACCCATTGTTTGATTACTAGCAAACCACATGTATATTAGGGATGTGTTTGCCCTGCGTCTGGTGTTCTGAGCACAACATATGATGAAACAAGCAAGCTGGCGAATATTTAGGAACAAAGTGTATTTCTATCCTCTATTGCCTGCTCCCATACACTAAATACAGATGGACATCCTCATGAGCAGATTTGCTATTTGAATATATCATTCCGGGTCAAAACTATGGGTGAGTGATCAGATATTATTAGATCTTGTATGTTAATCCCACTCACTCCATTAAAGGGAACCTGTCAGGTGCAATATGCCCCTCGGACCACGAGCAGTTATGGGTGCATATTGCTAATCCCTGCCTAAGAGTCCCTGTATATGTAGCACCCCACGAGGCAGGTGGTTAACCTACTCGTCGCCGGGCCATTTCGGGTCGGGTCAGGCATTGTCACGGGGTGGCCTTGCCCGATTCCGTTGCCCCGAGGCGTACAGTTAATGGTGGGGAAAGTGGGGTATTGGGGAGAGTTTATCGTGACGCCACCTGTGGTATGCAGCCAGTAGTAGCCGCCGCTGCAGGACTCCTCTTCGGGGCAGGTGTTAAGGCAGCCGGGATGGTGTCGCTCCCCACAGGCGGAGCGGGCCCCGGGTGGATGATGAGGGTTGTAATGGCCGTTGGTGCCAGTAAGGACGAGTCAACACAGTCTCTGCAGGTTCAGGGTGTAGTTTACTCACAACTTCAGCTGCCAGCCCGGTCACTGCCATGATGGGCTCAGGTCGATCCTGAATCCGCGGGAGGTCAGAACCGGCCCGGTAGTCTGTGGGCCCTTCCTCACTGCGCTTTGTAGTGCGGGTCCCTGTGGCTTGAAGCACTTAGAGTCCCTTCCGTACTAGGTAGAATACTGTTTCCTATGCCAGTAGTGGGGATCCCTTTGAGTCTGACTCAAGGTGGACCTCCGACGGCCGTTTTGCGGTATGAGAAACCGCTTCTTCCGAAAGATTTCTCATACCGCGAAATGGCCGTCGGAGGTCCCCTCCTGGACTGGCTCCCCTGAACCACCTTGCCCTGGGTAAGCTCCTATTCTTGGCTCAATATTATGTGCTGTTAAATGCATTGATCACTTAGACTGGTGATATTATCCACGTAGGTCCATTTACTTTCTCTCGCCGCCTGTGATCTTTTCACTTTAACCCTTTATACTACGAGCCTTGGTTGTAGCTTTGCCCATATCATTTCTATTTTTGGTACTGACATCTAGTAACATACTTTTCACTGTTGCCAAATATTTCCTGGTACTGGTAATCCCTCCCAGGATTTCTGGTTTTTGGATCCCTGGAACCATGTTTTGTGCTTTAGGATATTTAGAATACAGTGGAACCTTGTTAACGAGAACAATCCGTTCTGGGACTGCGCTTGTTAACCAAGTTACTTGT
This sequence comes from Anomaloglossus baeobatrachus, assembly GCF_048569485.1. Classification (NCBI taxonomy): domain Eukaryota; kingdom Metazoa; phylum Chordata; class Amphibia; order Anura; family Aromobatidae; genus Anomaloglossus; species Anomaloglossus baeobatrachus. The sequence continues at coordinate 581,799,914 of NC_134358.1, read as the reverse complement.
TCAACAAAGCAAGATTTCCCATAGGAAATCATTGCAATGCTGACGATCTGTTCCACAACTTGTTAAATGTCCCATCCTGATGCCCTATTGTGCCATTCCACACACGTACAAACACGCACAAACACACACAGATTATGCTCACTTTACCTTCCGTTCCCTCGCCGGTCTCCTGGAACTTGCAGTTCGCCCGTACAAGACGTGTATCGGGTAACCAAGGCGATCGATGCCGGACCTTCCGCACTCAGGCTATGTGCGCACGTTGCGTAAATACATGCAGTTACGCTGCGCTTTGTAGCGCAGCGTAACTGCATGCGTCCTGCGTCCCCTGCACAATCTATGGAGATTGTGCAGGGGCCGTGCGCACGTTGCGTTTTTGAACGCAGCGATTTGGATGCAGAAATTTACATCCGAATCGCTGCGTAAAAAAAAGCAACATGTCACTTCTTTGGTGCGCTTTGGTCCCATTGAAATGAATGAAGGTTGTTCAAAGCGCAACGAAAATGCATCGCTGTGCGCTTGCACTGCTTTTTTGTTGCGCTCTGAATGATACAGAACGCATGCAGTTTGCCCTGGAAGTGAGGTCAAGTGGTTGGTTTCCTGTTGACCTCACATCCTTCAAAGTACAGTCATCTTTCCTGTATTTTGGAGAGAGGCGGGCGTGTTTTTTTTTCCCTACCCAGGTTCGGATCAATTTTTTGGAGCATATACCATGGCGTGGTATAATCGTTTAAAAATAGATGTTCCGAAGATGATCAGCCTGGTGAGTATAGTCAATGTTTTATTTTTTTGTCCCATAGTTTAGCCCCCGTGACCTGGTCCTGCCCCGTCCCCTAGTTTAGCCCCTGTGATCTGGTCCTGGCCCGTCCCCTAGTTTAGCCCCTGTGATCTGGTCCTGGCCCGTCCCCTAGTTTAGCCCCTGTGATCTGGTCCTGTCCCGTCCCGTGATGCGGCCCCGTCCCGTGGTGCGGCCCCGTCCCGTGATGCGGCCCCGTCCCGTGATGCGGCCCGTCAAAATGCGGCCCAGTCCCGTGATGCAGCCCCGTCCCAATGCGGCCCCGTCCCGTAATGCGGCCCCGTCCCAATGCGGCCCCGTCCCGTAATGCGGCCCCGTCCCAATGCGGCACCGTCCCGTGATGCGGCCCCGTCCCAATGCGGCCCTGTCCCGTAATGCGGCCCCGTCCCGTAATGCGGCCCGTCACCTGGTGCTGTGGTGCTGTCCGGCCCGTTGTGCTGTCCGGCCCGTTGTGCTGACCCGTCCAGTGTTGATGTCCCATCCGCTCCTGCTCCCCCGTCCACTCCTGCTTGAATGATATTTCTTCATGAGCTGAGGTGACGTCACCCCAGCCGTGGGAAATGTCCTCAAGTTACCCTATTCTCCCCAGCTGAGGTGACGTCACCTCAGCCGTGGGAAATGTCCTCAAGTTACCCTATTCTCCCCAGCTGAGGTGTGATAAAATGTAAAAAATGAAAATAAAGTTTTTGATCTTATCTATCGATTCTTTCTTTTATTTTCTATCTTTCTATGTATCCTTCTTTCTATATGTTTGTTCTATATTTCTATGTATCCTTCTTTCTATATGTTTGTTCTATATTTCCATGTATCCTTCTTTCTATATGTTTGTTCTATATTTCCATGTATCCTTCTTTCTATATGTTTGTTCTATATTTCCATGTATCCTTCTTTCTATATGTTTGTTCTATATTTCCATGTATCCTTCTTTCTATATGTTTGTTCTATATTTCCATGTATCCTTCTTTCTATATGTTTGTTCTATATTTCCATGTATCCTTCTTTCTATATGTTTGTTCTATATTTCCATGTATCCTTCTTTCTATATGTTTGTTCTATATTTCCATGTATCCTTCTTTCTATATGTTTGTTCTATATTTCCATGTATCCTTCTTTCTATATGTTTGTTCTATATTTCCATGTATCCTTCTTTCTATATGTTTGTTGTATATTTCCATGTATCCTTCTTTCTATATGTTTGTTGTATATTTCCATGTATCCTTCTTTCTATATGTTTGTTCTATATTTCCATGTATCCTTCTTTCTATATGTTTGTTCTATATTTCCATGTATCCTTCTTTCTATATGTTTGTTCTATCTTTCCATGTATCCATACATTTATCTGTACAATTTTTTTTTTTCCCGGAACATGGTTTTTACTGCTCTTTTGTGTTTCTAGGTGGAGTCGTTCCCCTGCTTATGGGACCCATCCAGTCCAGATTATAGCCATAAAGAAAAGCGGGAAAAAAGCTGGATAATTATCTGCCGTGAACTTTTCCCTCGGTGGCATGAGGCTGATGCTGCTCTGCAGAATCAAATTGTAATGTTAATTGATGCGTCGTACTGTCTACCAAAATATTTTATACTCTGTCTTCAAGAGTTTTAATTTTTTTATGTTTATTTGTGACAGAAAAAGATATACGTAAAAGATGGCGGTCAGTGAAGGACCGGTACAATCGGTTCCAAACGGAGGCCAACCGGAGTGGATCTTCGCCTTCAAAATTTAAATTTCCATTCTATGATGAGCTGCAGTTTCTCCAGACAAGCCGAGTCCTACGTCCGTAAGTTTACAAAATTCTTGCTCAAAAAACAACCAATGTTACCCATCTTATTTACCAATGTGTTAATATTATAAATTCTCTAAATGAACTATTTTATGTATTCACAAGACCGAAGGAAATATAGATCCTCCACAGGAGCCTACACAAGAAAGTACTCTGGACAGTGAAGAGCTGGTGTTACAACAACCACCACAAGACATCTCCAGCCAGGCGTCTGAGGAATCAAACATGGCGGCAACAGAACAGCAACATCCCAGCACAGGCGGTTCGTCGGTGGCAGCGGCAACTTCAGTGTCTGGGATCCATCAACACAGTCAAAGAGGGAAAAAAACCCCCCAAAAAAAACAGAAAACAAAGAGAGCCAAGTACTGATCCACTAGAAAATGAAACTTTGGCTATGCTAAAAAGTACGGCACAGGAGGATCACTTAGATAATTTTGGGGCAAGCATTGCGGATCGATTGCATCTCCTAAACAATCGTTGTAAACAATCAACATGCATGACGGCCATTTGTTCAGTATTAGCTGGCTTTGAGGAAGATGTGCCCTTCCCAACAGGAGGTGAGCTTCCCTGTGGCATTGAAACATTTTTTTTACGTAAACAGGCAAAAACACCAATTGTAGCATCAACTACAACAAGTGCCACCTTCACACCTTCTAGTGCCACCATTCCAACACCACCTGCCCCTTATTCCTTTGTTCGTCCCTCCCCCTACCCAGACTTTCCTACCACATTTGGGGTGAGACCTGCCACCCCATATTATCAATCACAATTAACCCCTTCACCCCCGGCCACTAAAACACCCTAATGACCGGGCCATTTTTTGCAATTCTGACCAGTGTCACTTTGACAGGTTATAACTCTGGAACGCTTCAACGGATCCTGGCGATTCTGAGATTGTTTTTTCGTGACATATTGTACTTCATGTCAGTGGTAAATTAAGGCCGATATTTTTTGCGTTTATTTGTGAAAATTTAGGAAATTTGGCAAAAATTTAGAAAATTTCGCAATTTTCAAACTTTGAAAATGTATGCCCATAAATCTGAGAGATATGTCACACAAAATAGTTACTAAATAACATTTCCCACTTGTCTACTTTACACCAGCGCAATTTTCGAAACAAATTTTTTTTCCGTTAGGAAGTTAGAAGGGGTCAAAGGTCATCAGCAAATTCTCATTTTTCCAACAAAATTTACAAAATAATTTTTTTTAGGGACCACATTACATTTGAGGTGACTTTGAGAGGCCTAGGTGACAGAAAATACCCAAAAGTGACCCCATTCTAAAAACTACACCCCTCACACTGCTCAAAACCACATCCAATAAGTTTATTAACCCTTTAGGTGCTTCACAGGAACCAAAGCAATGGGGAAGGAAAAAATGAAAATTTTACTTTTTAACACAAAAATGTTACTTTAGCCATAAAATTTTCATTTTTACAAGGGAGAAAAGAGAAAGTACACAATACAATTTATTGTGCATTTTCTCCTGAGTACGCTGATACCCCATATGTGGTAAAAATCAATTGTTTGGGCGCACGGCAGAGCTCGGAAGGGAAGGAGCGCCATTTGAATTTTTGAACGCAAAATTAGCTGCACTCATTAGCGGACGCCATGTCGGGTTTGAAGACCCCCTGAGGTGCCTAACCAATGGAGCTCCCCCACAAGTGACCCCATTTTGGAAACTAGAGCCCTCAAATAATTTTTCTAGATGTTTGGTGAGCACTTTGAACCCCTGGGGGCTTCACAGAAGTTTATAGCGTTGAGCCGTGAAAAGGAAAAATTTTTTTTTTACCACAAAACGGTTGCTTCAACTAGGTAGCTTTTTTTTTCACAAGGGTAACAGGAAAAAATGCACCATAAAATGTATTGTGCATTTTCTCCTGAATACGCAGATACCTCATATGTGGTGGAAATCAAATCTTTGGGCACACGGCAGTGCTCGGAAGGCAAGGAGCGCCATTTGAATTTTTGAGTGCAAAATTAGCTGCACCTGTTAGCGGACGCCATGTGGGGTATGAATAATAAATGGAGATAAGCTGCGCTCCACTGCCCCAGGCTCTGGTGCACGGGAGAAGGTAATGTCCAAAATATTCAAAATACCCCGGCACACAGAATAGGAAGGAGATATCCAGTCACTGGTTCTTTTTAATATGCTCGTGATTTTTATTCAAGATTTATTTATAACAGTCAGTCCAACGTTTCAGCCCATACAAGAGCTTTCACCAGGGACATGAAATACTATGACAAGTTGAGACATAAAAAACAGAAAAGAGAAATTACAATTGTATCATGTTATAACAATCAGCATATCAACATATCGCCCATAAGACAAGGTGAATAACTAAGAGATAAAGATACCGTGCATAGGTGAAGAAGGTGTACTGATGTGGGCAACATCCGATTTTATGTAAGAAAGACCCAGGGGAAGAAGTGAGGACATAGAAGTCAAAAAGGGAAGAAAAGGAAAAAAAAGGGGGAGAAAGAAAAAGGAAGACAATGGAAGCAAGGGAAAGAGGGGGAAAAAGGACAGGTGAGACATACCTGTAATGTTTAGAGAAAAAAAGGTCCTATATACACAGGGAGAACTGGGAATAGAGCACTGTAGAGAAAAGAAGGGTTTATAATGTCAGGATCAAGGGGTTAGAGTTGGTAGTAGATGGAAAGAATGGTGACTTACAAGTAGTAGGAGGATTGTAAGAAGAATGTCAAGGTTCTGATAAAATCCGTAGTACTCAATGAGAGCTGCAGAAAGAAAAGGAGGGGAGGGGGAGGGAAAAGGGAATAGAGGTAACAATATGCTGAAGGAAAGGGGAAAAGGAGAAGACCTAATGAGTACATACCAGTATAATGGCTGTGCTTATCTGATGTACTGGGGCTCACATGTGTGAAATACAGATAATGCTGAGCTCAAAATTATGCTGTTACTGTGAAAAAGATAAATTATATGATAAGGGCAGTTATAAGGTATGAGAATAATAAGGATAGAATGAAGTTAACATACCAATATCTTATGTAAAGGGATTACATCAAAAGGAATCCGGGGATTACAATCTGTAACCGGAAAATGGGGGTAGATGCCTCATAGAGCATAGGAGAGGCTAAAATATAACGTGACAGCATAATTATTATATGAGAGAGATTTGTATGAGGTGCATAGATCACGATAAAGCAATCATAGTAAAGGAATTATAGTAAAGGAATTATACCTATTAGTTAGAATGAAGTTACTGGTATGTACTCATTAGGTCTTCTCCTTTTCCCCTTTCCTTCAGCATATTGTTACCTCTATTCCCTTTTCCCTCCCCTCCTTTTCTTTCTGCAGCTCTCATTGAGTACTACGGATTTTATCAGAACCTTGACATTCTTCTTACAATCCTCCTACTACTTGTAAGTCACCATTCTTTCCATCTACTACCAACTCTAACCCCTTGATCCTGACATTATAAACCCTTCTTTTCTCTACAGTGCTCTATTCCCAGTTCTCCCTGTGTATATAGGACCTTTTTTTTTTTCTCTAAACATTACAGGTATGTCTCACCTGTCCTTTTTCCCCCTCTTTCCCTTGCTTCCATTGTCTTCCTTCTTTTTCTTTCTTCCCCTTTTTTTTCCTTTTCTTCCCTTTTTGACTTCTATGTCCTCACTTCTTCCCCTGGGTCTTTCTTACATAAAATCGGATGTTGCCCACATCAGTACACCTTCTTCACCTATGCACGGTATCTTTATCTCTTATTTATTCACCTTGTCTTATGGGCGATATGTTGATATGTTGTTATAACATGATACAATTGTAATTTCTCTTTTCTGTTTTTTATGTCTCAACTTGTCATAGTATTTCATGTCCCTGGTGAAAGCTCTTGTATGGGCTGAAACGTTGGACTGACTGTTATAAATAAATCTTGAATAAAAATCACGAGCATATTAAAAAGAACCAGTGACTGGATATCTCCTTCCTATTCTGTGTGCCGGGGTATTTTGAATATATATGTGGGGTATGAAGACCCCCTGAGGTGCCTAAACAATGGAGCTCCCCCACAAGTCACCCCATTTTGGAAACTAGAGCCCTCAAATATTTTTTCTAGATGTTTGGTGAGCACTTTGAACACCTAAGGGCTTCACAGAAATTTATAGCGTTGAGCCGTGAAAAGAAAAAAAAATTTTTTTTACCACAAAACGGTTCCTTCAACTAGGTAGCTTTTTTTTTCAAAAGCCTATCAGGAAAAAATGCACCATAAAATGTATTGTGCATTTTCTCCTGAGTACGCAGATACCTCATATGTGGTGGAAAATAATTGTTTGGGCGCATGGCGGGGCTCAGAAGAGAAGGAGCGCCATTTGACAGCAAAATTGGTTGGAATCATTAGCGGACGCCATGTCACGTTTGGAGACCCCCTATGGTGCCTAAACAGTGGAGATCCCCCACAAGTGACACCATTTTGGAAACTAGAGCCCTCAAATAATTTTTCTAGATGTTTGGTGAGCACTTTGAACACCTGGGGGCTTCACAGAAGTTTATAGCGTTGAGCCGTGAAAAGAAAAAATTTTTTTTTTACCACAAAACGGTTGCTTCAACTAGGTAGCTTTTTTTTTCACAAGGGTAACAGGAAAAAATGCACCATAAAACGTATTGTGCAATTTCTCCTGAGTACGCAGATACCTCATATGTGGTGGAAAGTAATTGTTTGAGCGCATGGCAGGGCTCAGAAGAGAAGGAGCGCCATTTGACTTTTCAAACGCACAGACGCAGTGCACTGATCGGCCGCTGCAGGACGCACGGTCGGATGCGATAAAAAAAGCGTCGGGGATACGTAAGAAAAAAAGTCACGCCAAAAATTGACCATGGATGCGGATACGTTATGTGCATCCCTGATCAGCGCTTGGCGGGATGCACGGACGGATGCGATACAAAAAGCGTCGCAAATACGGAAAAAAGTCACGCCAAAAATTGAGCAGGGATGCCGATCCGTTATCTGCATCCCTAATCAGCGCTCGGCGGGACGCACGGACGGATGTGATACAAAAAGCGTCGTGAATACGGAAAAAAGTCACGCCAAAAACTGACCACGGATGCAGATCCGTTATCTGCATCCCTGATCAGCGCTTGGCGGGACGCACGGATGGATGCGATACAAAAAGCGTCGTGAATACGGAAAAAAGTCACGCCAAAAATTGACCATGGATGCCGATCCGTTATGTGCATCCCTGATCAGCGCTTGGCGGGACGCACGGACGGATGCGATACAAAAAGCGTCGGGGATACGGAAAAAAAAGTCACGCCAAAAATTGAGCAGGGATGCCGATCCGTTATCTGCATCCCTGATCAGCGCTTGGCGGGACGCACGGACGGATGAGGTGTAAAAATGGACAGGGGATACGGAAAAAAAAAAAAAGTTATACTCACAGTACCCAGAGGACTAGCAGGAGGATCACTGACCAGAAGAGCTGCAGAGGAACAGATGGCAGAGAGATGGACAGCTTTACAGGAGCAGCAGGCAGATCAGCAGAATGCCCAGGAAGGGCCCAGCGATGGACGCAGATGTGATCAGGCCGGTGAAGACAGGTAAGAGGACGTCGGGGGAGAGCAGAGGGGGAGGGGGGGGGTGAGAGCAGAGGGGGGGTTGAGAGCAGAGGGGGGGGAGAGCAGAGGGGGAGGTGGGAGAGCAGAGGGGGAGGGGGGAGAGCAGAGGGGGAGACCGGAGAGGGAGCTGCAGAAGCAGAATAGAGATAATGGGGGAGGCAGTCAAATTGCGGGGGGAGCGGATCGGGATGTCGGGGGGGGTGGGGGGTGGGGGGGTGGTTGGTTGGGGGGAGCAGATCGCGGGGGGGGGGCACGGCAGGGGCTATCACGGCAGCGCGCAGGGGCACCACGGGAGCGCGCACGGGCTGCAAAGTGAGCACAGTACTCACGTGCAGCAGCAGCAGATCGCAGATCGCAACAGGGAAGCACATTGGCAGGGGGCAGATCGCGGCAGGGAAGCACATGGCAGGGGGCAGATCACAGCAGGGAAGCACATAGCAGGGGGCAGATCGCAGCAGGAGGCAGATCGCAGCAGGGCGGCACATCAGGGAGCATGCAGGGGCCATCATGGGAAGCGCGCAATACTCACGTGGAGCCGGAGCGGCGGTGACATCGGCGGCAGCAGCGGTGGCGTGGTACCACAAGTACCAGCCACTGCACGCTGCAGACATGTTGGGGGAGGGCTCACAGGCCAGCACAGGCCTGGGGAGGGCGGCCACCGGCAGATCAGACCACCCCACTGCACACTGATTGGAGCGATTGCGCGTCATAGCACGATCGCTCCAATCAGTGCTGCAGGGGCTGGGGGCGGCATGTTTGAGGTCCACCTATGATATGCTGCTGCAGCTGCGGCATCTCATAGCTGGATCTCACAGGATCGCACTAATTCGGGCATTATTTTTGCCGAAATTAGTGCGATCGATGTGGTTGGCGGTTCAGATTTGAACAGCCAATCACATCGATCGTCGATAGGGGGTGGCGATGCCGCCCCCCCTGGGGTCAAGCAAAGGTCCCCTGCTGTAAGAAACAGCAGGGGACATCATTTGAAAGCCGTTGCTATGGCCACGGCAATCAAATGAAGTTTAGGCAGTAAAATTACGTCCCTGGTCGTTAAGTCACGTTAAAATAGGACGTAATTTTACTGCCCGCGGTCGTGAAGGGGTTAAGGCGTGAGGTTCAACAAAAAAACATTGAACAAAATACCCCTCAAATTACTGGCCCATCACAAAGCTTGGAAGCCATGACCAACCTGTATTCTGAAGACTTTTTTAATCTCTAAATTAAGATTCCCCCAAAAATTTGAGGCTTATTACACAGCTATGTTTAGACTGTAAAATAAAAAAAAGGGTCCTATCCTAAAGAATTATTTAATGTTTCAAAAAAATGTAAAACAATGTGTATGTTTATTTTTACACTGTCAAGTTTAGAACACTGTAAAATAAAATAAAACTAGTTTTCAATTGAATCTTTTTGGTTAAATAAATTGTGAAAAACAGTTTTGACTTTGTGTGTGTGTGTTAACTTCTTATTTTGTTTCATCCAAATTGTGACACAGTAATTACATCATTTTTCATTTAACACATTTATTTCACATAACATAAACATAACATAAATATGTTGCATTTGAGGTATTAATTAGGGGTGACAAAATGTGCGTTCCATTGAGCGTGAAAAAAAATCTTCAACATCTTTTCTTTCATTCGGGGTCCTGTCTTCTCTGCTGGTCTGGCTGCTCAACACCGACACTGGAGTATTGCCAGTGCACGGCACCTTCCGGACTCATAAAGTAGTCAGTGAAGGTCTCTCTCACAGAGACACCAGAATTACTAGGCCGACCAGAAACGGTCAATACTGGCATAAAGCTTCGTGCCTGTGCTTCTTCAACTACATCACTGGTGTACTGACGAGCAAAATTGTGGAGAGCACAGCACGCTTTTATGACAGCATCAACCGTGTTTGGTTTTAACTGGATGGCTGTGAAAGATCCTCCACTGATTACTCATGATTCCAAAGGTGCACTCCACATATCTACGTGCACGACTCAGCCGATGCACTCTTACATGTTTGCCATCGACGGCACCTATGCAGTTGGGGAAGTTGGCCACAGTCTTAAAGCCTGCCGCAACCTGCAGACAAGTCTCTTCGGTTGGGGAAGGCATCACTATGGGCTGCAACTTCTGCCAGATCACGTTGCATGTGCACCTCACAATTTCGGAAATGGTTGATTTACCAACCCGAAATTGAAGATGCAGGGATGCAAAACTCTCTCCAGTGGCCAGAAATCTGGAAAAGAAAAGAAAATGAAATGAAAACCAGTTTGGGACTTTTTTCAAAATTTACATACATTGCAATTTAATTCAACCAATTCGCAGCAGTGACCTCATTAGCGATCTCGCTGTGTGTGACACTGGGCAGCGAGCTAGCCCCTGCTGTGAGAACGCTGCTCGTTACACACAGCTCGGCTTCATTTTTTAGTTGTTGCTCTCCCGATGTGAACCACACATCGCTGTGTGTGACAGCGAGATAGAAACAATCTGATTGTGCAGTGAGCCGGCCTTTGCGGACGCTGGTAACCAAGGTAACTATCGGGGAACCAGCCTGGTTATCAGATATTTACCTTAGTTAATAGCTTCCGCCGCTCTCACGTTGCCAGTGCCGGCTCACTGCACGCATCGCCGGAGTACACATCGGGTAAATAAGCAAAGCGGTTTGCTTATTAACCCGATGTGTACTCTGGCTAGGTGTGCAGGGAGCCAGCGCTAGGCGGTGTGCGCTGGTAAGTAAGGTAAATATCGGTGAACCAAGCGCTTGGTGACCCAATATTTACCGTAGTTACCAAGCACAGCATAGCTTCCACGCGTCGCTGCTGGCTGGGTGCTGGTCAATGGTCGCTGGTGAGATCTGCCTGATTGACAGCTCACCAGCGACCATGTTGAGACGCACCAGCGATCCTGACAAGGTCAAACCGCTGGTGGGATCGCTAGAGCGTTACTGGCTGCGTTGTGACAAGGAGACATTACATTTAAAGGTGTTGGCTGTGCATTGTCCTCGAGTTCTGGCTGCATTGTGTAACAGCTATATTGACTTTAATGTTGCCAGGTTTTTAGAGAAATTAAGTTAAGTGCAACATGAACATTTTCCATCAAAACATAATCTACGTAATTCCCAGTGTCACATGAGGAGTGTGGCCAAAATGTCGAGATTCATCATGAAAGGGTGCAGATTCCTGTAGCAGACACACAAAAAACCAAAAACATTGATTGGTATATATTACGTTACAACTTACCGCAAGGTGATGAGCAGCCTTTCCTCAGCTGAGATAGACCTTCGCATCACAGTGTCCTTGTATGTTAGGTCCGTTTTGACAATTGCTAGTAGATGATCAAAAGCGTGGATCGGGAGCCCGCAAAAAGAAATGAATTTGTCTGGATACCTTTTTTTAAAAAAAAATAAAATAAATAAATAAATTAAAAAAACAATAACAACCAGAAGCAGAGATTACTGAATCCTCTCATGATTAGAAGCACATATAATTCATAATACATATAGTTGGCAGAGAATGCAGAAACATGGCAGAGAATGCAGAAACATGGCCGAGCAGGCGGAAGCATGTCAGAGAAGGCGTTAACATGGCAGAAAAGGCAGAAACATGGCAGAAAAGGCAGAAACATGGCGGAGAATGCGGAAAGATGGCATAGAAGGCGGAAAGATGGCATAGAAGGCGGAAAGATGGCATAGAAGGCGGAAAGATGGCAGAGAAGGCGGAAACATGGCGGAGAATGCGGAAAGGTGGCATAGAAGGCGGAAAGATGGCATAGAAGGCGGAAAGATGGCAGAGAAGGCGGAAAGATGGCAGAGAAGGCGGAAAGATGGCAGAGAAGGCGGAAAGATGGCATTCATAATACATATAGTTCACAATGGTTAATTTAAATAACATTAAGATACAGATTATATATGTCAACTGATACGTTATTAGCAAAATTTATAAAAAAAAAAGATGAAAATAGCCTATAGAGATGCATATAGAAATATGGTATAACATACACATAAACATATGTAGCAACATAAAAAAAGTAGGTTTTGCTCACCGCCTTAAATCTCTGTACAGTGAGGCAAAATGGCCTTTCTCCTCACGTGCCATAACAAGAGGATGCACCCACATCTTTTTTGTCATTGCCTACAACATATTGTATTGGTTAATAGAGCACAACACATAAAAACAGAAACATGATCAAATTTGGGGAAAAAATTACCTGGCGTCTACGACGGCGAAGTAATAACAGTAGAATAATGAGCAGCCGACTTCGTTGTGCCCTGCGTAGACGTATCTGTCCTGTGGGGTGCGCCATTTTTTCAGCCAAGATCACTCTGTTTCCACAATGGAGAATGTAGAGAATGTGGAGAAGGAAATAACATCACAGGTTTTTTTTTTCCCAAGGTCTGTTTTCAACAAACTTTATTGAACAGTGGCTTGGAAAACGTGCCTAAAAAAAACGCATGGAAAACGCATGCGTTTTAGATGCGTTTTTTTACCAATACGTATTGTTTACAATTGCTCCCTCTGCCAGAGGGTGCGTTTTTTTCTGCACCGAAAAATACGCAACGTGCGCACATAGCCTCAGCGTGCTGACGTCAAAGGCAGCAGCTGCTTGCCTCTGATTGGCCAGCGCGCTGCCTTTGAGTAGCGCCTGACAGGGGAACTTCCTCCCTCATCGGGATAGTTACCGGATACACATCCTGTGGAGGGAGGACCTTCCCCTGTCAGCTGCTTCACAAAGGCAGCACGCTGGCCAATCAGAGGCAAGCGGCCCCTGCCTTTGACGTCAGCACGATGAGAGCTGAAGGTCCGGCATCGGTTGCCTTGGTTACCCGATACATGCAAGTTCCAGGAAGCCGGCGAGGGAACAGAAGGTAAGGTGAGCATAATATGTGTGTGAACACGTGCGTGCGTGTTTGTTTGTGTGGACTGCAAGAGCGGGTTAGAGCGCGGTGGATGTACGGAACCGGAAGTGTGTGCGGTGAGTATTTTGCTCGTACAGCAAGGCTTTCTCGTAAACCGAGTTACAAATTTACAGAAAGCCTTGCTCGTTAGGCGAAAATGCTCGCTAACTGGGTTACTCGTTAAGCGAGGTTCCACTGTATCTTAATTTATTTTGATGTATAATAACCCATATACTACACGCTTGTCATTATTTTTACTGTAATACTGGTATATAATGGTATTTTTTTATTTCAATATACACATACGCATATTTTATATCTTGTATAAATGTGTTTCTGTATTTGTAAAATAATTTTTTCTACATCAAAACTTTGTGAATAGCTGTATACCTAGCACTTTATATCCCACTATTTGCATGATCCGTACCCTTAGTGATTCTGTGGCTCACAGGACCCTGGTGTATGTTCCCTACCTTGTGCTCCCTTGTCCTTCCTACCGCTTGTTACTAATTTAATAAAATTATTTTCATTGCTCGTAAATGCTCCTCTTTTGTTGTTGTTATATCGTATTTGGAGTGTGCTGTCTCTTGGTCATTCTGGGGGGTCTACTTATGCCCTTTTCCAGTATGACCTTTTTGAGACCTTAAGGCGAGACCATGAGGCTTTTTGTTTGGATATTTCTTCCTGGCAGAGTGGCCTTTCAGCCCATGTTGTGGTGCTCGTTTCACTGTGGAAAATGACACAATCTTACCAGCTTCCACCAGCATCTTCACAAGGTTTTTTCTTTTGTTTTTGGGTTGATCTGCACGTCTGACCAAAGCATGTCCATCTCTGGTATACAGAACTCGTATCCTTCCTGAATGGTATAAAGACATAGTACGTACACTTATTGTGTGGAAACTTTTCACTCTGCAGACAGTAATAAAAATATCTGAAAACATTCTCTCTCTCATTATTCCGACATTTGGCAAATAGAAATATTTTTTTTTCCTAATTGCCAGAAAACGGGAAAGGTTTATTCTGATTTCATGTCAAATAGTGAGGAAAAAACTGCAGATGTGTCATTATAGAGAGCAGAGGGAAAAACCTGCAGATGTGTCTGTAGAGAGAGGGCGGGAAACTAAGGGTTTACACAGTACCCGTCACTGGGGAACTGCGCCAGCCAGCCTCTCCCTAGGAAAGAGTAGCAGCCGGAGTCTCCCCAGTGACGGGCTGGCTTTTCCTCAGTGACGGTGTTATGGACAAGATTATGAATTATTATGAGTATATAAGTATATAAGAGTTACATGGAGATATCCATAAAGAACAGGATTTAAGATGGTGTTTGAACTGTACCCCACATATCTCTTGGCATAAGACTTAGACAGACAGTCTGGGCTATTCTTGTGACAAGTGAATCATGCTGACATTGCTTAATATAAATGAGGAACCAAGCACATTACAGTAAATTGTATATCACAGAATAAGCTGTTCTACTTTGTCCAATAGGAGACGTGTTACGTATTCTTGGCACCTAGCCAATAAGGTTATATATATTTGTACAACTTCCGGAAATAAATCAGTCTTACTTTCTATTCATATCTGAGCACGTCTCTGGTGTGTGAAAGAGTGGTTATGCATGCTACCACGAGTGACTCATAATTTGGACTGCAGACAGTTTAAGAGGGATGCATGATTAGATTGCATCAACCTAAATTACGGCCATATCATTTGGCGCCCAACGAACCTTAGGACGGAGCTCTGGATGGCGGACGGCCGTGCTGACACCTTCAGTCGAAAGGCAACTACACGAGAGGTGGAGAATTGCGCAACTCCAGCTGCAGGTGAGATCATTTGTATAATCTCACCTTGCAAACCTCCTGCGTGTACTTGCATTTCGAAGGGGGGGTTGGGCTGTCCCAGTCTAGACACCTAATGACCGCCATCTCGCATGAGATAAGCCGTCCTAAGAGATCTCACACCAAGGTGGTCAGGTTCACCTTAAGCTGTCTGTAATTTATGTAATGTAATTGTAAATCACATGAAATGTAATGTGGTTTTTGTCTGCTCTAGGAGAAAAGCAGAAGTTCTATGTTTTATTTTTCTCTGACAACTGCAAGGGAAAAAGAGGAAGTTGTTATATACGCTGCATATATGAATATATATGGTTATATCTGCAGGTGAGATCAGCCACCTGGATGGTGTATATAGTGTCCTTATTGTTATGTCATTGTGTTGACCTGTGTCTACCTGTTGAGATGTCTGTCTATTTGCAGCAGGTGGAATACTTGCTGGTTACGAGAACCGTGAAGTTCTATGTGCTTTGTTCGCTCGTACTTGCTGGTTTACGGGAAAAAAGAGGAAGTTGTGTCACGGGAATATATTTGATATAATTTGATATATTGAATCTGGTTTCTTCTATGAGATACACTGATACTGATGTGTGGCAAGTTCGCTCGATAGTTGATGTTTGATAAGGCCTTGGACGGACCTGATCTTCGGGGATAGAAGATTTGGAAGGGTTTTCTATGTACATGTGCAGTCTTGTATAAAGTTACAAAAGTGGGGGACTGACCCTGACTGTTACCTGGTACGGTGTTCCTGCTAAGCAGTGAGTTTAAGTTGTACTCATTGGTCTTGTTTTAGTGGATGTCAGTGTATTCTTACCTAGGAATTGAATACACTGGGGAAAACCCTTGATGTCAGGCTTAATCATTGAGTATTGATGTTCTGGACGGATTTGTTCAAATAAGGTGTATATAGTGTGAACAGAGGTTACTAGTACATGAAGTAAGAGATAGTGAGGGTGAATTTAGTTTCTATCACCCGCGTGACACTACTTCCTGGTAGGACAGCCCGTTTGTGTTTGTGGTTTGTGGACTGAGGTAGAAATTCTGTGTATTCTGTGGATGTGTATAGTCTATGGTCCAGAAGAGGAAGTGGATTACGGCATAGCAGACATCCAGATCGACGTGTTAGTTTTGGGTCGTATACCCTTGAAGCATGGGGTCTAATCAGTCCACACCTGTCAAGTTAACGGCAGAAGAATTAGTAAGCGAACGAGAAGGAATGGAAAGATGTTTTGTTAAATAAGCGAGGGATCTTGAAAGATAAAGATCTCCTTATGGATGCTGAGGCATGGTATAGAACGTCAAAAGATGTTAAAAGATATTTCTATATTGCATATTGCACCAGCTCAGAAAATGGCTCCTCAGGAAGTGGCCAAGCCCATTAGAAAGCAATGCCCACCACCCTATATGTCATACTCAGAGGGTTGGACTTGTGTAGTTTGTCCCCCTGCCCACCAAACGCCCTCCCTAGCCTGCCCAGACGTCATTTCAGGTTGGGCCGCACCTAGTTCCCTTTTCCAGCCATCTTCAGTCCCAAGGCCACTGGCTTATTTGTTGCTGGGGCAACAGAAGACACCGAGGGGGGGCAGGAAGATGACAATGATTTAACAATGATCCACCCCACCACCAACACTGTCCCTAGTAGAGGTAAACCACAGGTGCTGTCCTTATTTGAGGACGTCAGGCCACACATGGCATCGCACCATTATTCCGATAGTCCCAGACAAGAACGCCCTAAATATGTGACATGGAAGCCTCAAGAGGCTGCAGTCCTTGTGAAGGAACACTGAGATATATACACCTATGAGTGACGTGTCATCAATAATTGATGTTTGATACCTTGGACCTGATGTACAGGTGCAGTGTTAAGGAAAAAGTGGGTGAAAGAGCCCTGACTGTTACCTGGTACGGTTTTCCTGCTAAGCAGTGAGTTGAACGTTGTATGCGTATTCACTGGTCTTGTTTTGGTGGATGTCAATGTATTCTTACCTAGAATTGAATACATTGGGGAAGACCCCTAAACTTTGGTCTTAATCGGAATTATTGAGTATTCGATAGACCGTTCTCATGGAGGTGTATGTATATCGTGAATTCTCTCTCTGACATAATATCTCATATATAGTTTTCCCTGAAAGATGTTTTCACCCAGATTAAAGCTGGGGATTCTTTCTGGCCAGTAATGGAGCCAGGTTTGCAGTGAGGGTGCGTGTACCCTATCACCCAAGTGACACTGGAAGATGTTTTATGTATAATGTACGCAGTTTTTGGTGTGAAACACCATAGGAGAGTTGAAAGGAAGGAAAAAAAAAAAAAAAACAGGGAAGTGTTAGTTTCCATTTCAGTCCTGTGAATGAAATTCTGTGAAGTTTAGTTGTAAATGACACACGTATGTTGAAATGGAGAATTCTAGATGAGAATTGATGAGTAATTCTGAATCTAGCAACTACACTATGTGTATTTTACCTGTCTGTGATAATAAGAAACATAAGCTGATAGGGTGGACTTGTGTGCTCACTGTGTCCACGTAAGCCCACCCCATTATTTTCTGTTCTGAATGTAGATTTCTTTCTGTCACTCAGCCCTGGGTGGGGTATGGTATGGGGATAGTTATCAGGGTCTGACAGGAGATAGGGATACGCTGGAGGCTCGGCCCTGACCACCATCAGGTCTACCGTCGAGATGAGGGCGAGTACAGGGTCCCTAGTTACAGGGTCAGCCCAGGGGTCCCTATATAATCCATATTCCCGGTGACAGATTGAATGCCTCCTGAATGTAAATGTCACAATACATGTCACTCCCTCCCAGGACTCTTCAGACGCCATTTTTGGCCAACACCTACTTCCTCTTTTAGCGGCTGTTTCTTATCGGTAATTATCTTTAGTGGACGTTTTAACTCAGACACTACATAGTTCATCTTTAGACGCCATTTTAGTCCAGCCGACACCCAGTTCCCCATTTTTGTTTCAGCAGCCACAGCCACTGCTCTGTTTATTGCTGACATAGCAGGGACTGCAGAGGGGGGAGACAGGGACCTGGAACAAACACACTCCGTTTTTGGTCATATATGCAGTTTTTCCCACTAATGAACTTTTTCCCATTGTGTTCCCACTCATGAACCTTAGCAGAGGTTATTACTGATAGTCCTGTGGAAACTTTTCCCTTCACTTTTGCATGTTTGTTTTTGCTGTATCTAGTATACAGTGTTTAATAGACCATATAGACTGTTCACTATTAGTCCTGGTGGACAGTGAATATTTTTCTGCCTATGGCAGTTGCTGCTTAGCCTGGTTTTGAGATATTTTCACTTGTATGTTATCCTGTCCGGTATCTTGCACAAGAGTTCCCTGATAGAGAGGGTGGAGGTTCATGTGGTCCCAAGGGGACATTGATCATCAGGAGTTGACATATATTAGGGTTTTCGTTGGCAGCACCCAGTAATCCTTTGTGTCTTAGTTTTCAGGGTCTGACAGGAGAGAGGGATACGCTGGAGGCCTGACCCTGACCACCATCAGGTCTACCGTCGGGATGAGGGAGAGTGCAGGGCCCCCAGTTACAGGGTCAGCACAGGAGAGGTAGAGTAGATACGCTCCACTGCTTTTTCCTAGTTGTGTATATGTAGTCAGGGGGTGCTGCTTGGTAGTTTCCAAACCCTCTTGTGCTCTTTTCTCTTTCCCCGGGGTTTTAGGGGATCTTAGTTTTTAGAATTTCAGTGTTCTCCTGACCCCAAGTTACACTCATTGCTCTTTCTTACAAACCTGGGTATAGTCCTTTGTATCAGGTCTCCGAGAGCCCACATGTAAACTACAGCTGGTAAAGACCAAGACACCCTCCTTCAAATGGCAAGACGTATGGAGATGAATCTAGCAGCTTACAAGATCACCCCACATACAGATGTGCAGCAGTCACAGTCACCTGAGTTACAGTTACAGTCACCTGAAGAGTATCATCACGTCATCTCCAGCCCAGAAGTCATTCTACCTGTTTGCCATGGAGGAAGACAGCAGCCCTGTGAACACTACTCAGCCAGATTGAACACCTACCTAAAGCACCACTTGAAGATCAGTGCCCGTATGACATCACTGCTCCCTGACAAAGTCACCATCTCTCGGTGTGGGGTCCTTAATCCTGCTGAACTTCTCCCTCTTCCAAGGGGGGAGGAGTGTCCCACCTCTGACACCTTGGTGGAAGAGGTAGTCGACTCTGGCATAGCTGAAACTCTGGATTCGATACCCTGACTTAACACCTTTGGACCCTGACTTAACACCTTTGCGGATGGATCAAGATGTGCATCAAGAAGACGGTTCCACATGGGTATGGTGCTGGTAGCAGAAGACGCTGTGCTGATAGAGCAGTCGCTACCCGCATGCCTGTCTGTGAAGAAGCAGATGTATGTGCTCTCGCTGAAGCCTGCAAGATGGCAGCCAGCATCTACTCTGTGGAGGACAAGAGACTTGATCACTGCCAAGGGAACTGTACGCCGCCATGAGGCCATAGAAGAACGGATGGAAGCTTTGCTATTGCCAGACAGAGTCGCGGTGAGCAGGGTTGAGGCCTACATTGGAGGAGTCAAGGGAAGCAGTAAGAAGTGCCCTCACTGACAGAACATCCAAAGAAGCCCCAAGACCACTTACGAGAGAAACAGTCAGTCAATCTGTGCTTTTCGAATGACCCAGATGTGAAGAAGAAAGGAAGGATGGAAAGTCTTGAGAAAATGTTGTCCTGACCCTACAAGAGCAAGTCCCAGAAGAAGAAGACTGAGATAGGGTGCAGCTGTGGGCTCCCGGAGACCATAGGAAGTGGCTAGTGACCTGCTTTCACTGCCAGCCAAAGAGATATGGCAGGCCTTAGACACAGAACTGACTCTACACACCCCATACCAGCCACAGAATAGAGGGAAGGTTGGGAGGATGGGGCAGTGTAGAAGGCAAGGGCATGAGAGTCTTCGCTTGCATTGTTCAGTGTCAGACACACCCCAGCAGGGATCACTAGGTTGAGACCCTATGAAATCCTGTTTAGAAGTACCCCCAGATACTTCAACTAAGCTTGTTGTTTGTTTAAACATGTGCCTAATATACGTTTTTGAGTTTACTCCTCCAGATCCAACCAGATCTAGATTTCTCTCTCTTTTCTTTTTCTCTCTCCTCTTTTCCTCTCTCTTTTCTCTTTTCCTCTCTCTCTCTCCCTCTCTTCTCAATCTTTCTCTCTCTCTTTCTCTCTCTCTTCTCTCACTCTTTTTCTTTCGGACGAAGATCCATGCATTCCACTACAAAGAGATGTCGGACCTGCCTGAGACCAGGAGATGGCTGTCTTCCCTCTTCTACCCGATACTTTGTGCCAGGACGATGATATCTAAGCATGTGGACCAGAAGACGACTCTACATCCCACCTTTGATGTCCCACCATTACCGCCTGAGGACTGAGGAGCATGAGACTTTGAGTGAAACCAACCCTGATAAATATTAGCCCATTAGAGGACTACTGCCACGTTCCCCCTTCCTGAATAACGTGTGCCAGCGGAATATAGCCATGAGGACAGTCTAGAGAATACGGTCAGGATCTGGCTTCCTATGCATAGTCTGTTGGGTGGGAAGATTCATCCACAAGGGATGGGGTATCTCGTATGTGAGTGAGGTAACCATCAGCATTAGGACAGATCAATAGACCTGGAAAAGTAAGGAAAGACTTTTTGGCTATCTCCAAAGGGGGGACTGTTATGGACAAGATTATGAATTATTATGAGTATATAAGAGTTACATGGAGATATCCATAAAGAACAGGATTTAAGATGGTGTTTGAACTGTACCCCACATATCTCTTGGCATAAGACTTAGACAGACAGTCTGGGCTATTCTTGTGACAAGTGAATCATGCTGACATTGCTTAATATAAATGAGGAACCAAGCACATTACAGTAAATTGTATATCACAGAATAAGCTGTTCTACTTTGTCCAATAGGAGACGTGTTACGTATTCTTGGCACCTAGCCAATAAGGTTATATATATTTGTACAACTTCCGGAAATAAATCAGTCTTACTTTCTATTCATATCTGAGCACGTCTCTGGTGTGTGAAAGAGTGGTTATGCATGCTACCACGAGTGACTCATAATTTGGACTGCAGACAGTTTAAGAGGGATGCATGATTAGATTGCATCAACCTAAATTACGGCCATATCAACGGGTCGGTCCCTCCCCAGTGACTGGCCTGCCTCTCCCCAGTGACGGACCGGGCCCTCCCCAGTGAGGGGCGGCTTTTCCTCAGTGACGGGCAGGCATTTCCTCAGTGACGGGCCGGCTTTTCCTCAGTGACGGGCCAGTCCCTCCCCAGTGACGGGGGGGGGGGGGGTTTCCTCAGTGACGGGCCGGTCGTTCCCCAGTGACGGGCCGGCTTTTCCCCAGTGACGGGCCTGCCTCTCCCCAGTGACGGGCTGGCTTTTCCTCAGTGATGGGCCGGCTCTTCCTCAGTGACGGGCCTGCCTCTCCCCAGTGACAGGCCGGCTTTCCCTCAGTGACGGGCCTGCCTCTCCGCAGTGACGGGTCGGCCTCTCCCCAGTGACGGGCCGGCTTTTCCCCAGTGACGGGCCGGCTTGTCCTCAGTGACGGGTCGGCTTGTCCTCAGTGACGGGCCGGCTTTTCCTCAGTGACGGGCCGGCTTTTCCTCAGTGACGGGCCGGCTTTTCCTCAGTGACGGGCCGGCTTTTCCTCAGTGACGGGCCGGCTTCTCCTCAGTGACGAGCCGGCTTCTCCTCAGTGACGGGCTGGCTTCTCCTAAGTGACGGGACGGTCCCTCCCCAGTGACGTGCGGCTTTTCCTCAGTGACGGGCCGGTTTTCCTCAGTGACGGGCCGGTCCCTCTCCAGTGACGGGCCGGGTTTTCCTCAGTGACCGGCCGGCTTTTCCTCAGCGACGGGCCAGTACCTCCCCACTGATAGGCCTGCCTCTCCTCAGTGATGGGCCGGTCCCTCCCCAGTGACGGGCCGGCTTTTCCTCACTGACGGACCGATCCCTCCCCAGTGACGGGCCGGCCTCTCCGCAGTGACTGGTCGGCCTCTCCCCAGTGATGGGCCGGCTTTTCCTCAGCGACGGACCGGCCTCTCCCCAGTGACGGGCCTGCCTCTCCCCAGTGACGGGCCGGTCCTGCCCTTCAGCACTGCAGGGCCGGCCTCTCCTCAGTGACGGGCCGGTCCGTCCCCAGTGACGGGTCGGTCCCTCCCCTTCAGCACTGCAGGGCCGGCCTCTCCTCAGTGACGGGTCGGTCCCTCCCCTTCAGCACTGCAGGGTCGGCTTCCCTCAGTGACGGGCCGGCCCCTCCCCAGTGACAGGCCGGCCTCTCCCCTTCAGCACTGCAGCGCCGGCTTCCCCCAGTGACGGGCCTGCCTCTCCTCAGTGACGGGCCGGTCCCTCCCCTTCAACACTGCAGGGCCTGCCTCTCCCCAGTGATGGGCCGGTCCCTCCCCTTCAGCACTGCAGCGCCGGCTTCCCTTAGTGACGGGCCGGCCTCTCCTCAGTGACGGGCCGGTCCCTCCCCTTCAGCACTGCAGCACCGGCTTTTCCTCAGTGACGGGCCGGCCTCTTCCCAGTGACGGGCGGCTTTTCCTCAGTGACGGGCCGGTCCCTCCCCTTCAGCACTGCAGCGCCGGCTTCCCTCAGTGACGGGCCGGCCTCTCCTCAGTGACAGGCCGGTCCCTCCCCTTCAGCACTGCAGCACCGGCTTTTCCTCAGTGACGGGCCGGCCTCTCCCCAGTGACGGGCGGCTTTTCCTCAGTGACGGGCTGGCCTCTCCCCAGTGACGGGCGGCTTTTCCTCAGTGACGGGCCGGCCTCTTCCCAGTGACGGGCGGCTTTTCCTCAGTGACGGGCCGGTCCCTCCCCTTCAGCACTGCAGGGCCTGCCTCTTCCCAGTGACGGGCCAGTCCCTCCCCTTCAGCACTGCAGCGCCAGCTTCCCTCAGTGACGGGCCGGCCTCTCCCCAGTGACGGGCGGCTTTTCCTCAGTGACGGGCCGGTCCCTCCCCTTCAGCACTGCAGCACCGGCTTTTCCTCAGTGACGGGCCGGCCTCTCCCCAGTGACGGGCGGCTTTTCCTCAGTGACGGGCCGGCCTCTCCCCAGTGACGGGCCGGCCTCTCCCCAGTGACGGGCGGCTTTTCCTCAGTGACGGGCCGGCCTCTTCCCAGTGACGGGCGGCTTTTCCTCAGTGACGGGCCGGTCCCTCCCCTTCAGCACTGCAGGGCCTGCCTCTTCCCAGTGACGGGCCGGTCCCTCCCCTTCAGCACTGCAGCGCCGGCTTCCCTCAGTGACGGGCCGGCCTCTCCTCAGTGACGGGCCGGCCTCTCCCCAGTGACGGGCGGCTTTTCCTCAGTGACGGGCCGGTCCCGCCCCTTCAGCACTGCAGGGCCTGCCTCTCCCCAGTGACGGGCCGGTCCCTCCCCTTCAGCACTGCAGGGCCTGCCTCTCCCCAGTGACGGGCCGGTCCCTCCCCTTCAGCACTGCAGGGCCTGCCTCTCCCCAGTGACGGGCCGGTCCCTCCCCTTCAGCACTGAAGGGCCTGCCTCTCCCCAGTGACGGGCCGGCCGGCTTTTCCTCAGTGACGGGCCGGTCCCGCCCTTCAGCACTGCAGGGCCGGCTTTTCCTCAGTGACGGGCCGGCCTCTCCCCAGTGACGGGCCGGTCCCTCCCCTTCAGCACTGCAGGGCCGGTCAGACTGTCGTTAGTCCCAAGACTTCTATATAAGTAAGCCCGCCCATTGGAAGACATCAGCCAATCATCAATGAGAATGTCATTTCAGGGCGCTCTGGGCCAGCCCCTCCCGCTGTGCTGTGCTGTGACGTCACGTGGTCGATGACGCATAGCCCCGCCTGTCCCGGGCGTAATATAGGGCGGACAGACACACCTTCCAGCACAGAAGATGGCGGCGGCTTCCTCCGTAGTCATATAGACTCCTATGATCATAGGGGCCACCTCTGCCTTCGGGATCTGATCTGCCAGAAACAAATATGGCGGAGGAATGCGCGTCACGTGACATAGGCGGCAAGTTTGAATGCAACGAAGCACCGGAAGTGATCACAGAGAATCTGCGACTCCTAGAACGGGTGAGTGGCGAGGGGCGGACCGGGGCCTGCACACGGCATGACACCCATCCCCCTCCTCGTACACCATGTATAGCCCTATATGCCGTATATACTCTCCTGTACACTGTGTATACCCGCCTGCACACTATATACGCTCCTGTATACTGTTTACACCCCTCCGTACACTGTATATACCCTCCTGCACACTGTGTATACCCGCCTGCACACTATATACGCTCCTGTATACTGTTTACACCCCTCCGTACACTGTATATACCCTCCTGCACACTGTATACGCTCCTGTATACACTCCTCCGTACACTGTATATACGCTCCTGTACACTGTGTATACCCGCCTGCACACTATATACGCTCCTGTATACTGTTTACACCCCTCCGTACACTGTGTATACCCCTGTACACTGTATACGCTCCTGTATACACTCCTCCGTACACTGTATATACGCTCCTGTACACTGTGTATACCCGCCTGCACACTATATACGCTCCTGTATACTGTTTACACCCCTCCGTACACTGTGTATACCCCCGTACACTGTATACGCTCCTTTATACACTGTATATACCCGCCTGCACACTATATACGCTCCTGTATACTGTTTACACCCCTCCGTACACTGTATATACCCTCCTGTATATACGCTCCTGCATACTGTATACACTCCTCCGTACACTGTATATACCCTCCTGCACACTTTGTATACCCGCCTGCACACTATATACGCTCCTGTATACTGTTTACACCCCTCCGTACACTGTGTATACCCTCCTGTACACTGTGTATACCCTCCTGTACACTGTATACGCTCCTGTATACTCTCCTGTATACTGTATACACTCCTCCGTACACTGTATATACGCTCCTTTACACTGTATATATCATCCTGTATATACGCTCCTGTACACTGTATATATCATCCTGCACACTGTATATACGCTCCTCCATACTATATACATCCCTCCTGTACACTATATACCCTCTCACCCCTCGTACACTATATACACCTTCTGGAACACTGTATATACCACCTGTATACAACCCATGTATACTGTATATACCTCCCATACACGCTGTATACCCCTGTATGCCGTATATACCCTCATGTACACTGTATGCCGTATATACCCTCATGTACACTGTGTATACCCCATTACAGTGTGTATACCCTCCTGTATATAATCCATGTACACTGTACCTCCCATACACTATATACCCCCTTTATGCCGTGTATACCCTCCTGTATACAACCATGTACACTGTATATACCTCCCATACACTGTATATACCCTTATATGCTGTATATACACTCCTGTATACAACCCATGTACGCTGTATATATACCCCCTGTATGGCGTATATACCCTCCTGTATACAACCCATGTACACTGTATATACCTCCCATACACTGTATATACCCTTATATGCTGTATATACACTCCTGTATACAACCCATGTACACTGTATATACCTCCCATACACTGTATATACCCCTGTATGCCGCATGTACTCTCCTGTACAACGATGCTGAAGTTGGTTTCTTATTCAGCAATTTAGTATTTTCAGTTTTTTACAGGTTTAACACATCACAATAATAAGATACACTGCACTGATGCCCTAATATAAATATACTAAATCAGCTGCGAAAATTATAAAACTGGCATTAAAATGGGCACCGAAGTATGTTAGTGAAAGGGTTAAATGGCTTTGTTCCACTGATCTCACACCACATTTACATACCTAATGATGCCCCACATCAAATTCATGTCACTCCAGCCTGGCCCAGAGGGGTTCTAGGCATCAACTGGCATCAAAGTGGGCAAGCTTTCACAATTGCCCACTTTGATACCAGTTCTGATGCCCAGAACCCTCTGTTCTATTTGATTATTTGCACTTTAGTTTTTTTTTTTTTTTTTTTGTTCCATTATTTTCAAGAGTACCTGATATACTGGGAGAGAGACCCAGTGGTCTCTGTATTTTTTATCAGGAGATTGCTATTTTTTGCTGGCCACAATCAGTTATCTGTCCTGTTCTATCTAGAAAGTCGGGCCTCGCCTTTGCTAATCCATATTGCCTATCTGTGTATTGTGTTTTCTTACATCATCGTTGGCTTTATATGTTGGGGGCTTGCTATTCCTTTGGGAACTACCCTAAGGCAAGTTAGAAATGAGGAAACTTATCTGTGAAGTGTAATAAGTTTCTCCGGCTGTGACGAGACGTCTAGGTGTGTTTAGGAACGTTCCACGGCTACTTCTAGTGTGGTATGACAGGGGATTATGGTCAGCTCAGGTTCCAACTTCTTGTGTTTTTCTGCTGATGGGATTTTTGTGATTGTCCACGGTGACCAGATCATAACATGTCCCGTTCTGTATACTGATAGCGCGGTTCCGTTATGGGGCCGATCCTCAACCCCGGATCCTATGTGCTATTTGCTGCAGACCGATGGGACGTGTCCGGTGACTTTTCATAGCCGTTCCCCGCGACCCTTGCAGAGTTGGTGAACGACGTGAAGTCTATCTGCGCTAGGATTCTGTATCCCGACAGCGCCGGTCCTGTGGAAGCAGCTGCCTGCTTCTCCCAGCGAGTGTTGAACGCCTTGGCCTACCGAGCTGCTCGTGGCACGTCCGCTCCGCTCTGTGTCTGAAGCTGAACTCCCCTGTTCTGGTGTGTTGTGTGTTCTGAGCTGTTGCCCCCAGCCGCTGACACCGGCTGGTTCACTACTCTCACTAGGTCAACCTGCTCTTCCCACTGTGCTCCTAAAGGCTGCTTTACACACTGCGACATCGCTAGCGATAGCACCCGCCCTCGTCGTTTGTGTGTCACGGGCAAATCGCTGCCCGTGGCGAACAATATCGCCGGTACGCGTCACACGAACTTACCTTCCTAACGACGTCGCTGTGGCCGGCAAACAACCCCTTTATTAAGGGGGAGGTTTGTCCGGCGTCACAGCGACGTCACACAGCAGGCCACCAATAGAAGCGGAGGGGCGGAGAGCAGCCACATGAAAGTCACTCCCACCTCGTTGTCGGAGGACGCAGGAACGCTGTTGTTCATCGTTCCCGGGATGTCACACGTAGCGATCTGCTGCCTCAGAAACGACCAACAACCTGCATCCAGAACCAGCAACGATATTTTGAAAATGAACCAGTGGCGAATGGCAGCACTCCCACGCTTCAACATTTTACAGCAATCGCCACATTTTTGTTATGCATTAAACTAAAAGCATTTCTTCCCTGTATGGGAGGCACAGCATCTTGAACGTTGCAAACTGGTTAACTCTGTACTTTTTTTTTTTTTTTTTTCCTTTTTTTTTCCTCTAGCATTATCATCACATTCACACACAAGATATACATTCTGTACATGGCAATATTAACATTACTTTAGCAGAGCATATTTACATGTCATTTACATTTTCAGCAGAGCATTATCATACCTTCAGTAAGGGAAAACCCGTCATTAACGTATGACTTTGGAGTCCAGTGTGTCACCGGTCGGTGCACCACTTCGGCAGTTGTCCCGAAGGACCTAAAAGGTTGCAACAATTCTGGTAGGGTGCACAATGTGTGTAATTATTTACAGGTAAAGTTCCGACCACACAATGTCCAGCAGCATGGTTGTCCATTATTTTCAAACAATAAACATATTAAAACTCTACTGGGAGCGTGGGAGTTCCTGACCAGCCGGTCTTAGGTAACTTTCCCTTGGTGTTTTTGTGGCTTTGTGGCAATACCCCTCTTTGCAAGGCTCTCTAGGCACAACAGGTACCGGTTTTGGCTGCAACGACTGGTATGGGTGCTATTACTGCAACTGCCACGTCCGGACGACAGAGTCCCAAATCCAAAGCAAACCAGCCCCACACCCCTTTTTGCCGAGTGTAGATTACCCCATTACCAGGGTATAGGTCCCTTCCAGGATGACCACTAGGGAGAAGGGCTTCAACATCCCGCCGGGACACAAACCCTTTCCTCCCCAGTCCAGTGATGAACCCCCACCCCTTACTCAGGTCAAACTTGGTAACCGTACCTTTATGGATGGCCCGACGGCACTCCTCATCAGCGTCCACAAACATGGAGTCCTCTGTTAGGGCCGCGTAGGAGGCAGAATTGGCCCATTCCCAAACCAGTCCTGGGTGGGTGTCATCCGGTTGGAGCCTCAGCTCCAGATTCTCCACACGCTCCCGATTCAGTGCCAACAGGTCCCCCCTGTTACCGATGCTCGTGAAACGTGGCAGGCGGTCTAGTCTTCGCCAGCCTGTTCTGTGGCTACCTGGCAAGCAGTAGCTGGATCTGGGTCGCGGTCAGCAAACTGATCTTCCCCACTCTGGTCGTCGTTTCCCTGGGCTGCCGGGTTGGAAGCAGCAGGATCGTCGGTCACTGAGATATCAGCTACCGGGTCCTCTGTCACCTGGTTGGCATCAGCCTGGGCGTTGGCTGCTGGTTTGGAAGCAGCGGGGTCGTTGGCTACTGGGATGTTGGCGCCCGGGTATGCAGCCCTAGGTCATCGGCGGCCGGTTCCAGGGTTTGGTCACAGAGCTCCCGATCAAGGGCTGTAGCAGGCAGACAGGTCTTTGGTCCCTAGACGGCATCGCTTTCAGCAGGGGCAACAAGGTCAGTTATCACCCCTCTGCTTTGCTCTTCCTCCAGGTGTAGTGTCCTTGGTTTAGCGTAGGCCCGCATCACCGAGCCCATTCCTTGATAGTGTCCAGCTGCTGCTGTCTTAGCAGCTGAGTTAGGCGTAGCACCTCCACCTCCAGATCCTCCGATATCCAAATGCAAAGGTGCATGGGTTTGCCCCCTTGGCGGCCGGGTTCTGCCGTCCTGTAAGCTCCTCAGCGCATGAAGCTAAAGTGCGACTGTGACGACATGGACACCCAATGCCTTGCATGGGTTAAAGTTTCTTAAAATTCAGCCAGACGTATTGTTCTTCTGTGTGTTAACTCATGTTTTCTAAACTATAGTTTTGGACCAGACCCTTCGGAGCAATCATTGTAATGTAGTTGTGCATTGCTAATTTAATGTAAATTACCTTTTGTAGCCATTGTCTAGTCTGTGACTTGCAGTCTTCATGTAAATATCCTCAGTCTTTCTGTCCACATCATTTAAATGAACATTATCCATGCAGCTTGAAATTCATCCAATAAGAGAAGCAACCTTGTACAACCAATCCGATAAGGGCACAGTTTATCCTAAGGGAAGGTTATGGCTATAAAAGGGATTTCTTTAAGTCACCAGAGGTTGTTGGGTGTCGCATGATCCAGTCTTAGCTCTTAGGAGCTGGCTAGGTGATCAGGACCAGGATACCTTGTGGACTCGGTCTAGGGACTTTGGCTCTGACTAGAGGAATACTTGGCTACATGACTTCAAACCAAAGACTACTTAAGGAGGAAACCCAGGTTGGGACAATTTGGTCACCTGGTACAGACTTTGCAGACCTCAGCCAGCTTCCTAAATCTGGCGTTATTCCAGTCTCGGTGGGTGCCCGCCAAAAGCGGGGTGCTGCTGGATTGGAGTAAATAGCCCTGGAACCTCTGAGGCATGGACATTCTAAATCCCTGGTGAGCCAGTGGAAGGGGGAGACTCTGTTGCCTGTTACATTTGTGTGTTTTGCTGGTTATGTGTTATGTGCCGTTAATAATTTGGGGATCCAATAAAGTCTTAATATTGTGATTCCCTCACCCTGTGTTGTCTGATTAGTGTTCCGCCCACGGTTAAGGAGGTCGTGAGTTCAGTTGGGATGAGCCCTGAGCCACGCTATCTTTCTAAAGGCGGCCAGGCCAGCGGACAAGAGCACCCACTGAGCCCCGTGTCTCCACAGCGACCACCTCCTTGGAGCTCCAGGCTAGAGAAACTCCGGAACACTAATGACCTCCAAAAAAGTAGTCAAGTCGAGTTCATGCTGTGATCATTTTATTAATCAAAAAATTGATTCAATTGTATATTGCTGTATAAGGAAGTGTCCACAGAGGTCTTCGTTTCGTCCGGCAGGCCTTTGTCAACAGGGCTGTGGAGTTGGTAAGCCAAACCTTTGACTCCGACTCCTCAATTTCCCTTGCACTGACTCAGACTCAGACTCCCACATATAGTGCTTATAGTTAATGAAAAATTTATTGTAGTACAGTGTGAACATCAGACGTTTAATCATTTTTATAATACAATAATCAAGATATTTAGATAAAATATATTTACTGAAATACAACTTTAGAACACAAAACTGTAAATTGTAAATATGTAATACACTATGTAATATACAGTAGATTACATATATATCATGTGTGTGTAAAATATATTAAACATATTGTATTACATATTTACAATTTATTACAGTTTGTGTTCTAAAGTTGTATTCCAATAAATATATTTTATCTAAATGTCTTGATTATTGTATCATAAAAATGATGTCTGATGTTCACATTGCACTACAATACATTTTTCACTTAAATATAAGCATTATACTAATTGTTTATTATTATTATTATTATTATTATTATAGCGCCATTTATTCCATGGCGCTTTACAAGTGAAAGAGGATATACGTACAACAATCATTAACAGTACAAAACAGACTGGTATAGGAGGAGAGAGGACCCTGCCCGCGAGGGCTCACAGTCTACAGGAGGAGAGAGGACCCTGCCCGCGAGGGCTCACAGTCTACAGGAGGAGAGAGGACCCTGCCCGCGAGGGCTCACAGTCTACAGGAGGAGAGAGGACCCTGCCCGCGAGGGCTCAGTCTACAGCAGACCTGGGCAAGGGGCGGCCCGCGGGCCACATCCGGCCCGCCTGCTCTCTGTGACCGGCCCGCCCGTCTTCAGCCGGTGCAGTGGAGCCGGGCTGCAGCGTGCCGAGCAGGAAGAGATCCTGTGCAGGTCCGCACTCCGCACAGTCAGTGCAGGCAGCGGAACGCAGGAGTCTTTCCTCTGTTCCCTGCCGGCACTAATTGTCAGTGACACACGCGCGCTCTGACGTTGTCAGTACTGCGCTGCGTGTGTCATTTCAAAAGTTCCCGCCGGGCAGGAGAAAGAAGCAGCACAGCAGACGGAGTAATTCATCTTGCAGGACCTGCGATGATGTCACGCCCATGTGACTGTGTGGGAGGAGACACAGGATGCCGGGCAGAAAGCAAAGATACTGAATCCTGAAGGAGATGTGGACACATGATGACTGGTAATAAGAAAAGAGGGGACATGAGGGGGAGGGGGGCTACAGAGTGAGTGCATATGAGGGAAGATGGAGTTGCAGGGTGAGTGCATATGAGGGAAGATGGAGTTGCAGGGTGAGTGGCATATGAGAGCTGCAGACTGACAGAAGGATGTGAAGGGGTGCAGAGTGTTTGAGAAGGGTAAGTTGGGGTACAGGCAGGGTGAGATATGTGGGCATGGTGTGTGACATATGGGGGTGTAGTGTGTGTGATATGGGGGTGCAGGCTAGTGGTGTAGTATATGGGGGTATAGTGATGTAGTATATTACAGGTGTGCTATATGGAGGTGTAGTATATTACAGGTGTACTATATGGAGGTGTAGTATATTACAGGTGTACTATATGGAGGTGCAGTATATTACAGGTGTACTATATGGAGGTGTAGTATATTACAGGTGTACTATATGGAGGTGTAGTATATTACAGGTGTACTATATGGAGGTGTAGTATATTACAGGTGTACTATATGGAGGCGTAGTATATTACAGGTGTGCTATATGGAGGTGTAGTATATTACAGGTGCTATATGGAGGTGTAGTATATTACAGGTGCTATATGGAGAGATGGGGAGCCAGCACGATCTGAAATTGGCATGCATAATATAAAAAGTGAAAATTCACAGATTTATTCCAACTGTACTACAATAAAAAAAATGAGATTTTTAGCAAATAATTGATCAATTTTTTGAGCCACCCCTGCCAACGTCACGGCAAATCTCAATAGGGGGGTCCTACTCTACATTCTGTATTTCATGTGCCATGCGGCCTCCTAGATAAAGTTAAAAGCAGAACCATAATAGAGCACACATACCTGTAACCTGTATATAACCGCTTCTATGTTGCAAAAAAGGCACTTGTGGATAGAGACCAGCCCAGGTCCCAGCATGTGGAGCAAGCTCTGCACCATACCAGGACTATATCAGAACTGATCCTCCCAGTGCCAGAGAGCAACCATTGATAAAGGCGGACCAGATCCAAGATGGTGCTTAATTAGCATTGCCTGTGGAAAGGGGTGAGGTAACTGAATCTGAACAGCTACCAACAGGAGGAATACATAGCAAACCAAAATCAGGCGTGCATGGCATGGTGGTGACCGGCCACCAGAATTTGTAGCATAACTACGACCAAACCCCTTTCCACAGGCAATGCTAATTAAGCACCATTCTTGGATCTGGTCCGCCTTTATCAATGGTTGCTGTTTGACACTGGGAGGATCAGTTCTGATATAGTCCTGGTATGTGTAGGGCTTGCTCCACATGCTGGGACCTGGGCTGGTCTCTATCCACAAGTGCCTTTTTTGCAACATGGAAGCGGCTATATACAGGTTGCAGGTATGTGTGCTCCATTATGGTTCTGCTTTTAACTTTATCTAGGAGGCCGCATGGCACATGAAATACAGAATGTAGAGTAGGACCCCCTATTGAGATTTGCCGTGACGTTGGCAGGGGTGGCTCAAAAAATTGATCAATTATTTGCTAAAAATCTCATTTTTTTTATTATAGTACAGTTGGAATAAATTTGTGAATTTTCACTTTTTATATGATGCATGCCAATTTCAGATCGTGCTGGTTCCCTTTTTTTTCTCTATATGGAGGTGTAGTATATTACAGGTGTACTATATGGAGGTGTAGTATATTACAGGTGTAGTATATGGGGTGTAGTGATGTAGTATATTACAGGTGTAGTATATGGGGTGTAGTGATGTATATTACAGGTGTATATAGGGGTGTAGTGATGTAGTATATTAAAGGTGTACTATATGGAGTTGTAGTATATTACAGGTGTGCTATATAGTGATGTAGTATATTACAGGTGTGCTATATGGAGGTGTACTATATTACAGGTGTAGTATATAGGGGTGTAATGATGTAGTATATCGGAGGTGTATTATATAGTGGTGTAGTATAATACAGGTGTATATGGGGGTGTAGTATATGGAGGGAGTGTAGTATAATACAGGTGTAGTATATAGGGGTGTAGTGGTGTAGTTTATTACAGGTGTAGTATATGGAGGGGGTGTAGTGATGTAGTATATTGGGTAGAACTGAGGTAATTATATTAGTCCGGCCCTCTAAACCAATCCCAATTTCTCATGCGGCCCCATGGGAAAATTAATTGCCCACCCCTGGTCTACAGGGAATGGGTGATGGTACAATAGGTGAGGACAGAGCTGGTTGCGCAGTGGTCTACTGGACTGAGGGCTATTGTAGGTTGTAGGCTTGTTGGAAGAGGTGGGTCTTTGGGTTCCTCTTGAAGCTTTCCACGGTAGGGGAGAGTCTGATTTGCTGAGGTAGAGCGTTCCAGAGTATGGGGGATGCACGGGAGAAATCTTGTACGCAATTGTGGGAAGAGGAGATAAGCGAGGAGCAGAGAAGGAGATCTTGTGAGGCTCTGAGGTTGCGTGCAGGTAGGTACCGGGAGACAGATGTAGGGAGGAGACAGGTTGTGCATGGCTTTGTAAGTCATGGTTAGTGTTTTGAACTGGAGTCGTTGGGTGATGGGAAGCCAGTGAAGGGATTGGCAGAGTGGCGAGGCTGGGGAGTAGCGAGGGGAGAGGTGGATTAAGCGGGCCGCAAAGTTTAGGATAGATTGGAGGGGTGCACGAGTGTTGGCAGGGAGGCCAGAGAGCAGGAGGTTGCAGTAGTCGAGGCGGGAGATGATGAGGGCATGCACTAATGTTTTTGCTGATTCTTGGTTAAGGAAAGCACGGATCCGGGAGATGTTTTTGAGTTGTAATCGGCATGAGTTGAAGAAGGCTTAGATGTGTGGCTTGAAGGATAGAGCAGAGTCGAGTCACTCCAAGGCAACGAGCTTGTGAGACTGGGGAGAGTAAGCAACCATCGAGTTTGATGGAAAGGCTTGTTGGAGGAGGAAAGACAATGAGCTCTGTTTTTTTCCATGTTAAGTTTTAGGAATCGCGCAGAGAAGAAGGATGAAATAGCACATTGTGAAATTTTGGTTAGTAGAGATGTAATGTCAGGTCCAGAGAGGTAGATCTGTGTGTCATCGGCATAGAGATGATACTGGAAGCCGTGGGACTCTATGAGCTGTCCCAGGCTGAAGGTGTAGATTGAGAACAGCAGGGGTCCAAGAACTGAGCCTCGGGGGACACCGACAGATAGGGGACGAGATGAGAAAGTGGTGTGAGAATGGGAGGCGCTGAAAGTTTGGTCGGTTAGGTATGAGGAGATCCAAGATAGGGCCAAGTCTGTGATGCCCAGAGATGAGAGAATCTGTAGTAGGAGGGAATGGTCTACTGTGTCAAAGGCAGAGGACAGGTCCAGTAGGAGGAGGATAGAGTAGTGTCGCTTGGCTTTGGCGGTTAGTAGGTCATTAGTGACTTTAGTTAGGGCAGTTTCAGTGGAATGATGCGGTCGGAAGCCAGATTGTAGCTGGTCAGAGGGAGCAGGAGGAGAGGTATGAGGACAGGTCAAGATGGACATGCTGTTCTAGTAGTTTTCAGGCATAGGTGAGAAGGGAAATGGGGCGATAGTTTGACAGAGGATGGGTCAAGGGATGGCTTTTTGAGGATGGGTGTAATAGAGGCATGTTTAAAGCATGAAGGGAATACACCAGTTGTTAGTGATAGGTGGAAAAGATGGGTTAGGGCTGGGATGAGGACTGCGGTGATGTTGGTGATAAGGTGCGATGGGAGCGGGTCCAGTGCACAGGTTGTTAGATGTGATCTTGAGAGTAGAGTGGAAATATTGTTTTCTGTCATGGTGGAGATGCTGGATTTGGAGGAAGAGGGATGAGTAGCTATGATGAGGGGTTGTGGTGATTGTGGGCCAAAGCTTGCTCTGATGTTGTCAATCTTCTGCTTGAAGAAAGAGGCCAAAGTCTTCAGCTGAGAGGAGAGGAGAGGGAGTTGGTGCTGGTGGACGGAGGAGAGAATTAAAAGTGTTGAATAGCTGTTTAGGGTTGTGAGAGAGAGAGGATATGAGGGATGAGAAGTGGGTTTGTTTTGCAGCAGTGAGTGTGGACTGGAAAGTGGTCAGGGACTCTTTATATGCAATGAAGTGGTCAGTGGAATGAGACTTCTTCCATCTGCCCTCAGCAATTCTGGAAGCCCGTCTTAGTTCTTTAGTCTGACTCGTGTGCCAGGGTTGCCTGTTGATTGTGCGGGTTTTGGTGTGTGTGAGGGGGGGGGGGGACGGCTGATTCGAGAGCTGCAGAGATTGTAGTGTTGTATAAAGTTGCAGCAGCATCTGCATCGTGTAAAAATGCAATATCCGTGAGAGGGAGAAGGGACTGAGAAAGGGCGTGTAAATCAATGTGTTTGATATTTCTGCGAGGGTGTGAAAGTTTGTGGAGGGGGGGTTGCGTACTTGGAGAAGAGAGGGAAGAGAATGTGAGTAGGTTGTGGTCAGGCAGGGGGAGAGGTGAGTTAGAGAGGTTAGATAGGGAACAGAGGCGAGTGAAGATGAGGTCCAGCGTGTGGCCATCTTTGTGAGGAGCTGCAGAAGACCATTGGGTGAGGCCGAAGGAGGAAGCGAGTGTTAGAAGTTTGGAGACAGATGATTGGGAAGTGTCAATGGGGATATTGAAATCACCCATGATGACGGTGGAGATGTCAGTGGAAAGGAAATGTAGTAGCCAGGTGGTGAAATGGTCAAAAAAAGCAGTGGCTGGCCCTGGAGGGCGGTAAATGACAGCCAGTTGAAGGTTGGAGGGGGCATAGATGCGTACGGAGTGCACCTCAAAAGAGGGAAGAGTAACAGAGGGTTGTAGTGGAATTGGTGTAAAGGAGCATTGGTCGGACAGGAGCAAACCAACTCCTCCACCATGCTTGTTGCTGGGGCAGGGGGTGTGAGAGAGTTGGAGATCGCCATAAGAAAGTGCAGCAGGAGAGGCAGTGTCAGAGGGGGTGACCCAGGAGAGGCAGTGTCAGAGGGGGTGACCCAGGAGAGGCAGTGTCAGAGGGGATGAGCCGTGAGAGGCAGTGTCAGAGGGGATGAGCCAGGTTTCAGTGATGGCGAGGAAGGAAAGTTTATTAGTGATGAAAAGATCATGAATGTAGGATAGTTTCTTGCAGACAGAGCGTGCGTTCCATAGAGCTCCTGTTAGTGGGACTGGGGGAGTGGGGGCTGGGTGGATGTGTATGAGGCTTGAGAGGGTGCGGAAATTTGTGTTAGGTTGTGGATGAGGGTTTGAAGTAACAATAGGGATGTGGTGAGGAGGACCAGGATTAGGAGAGATATCCCCAGCAGTGAGGAGAAGCAGCGAGAGTGTTAGTAGGTGGGAGCAGGAGAGGCCATGAGGTGGCCACGTGTCTGGAGACACTGGGTGCAATGTGCAGTGGAAGGAGAGATGGGTGGGGAGGATGGAGGGAGAGATGGGTGGGGAGGATGGAGGGAGAGATGAAAAGTTCATTACTAGGTGTAGAGATCAGTAGGGGCAGTAGAAAGTGAAGTATTATAGAGGTGAAAGTTAAGAGACACACGAACATTGTTTACTGTGACTATGTATCCAGTTACCTTCCGGTCACTTCTGGCCTAATTCAATGCATCATACTTATATGGTGCATACTTATATGGTGCATACTTATATGGTGCATACTTATATGGTGCATACTTGTCATGGTGCAGACAGTCTTGTGCAGACTTTGAGTTGCCCCAGTATATACACATACAAGTGCAATCAGCTGTGAAGGGGTGGGGTGCCACAAGAACCCCTTGATCACTCAATCAAATTGCCAGATGCAGCTTCACATAGGCAAAATAAACAAAGGTCATAAAAGGAAGGTGGGGGAAAAAGGGGGGGAGAG
Source organism: Anomaloglossus baeobatrachus (assembly GCF_048569485.1). Classification (NCBI taxonomy): domain Eukaryota; kingdom Metazoa; phylum Chordata; class Amphibia; order Anura; family Aromobatidae; genus Anomaloglossus; species Anomaloglossus baeobatrachus. The sequence goes on along the minus strand of NC_134358.1, from coordinate 581,763,012 downwards.
GTCAGTGAGATGCTGGAGCATGCCAGGGAGATATTGAAGCAAAGAGGGAACAGGTCACATATATTGGGAAAGTAGGATGGATGATATACCATACCATTTAGTATGTTTTCGTTGAAAACTTTTTTTTTTTTGCCACTTAGTGTATTACATAGTGTTATCTATATGTAAGTGGCAAAAAACAGTTTTCAACAAAAACCTAGTAAATAACATTTGCACAGTCTATGAATTTGTTGTAAGAAAAAGAATTGCCTCCATCAGATCCTCCTTCGCAGATGACCTCAAATCTGACCTAATTATTTTAAGGCTGGAGAACAACCTCTCTACAGTAACTTGGGTTGGAGGCAAAGCCGTAACCACATGGGCAACATCTCTAACAATTTCCGGGTATAAAGGAATTGCCTCATGCACACTCAGTTTTGATGAACGGTTGAAATTTTCTATTTCTTTGAGAGCAAGTGAAACATTTTACTGAAATCTGGTCAATCTGCTGCTATAGGAGACGGAGTGAAATCTTTTTCCTTTCAGCAACGCTTTGCCTGCTCTGTCATCCAAATACTTGTCAAAGTTAAACTCCTCATCTGTTGAGGATGAAGATATGGCAGCAGTAGCACTGTCAGGCCCCAAGTCCTCTTGCGCCTGGCAGTCCTGTAGCCGCTCATCCTAACTGCTACCTCACTCAAAGCTTCTTTTCCTTTAGTAAGCTGTTGATCATCAAGCAGTATACGATGACTTGCGTCCACATGAACAGCTGCCAGAAGATTTTTTTTTTTTTTTTTTTTTCTTTTTCCAATAGCTGTGTCTCTCTCTCCGTTTCTTCAAAGCAGAAATGCCATCTGCGATTAAACCTCCTCTTTGGGACAGGTAAAATAGCAAGTTCTTCCACTCCCTTATGAAAATGCCAGGAGTTAAATCCTCAGCTTGTAATTTTTTAGTCACAGTAAATGGGTGATTAAGCAATTCCTTCAATTCAGCCACCTGTGTCCATTGACCTTCATTTAAGGTTACTTGGGGGTTCACCATATCTATAAGAAATTATTTTAGTTCAAGCAATCGCTTAGTCATTAAATAAGTGCTGCCTCACCGAGTGGCTTGATCGACAATTGCCCCTTTCCCAGCACGTCTCTTCAAGATGAAATCAATTTTAGGGGTTCTGGTGGCAATAACCAATTTCGATATTTCATTGGGATAATAAACCAACATTCATTGATAATTTGGATTCTAAGAGGACCCTCGCTAATTCTCTCCACTACCTAGCAATGGAGATATAACTGATGTTACACACACCCTAAATGTGAATTGGTGCCCCCATTCCTCGGCGGCTGTCCCTTGGTATCTATCCCTATATCTCCCTCCTTATTAATCAGGATAAATAGGGTAATAATATGATACCAGAAAAAGTACTTATCTCAGATGTTTTCAAGAGAACACCTCCATTCTACTCATTCTCTCCAATATTCAATAGTTCCCAGGCTCTCCATAGTCCTTATCCAAATCAGTAACACATATCAAAAGTCTCGACGCGTTTCTCCCTACTTATACATAGGGTTCATCAGGAGACAGTTACGGCTCAGTCGCCTGTGGAACAGATAACTTAAGAACCCAATTCACAGAGAAAAATAGTGTAACCAACGTCATATATTAAAGTCCATACATACCACAACAAAATTTCAGCTGCACATGTAGCAGCACAAGCCTCTCTGGGATGAGGCCTATGATAAACAGTGAGCACCTTCATTCATCCCACTTATATACCCTTTCTAATGTGCTCATCATTCACCTGTGTAAGTAACGCCCTGTTACCATGGGCACCACCGTTTGTTTATACTGGCGCCCAATCAATGTTCGTATACCAGGAAGTCAGTCCAGTGAGCAGTCACGTGATCATATTGGCTCCGCCCCCCACCTTCCCTGCGTTATTAAATGTAATACAGAATCATAACTAAAGCGTTAGAACGGTCTAACGATCCAAGGGGATAGATCACATCAATCTCGTGTAATCATATAATTATCATTAGTATTATATACGCATGGCAGAACAGAGCGCACTGTGCGCTCCCTCTTCTCAGGGCGTCACGTGAATTCTCTGGTTCCGCCCCTTTGTCCGATCACGTGACCCGTTACGTTTTCTCCTCAGGAGCCCGGCATCATGCGTTCCACCTCATGCAAAGTAGTTTAGAAATAAACAGGAAATCGTAACGGAGTGCATTCATGTTTCACTGGCGCCAGGTTTATACACCTCCCATATGGTGCACCCTCTACTGCAAAAAGATATTAAAAACACAGGAAAGGGATCTTTGGAGGCTATAATTCTTAAATTGAGATGGATTATAAAAATTTACCATGGATAATTATATTGTATTCGTCGACATCATCATATTAGGTAGATTTTATCTCATATCACACTATATGAATTAAGGGTTCAAAAAATAAATATCAATAAGTAGAATTCTCATAGCTCAATATAATGCAAATGGGGGTGATCTCATTTATCTCCCCATTTTTTTGGGCCCGTCCCTTCACGGGACTATAAGCCAGGCGGACATAGACTAAATTCCTTACCCCGAAGAAAAAGTTTTTCTGAGTGAGTCTGGACGTATCTACAAAAAACATCCGTAAATCAATTGTCCATTTAATCCTTTAGGCTGTACACAGTCAAAGTGGTAGATCCACTTGCACTCCCTTTGCAGGAGCAGCTTGTTCCAGTTGCCCTTTCTGGCAGGTTCTGGAACTACCTCATTAACTTTAAATCTTATGGACCTTGTGTCTCCCGCATGAATTTGTCGGATGTGCCTAGATACAGAAGTGTCTCTACTATTTCGCACATCCCCCAGGTGTTCGCCTATCAGTTTTCTCAGTTCTCTCTTCGTTTTGCCAGCGTAGTCTAGGGGGCACGTGCGTGTCGCCACGTACTACAATTGGCAAAATCTCGGATTTCATAGCCTTTGTAGAGGCAGACGTCACCTGTTTACGTGGGGAGTTCCAGTTACAAAATTTACAGTGCCCACATCTGTAAACTCCATTGATTTTTCTCTCCAGCCAAGTCCCTTCATGTCTTGGTGCCTGATAAAAGCTGTGTACAAGTCTATCCTTTTAGTGATTTCCCTTTCCTGAAGGTGATATTCGGACGTATTCCAATAAACTCTCTCAGGTTCGGGTCAGCTCTTTAAAATGCCCCAGTGTTTTTGTAAGATCGTATACACTTCACGATTAAGCGTAAGTCCCAATTATCCATGTGATGTGTTCCGTCTCATCCTTATTCCTCAATCTCAAAAGATCTTCCCTATCTTGGACTACCGCGTTTTTTAGGGTATCTGCCGGGTAACCTCTGTTTACAAATCTACGCAGAGCTCCCCTGCCTGTTTATGAAAGGTATGGCTATCTGAACAGTTCCGTTTTAACCTTAGATACTGTCCTCTTGGTATTCCCTTCTTCAAGGGATCAGGGTGATGACTTGTCCAATGTAAAAAGCTATTGGTTGCTGTACTCTTCCTATGCAACCGAGTCAGTTTGCCCCTCGGCCTCCCTCATTAGTAGTACATCCAAGAAAGCCACTTTCTCCATCCCAACCTCACACGTAAAGGACAAACCAATACTATTCATGTTTAGATCTTTAAGAAAGTCATAAAAAGAGCTGACTGTCCCGGTCCATAGGACCAGGATGTAGTCTATATAACGACCCCAAAAGGTTATGTGCTCCACCCACTTTGAGCGTGCTTCATGGAATACCAGGGTGTCTTCCCACCAGGAACAAATTTGCGTACGACGGGGCGCAGGAGCACCCCATCGCAGTGCCCCTGAGCTAGTGGTAATGCTTTTGATTTGAAGACAAAGAAATTATGAGTTAGTATGTATTCCATTAACTTTATTGTAAACCTATTATATTTCTCAAAGGCCCACCGCACGACCATTAGATAAGTATTATAAAGTGTTTATAATGTTCTCACAGCGGCCTGGGCTCTTATATACAGCATGTTAGAATACTGTTTATAAGAGCCCGGTGGTGGTGGCTGCAGCTTATACGCCAAAAAAGTGGTGACAGGTTCCCTCTAAACTTTCAATAAACTGCATAAATCATTAGTCCAGTGTACTGCGCGTCCCCTCTGTATGGCGCGCGTCCCCTCTGTATGGCGCGCGTCCCCTCTGTATGGCGCGCGTCCCCTCTGTATGCCTGGTGCTGGTTTGTTTTTTCTTTGAGCTCATGTACTTTTGGGAGGATAGCTTCTATACAATATACAGGGAAAATACAGCAGCAGGATTGCTGAGGACTTATATGAGGACTTGTATAGAAGCTATTATCTGTTATCAGTTTCTTTGCTTCCTCCTCTCTTTATAGACTGAAGCATCTGATGGGAAACATTTAAGCTGGTGTCACACATAACGACGACAACGACGTCGCTGCTACGTCACCATTTTCTGTGACGTTGCAGCGACGTCCCGTCGCTGTCGCTGTGTGTGACATCCAGCAACGACCTGGCCCCTGCTGTGAGGTCGCCGGTCGTTGCTGAATGTCCAGCTTCATTTTTTGGTCATCACTCTCCCGCTGTGACACACACATCGCTGTGTGTGACAGCGAGAGAGCGACGAAATGAAGCGATCAGGAGCCGGCACCGGCAGCTGCGGTAAGCTGTAACCAGCGTAAACATCGGGTAACCAAGGGAAGACCTTTCCCTGGTTACCCGATGTTTACGCTGGTTACCAGCCTCCGCTCTTGCTGCCAGTGCCGGCTCCTGCACTGTGACATGTGGCTGCAGTACGCATCGGGTAATTAACCCGATGTATACTGTAGCAAGGAGCCAGCGCTAAGCAGTGCGTGCGGCTCCCTGCTCTCTGCACTGTGACATGTAGCTGCAGCACACATCGGGTTAATTAACCCGATGTGTACTGTACCTAGGAGAGCAAGGAGCCAGCGCTAAGCGCGGCTCCCTGCTCTCTGCACATGTAGAACAGCGACGTTATGATCGCTGCTTCTGCTGTGTTTGACAGCTAAGCAGCGATCATAACAGCGACTTACAAGGTCGCTGTTACGTCACCGAAAATGGTGACGTAACAGCGACGTCGTTGTCGCTGTCGCTTAGTGTGACACCAGCTAGTGATTGGAAATTCACAGTAAAGCTATCTAATGACAGATTTTTACAAACTTCGGAAAAGAAGCAAAGAGAGGGCACAGCTAACCTCTGGGATCCCCCCCGGCACAGAACATTACATGTAAAGAACAAGGAAAAGAGCCAAATGAGGGATCGACCAGGCACAGTATGGGAAAAAAAGTAACAAGCGATTTTTTTATTGGTGTTTGCACAAAACACAAACCAGACATGAAGTATCAAAAGAGCCTTAAACAGTGAACACATACAATTAAAAACATTTAAACACTCTCGTCCTTGTACGGAGCTAATATCCTTAAAGTTTTGGGGAAGATAGAGGCGGATCGCCTGAATTGGAATAAGCTGCCAATATCCTGGTTAGGCAGGATAAATGCCATAAAGATGGATATTCTGCCTCGCCTGTTATATTTTTTCCAGGCAATTCCCATACCCTTGCCAGCTTCCCTTTTTTCACGATTAAAAACGGCCATAACCAGATTCGTCTAGGCACACAGACGCCCTCGGGTGGCCTATAGAGTCCTGAACAAGCCTAGACTTGAGGGGGGAGCAGTCCTTCCAGACCTCAAAAAATATCACTTTGCTTCATTGGGAACATGCCTTCTGGATCTCTACCATAACAAAACCTCTAAGCGCTGGGTGGAGGTGGAGATATCTCAGACAGACTGCACCCCTCTCATAGCGTTGTGTTCGCCAGCCCCTTCGCACCCATGCACTCAGGCCAGGCCGTTACTCGTAAAGAGCTTGTCCTCATTTCTCAGGAGTTCGACCACACTCCTGGGCATTTCCACTATACCTGGACCACTGACACCTTTACATAATAATTCTCTACTCCCGACAGATTTAACAGGCAACATATTTCTTCACCTGTCCATAGGCATGGTGCCCATAATGAGGGATCTAGTGTCCAATATGGGTATGAGGCCCCTTCTTTCTTTCCTGACAACCGCACTCCCGCAGGAGCTTGGTTTGGTTATGAGCAATAGGGAGTTAATAAAGCTCTTCATTCACCACAAACTAACTTTTATAGGCCCTTGACGCCCTTTGAGTCTCTGTGTCTGGGCGGAGACCTCTGGAACACACCATTGCCCTGCTATTCAAAATGTTCCAGATTGAGTTGTCTGGACGGGAGGATGATGCCCCTTTCTTCTTGAAATGGGAGGTGGATTTGGGGAGACCCCCCTCACGTGTGAGGAACGCTCAAAAATATTACTCTCTACCCACAAGTCATCTCTGGATGTAGCGTCACAGGAACGGGGCTACAAAATAGTTTCTAGGTGGTATCACTGCCCCTCCAGAATCCATTCCATGTTCCCATCTGTCTCTGAAGAATGCTGGAGATGCTCAAACGATAGGGGCTCATACATCCACATGTGGTGGTCTTGTCCTCTCATACAATATTTTTGGCTAGACGAGTTTGCCCTTCTGAATAAAGTGTCATCCACTAGGTTTGAGCCGACGCCAGAACTGGCTCTTCTATCATTAAGCAATATCTCGATCGCCAACTTCAAGAGAAGCCTGTTAAGGCATTTTTTGACGTGGGCAAGGAGATTAATCCCAAGGTACTGGAGGCAGACCAAAGTGCCCTCGCGGGCTGAACTGGTGTCCGAGATGAACCAGAGCTATAGGATGGAGGAGCTGGTCGGCCAGGCGTCTGACTCGGGGGAGCGAGTGTTCAGGCTGTGGGCGCCGTGGACTTTGTATAGAGAGACACCAGACCTGGTACTATGGCTTCAAGCTTCAGTTGGGGGCGTGAGACCTCTGTGATTGTCCATTCCACAAAACAAAAGTGCCGGGGGCTGCACACGACCCAGATGAGACATCTTCTTCCTTCTTTTCTTTTCCCTCTCCCCCTACATTTCCTCTTTTCTCATCTTTCTTTCCTCTTTTTGTACATTTTATGTTATGTTTACATTGTTAGAAAGGATTGCCATCTCAGGGACTTTGTTCTGCTACGTTGCCTCCTGTTTCTAAACGAGGCTGCATACATTTTTGTATGGGGGTCGGATTGTTGGTCACCCAGTGGACATCATCTCCAAAGCAAAGCTATTACATGGGTGATGATGGTCTGACCTGAAGTGTGTAATCAAAGGAATTATTAAGCAAGTAGAAAGTGTTGTATTACTTATTACCTCCAAGATTTGTTATTCTACCGTATATCATATGTTTCCTCTCCTATAACTTGTAAACATGTTCTTTATTCGAATAAATTCTGATTTACACAAAAAAACAAACATTTAAACACACATGGACCACCAGAGTATCCATGCATAAGCAATAAGTCAATACAGGACTGAGGAATCAAAATATCCATTCAAGCAGATTGATGATATCATTGTATCCTATCTGCTTGAATGGATATTTTGGTTCCCCAGTCCTGTATTGAGCATGGATACTCTGGTGGTCCATATGTGTGTTTTAAATGTGTTCACTGTTTAAGGCTCTTTTGATACTTCATGTCTGGTTTGTGTTTTGTGCAAACACCAATAAAAATCTTACTTTTTTTTTTTTTCTTTTTTTCATACTGTGCCTGGTCGATCCCTCATATATTTTGGCTCTTTTTCTTGTTCTTTACATATTTTACAAACTTTATATTTGTCATCTGTTCTATTGATTTATGCAAAGTTTTATTTTATTTCTATCTAAAATTATACAGTGGGGACAATAAGTATTTGATCCCCTGTCGATTCCCACCTACAAAGAATGGAGAGGTGTGACATTTTTATCATAGGTAACTTCAACTGAGAGAAACAGAATCTACAGGAAACGTCTGACCTCTAACTGCAAACAAAGGTTTCTACCAAATATATAGTTTTTCTATTGTATCAAATACGTATTTTTTTTTTTTTTTAGACTTTGTCCCTCACAGGTGAAGTGTACAATTACAGACCTCTCCATTCTTTGTAGGTGGGAAAACATGCAAAATTGTCAGTGTATCAAATACTTATTTTCCCCAGTGTGCATGGTTCCCTGTTCTTTCTGGAATTATTATATACATTTATTTTTTTTTTTTTTTTTTATAGGACAAAATTATTTTGAGACATTTTGTAATCATAAATTCAAAGACGCTCCCTATGAAGTCAGTTGTATTTCAGCATTTCACAGTGATTCAAGATGAAAAATATTGTGTCAATGTATGACAAGTGAGAACAAATGTTAAAAACAAATGCTGGGATGCTAAAATCAGTGCATACTGAGGCAGTGGTAAAAAATGCTCCTACAAGAGCTTCCAATCTAATGACATTTACAATGCTTCCACCCAGACGTTTTCAAAGCTGTGACTGAGACAGATAACAGCAGCACCAAGAAACCAGTGCCCAGCACATCCTGCCAGACAAAGGTGGAGGAAAGAGCAGCTCAGACGTCATTAACAAGATATTTTGTAAGTGACAAAGTTACTGTAACAATGACAGCAGAGATGTGTTAAGACGCTCATACAGCTTGTTGTGAAGGATGGTGTACCATTATTTACTCGACCAGCTTTTACAGCTCTTAATGGAGAAATGGCCCGCAAACTTGGTGTTTCTCTAGACAGAGAAAGTATTAGAAAATTAGTGATTGAAGAAGCCCTTAAACAAACGGAAGATCTTAAAAAGACTCTCAAAAGACGCTTCATGTTTTTTAAAGGGAACCTGTCATCAGAAATGTTGCTTTAAACCTAAAAGTTTCCCCTTCTGCAGCTCCTGGGCTGGGATTCTAGCAGGTTCCTGTACTTTTTGTGGCCCCTTTTAAACCAAATTAAATACTTTATAAACTTGTACCTTTTGCTATGTAAATTTTGTAAATCGTCCATGGGGGCGGGCTCAATTGCATCCGTTGCTGTTCCTCCAGCACATTGACGCTGTCCCCCAATGCTGAATTTCATATCTCAGGACACCGCCCCTGGGCGCCCGCGCATACGCTGTGCGACTGTAGTGGTACTGTGCACTGTGTGCACGTGTGACCGCTGGTGACGTTTTGCGCAGGCACGAGGTTATGGGCGGCGCTGTGTGTCATCAGCAAGTGCCGCCCATAACCTCGTGACCGCACTTTCCCCCACTGCCTCCAGTGTTCTGCGCTAGCGCTTGCTGGCCAGATGACCCGACACCTCTTTCCCATCTTGCCCTGCTGCAGGGTAGGATGGGAAGGAGGTGACGTTGGGTCTTTTGGCCGGCGAGCACTTGTGCAGAACACTGGAGGCAGTGGGGGAAATCGCGTCCACGAGATTATGGGCGGGCACTTGTGATGCAATCACAGCGCCGCCCATAACTCGTGCCTCTGACACACGTCACCAGCAGTCCTGGCGTGGGTGGCACCTTGGGCGCAGTGGGCGGCGTCCTGATGGATGAAATGGAGCGTGGGGGGACGGCGTCAATGTGCAGGAGGGGCAGCAACAAACACCAGAGAGCCCGCCCCCATGGACGATTTACAAAATTTACATAGCAAAAGGTACAAGTTTATAAAGTATTTAATTTAGTTTAAAAGGGGCCACAAAGTATAGAAACCTTGCTAGAATGCAGCCCAGGAGCTGCAGAGGGGGAAACTCATAGGTTTCAAGCTAAATTTCTGATGACAGGTTCCCTTTAAAATGGATGCCTACACATGTCAGAGAACTATTTTGCCATCAATGTTTGATATGTTTGTGACAACAAATTGTTACGAAGACCCTGACAGAAAAAAATACTAAAGCTCATCACACCGGCCAGTTTCTCCAAGCCTTAGGCGGGCTTTGCACAATGTGTTACCGATGCTGCAGCGATAGTCCCGCCCCCGTCGCACGTTCGATATATAGTGAAAGCTGCCGTAGCGATTATTATCGCTACGGCAGCTTTACACGCACATACCTGCCGTGCGACGTCCCTCTGGCCGGCGACCCGCCTCCTTCCTTAGGGGGCGGGTCGTGCGGCGTCACAGTGACGTCACACGGCAGGCGGCCAATTAAAGTGGAGGGGCGGAGATGAGCAGGATGTAAACATCCCGCCCACCTCCGTCCTTCTCATTGCAGCCGGGAGGCAGGTAAGGTGAAGTTCCTCGCTCCTGCGGCTTCACACACAGCGATGTGTGCGGCCGCAGGAACGAGGAACTACATCGTACCTGTCGCTCCCCCGGCATTATGGAAATGTCGGAGGCTGCAGCGATGATACGATGACGACGATTTTGCGCTCGTTCATCGTATCATCTAGGATTTACACACTACGACATCGCAAGTGACGCCGGATGTGCGTCACTTTCGATTTGACCCCACCGACATCGCACCTGCGATGTCGTAGTGTGCAAAGCCCGCCTTAGTGGAAAAAGTTCTGCAAGATTACGAATTTAAAAAGAAAAAAACAGGTTATTGCTATTGTAATGGACAATGCTTCAAACATGATAGTTACAATTAACTGATGAATGAGAGTAATGAACAGCTATAAGAAAATTTAGGATTCAGTATGTTTGAGATGGAGCCACAGTGCTGTTAATAACAAACAGATATTACAACAGAAGAACAGCAAAATGATACTTTAGAATTAGATGATATTTGTTGAAGCTGCTTCAAAACAGTTTCCTATTCATCACATGCGCTGTGTTGTGCGCACACTGCAGCTGTCCATAAGAGAGTCTGCAAGACGGACATGCTGCAAATCTAATTGAAAAACTGAGGAAATTGGTTATTGCCTCCAGAACCCCTAAAATAGATTCCATCTTGAAGAGATGTGCTGGGAAAGGGGCAATTGTCGATTTAAGCCACTCAGTGGGGCAGCACTTATCTAATCATTGAGCGATTGCTTGAACTATAACCGTTTCTTATAGATATGGCGCCCCCCCCCCCCCTCAGGTAACCCTAAATGAAGGTCAATGGACACAGGTAGCTGAATTGAAGGAATTGCTTAATCACCCATTTACCATGACTAAAAAATTACAAGCTGAAGATTTAACTCCTGGCATTTTCATAAGGGAGTGGAGGAACTTGCTATTTTGCCTGTCCTAAAGAGGAGGTTTAAAAACTGTAGGAGGGGGAAAAAGCGCAATAGGGTCTTATCCGATATGAGGGTAGACAGACAAGACAAAAAAAAAACACTCACCTGGTGAGGTTGTGCCAGTCACAACCCCTTATGATAGCCTGTGAGTGCCTGGTGGTTTAGCTGCAGCCCCGAGAGAGGATCTTTGTATTATAAACAATATATGTGGGAGTATGAGTCGGTGCAAGGGAAATTGAGGAGTCTGAGTCGCAGGTTTGGCTTACTGACTCCACATCCCTGGTTATGGGGTCTGTCCTCAACCCTGGATCCTAAATGCTATTTTCTGCAGCCTTGTGGGACGGGTCCGGTGACTTTTTGTAGCCGTTCCCCGCGACCCTTGCAGAGTTGGTAGACAACGTGAAGTATATCTGCCCTAGGATTCTGTATCCCGACAGCGCCGGTCCTGTGGAAGCAGCCGCCTGCTTTTCCCCAACGACCGTGTTGAACGCCCAGGCCCACAGAGCTGCTCGCGGACGTGTCTGAAGCTGTTCTTTTTTGTGGTAATTGTGTTGTGTGTTCTGAGCTGTTGCCCCCAGCTGCTGACACCGGCCGGTTCACTACTTTCAGTAGGTCAAGCTGCTCTTCCCACTGTCCTCCTGACTACCCCTTGTGGCTGCAGTCCAGTGGATCGGGGAGCCCCTGGTGTGAAGGCGTCCTGTAAACCCACCGCTGTAGTGCCCACCCCCACCCCCACCTACTGTGATCCGACCCTGGGTCGGTCCCCATCGGGGAGGGCAACCCACTGACTGTATGTTTGTGTATGTGTAAACTGACCTCGATCTTCCTCGGACCCAGGATGAGTACTACACCCCAATGGGGGTGCAGCACCCTGTGGTGCCTGAAGCCGCAGGGGTGCCACATATACACCCCTAAGTACACTGTGTATATACCCTCACTCCCTGTAGACTCTACATACCCCCCCATACACTGTGTATACACTTCTGTACACTGTATATACCCCCCCCGTACACTGTATAAAACCCTGTATATGCGTGTGCCCTGTGTGTACACACTCCGCCCGCTTCATTCCTCCCCTGTATCGTCACCTCTAATCTGTGTATATTCCCCTCTTGTTGTGCCCTGTATATACCTGTGTGTACACCTGCCACCCTGTATATTCTCCTGCGTGGCTGTATTACCCCCCCCCCCCTCCCGTGCGCTGTATATACCCCGCCTGCGCAACTGTATATACCTGCCCTGCTGCTGCACGCTGTATGTACCCCCTGTAATTGTAAGGCAGTAGTGGGGAGTGACGGGATTTGCCTGTTTGTGTTGACGTACATTTCCCCTCTGACACCTCAGATATGGCTGGCAGATGTGGGGGTGCTCGGGGAGGCGTGATTCGGACCTACGCCCGCCTGCGGCCTGTGAGGAGGGTGGAGTCTCAGAAGTGGTTTTCTCCTGTAGATCGGAAGCATCTCTTCTCTAGTTCCTCTTCTCACCTGGAATCTTCACATGAGGCTTCCTCTACTGATGACCCCGACTTTATACCCAAGAGGTGAGCCCTGAGCAAAACCGGGGAAAAGGACAGCCTCACATATCACATCTCGCTGTCTGGGGGGAGGGGTCGTACGTCACTGTTTAAGGGTGGCATCACTGTTCGCGGGGGAAAGCATTTCATCATTCATGACACACGTCTCCACCTGGGTGGGAGCATCACTAATATTACACATGTTGGGGGGGGGGTTGGGTTTTGGTGATGCGCGTGCCTGGGGGGAGGGGGTTGGGTGGCGGTGATGCGCGTACCTTGGGGGAGGGGGTTGGGTGGCGGTGATGCGCGTACCTTGGGGGAGGGGGTTGGGTGGCAGTGATGCGCGTACCTGGGGGGAGGGGGTTGGGTGGTGTGATGCGTGTACCTTTTGCTCACCTCCTGAGGGTAGTTTCTTGCGGCCCATGTTCATTATTGCTTTTTGGTCTTTGTAGAAAATCTCTTTTGCCTTGTATTGGAGTAAATCTGAAGCCAAAGAGACGAACCACTAGGAAGAAGAGATCTGTGCAGCCTTTGGCGCCGCATCTGAAGACATCCAGCACCCGGTGTAGTGTTCAGGAGAAAGAGAATGATGACATGTGAGGACTTGGGTAGAGAAGGGCAGAGGCCATCAGAGAGCTCATGTGGATGACCACCGCTGCCTCTTGCATGTTGTGGCAGAGCTGTCGTACTGCCACTGATTGATTGTGCTTGGCCAATTACTGATGCCTACGTGGTCATTACTGCCCGATGACTGGAGATGGTGGCATGCAGCGGTGCTTACAGGGAATTTCTGGCATCAGCATTGATCATATAAGGGAGTGTGAGGAGCGGTTGGATGCGGGCGCCTGTATGGCTCCCAGGATTCAGGGGCCCAATTTTTATATAGATGTCCCCCCATGTGGGTGGATGTCCCGTCTGTCACGTGACTGCTGGGTTACTGTCCAGTGTCTCCGGCCCTCACTTCTCACCTTCTCATTACATGTTTTTACATAAATGTTTTAGGCTGCACCCGTCCTCCCCTGGCATCTTGTCAACGCCATTGAGGAAATTTGTGACCATTCGTCGTAAACCTCCAGGATCTGTGGTGGAAATGAAGCGTCTGAGCTGTAAACCCAGAAGAGGAATGGTAAGATGTGACTGTGTCCTTCATCGAGGAAGTGATGAATGATGAGTATGGATCGAGGGAGCACAGGGAAAGCGTATGGAGGATAATGGATTGGGGAGCATGGGAAGCATATGGAGGACGATGGATCGGAAAGCGAGTGGAGGACGATGGATCGGGGAGCACAGGGGAAGCGTATGGAGGACGATGGATTGGGGAGCACAGGGGAAGAGTATGCCAGAGGAGAAGGATGGATCGGGAGAACACAGGGCAAGAGTATGCCTGAGGAGGTCGATGGCTCGGGGGAGCACAGAGGAAGAGTGGCTGAGAAGGATGGATCTGGGGAGAACAGGGGACGTGTATGGCTCAGGAGGAGGATGGATTGGGGTAGCACAGGGGACAACGCTTATGGCTCAGCAGGAGGATGGATCGGGGAGCACAGGGGATGCGTATGGACCAGGAGGAGGATGGATCGGGGAGCACAGGGGATGCGTATGGACCAGGAGGAGGATGGATTGGGGTAGCACAGGGGAGGCTTATGGCTCAGGAGGAGGATGGATCGGGGGAGCACAGGGGACGCGTATGGCTCAGGAGGAGGATGGATCGGGGGAGCACAGGGGACGCGTATGGCTCAGGAGGAGGATGGATCGGGGGAGCACAGGGGACAACGCTTATGGCTCAGCAGGAGGATGGATCGGGGAGCACAGGGGACAACGCTTATGGCTCAGCAGGAGGATGGATCGGGGAGCACAGGGGATGCGTATGGACCAGGAGGAGGATGGATCGGGGAGAACAGGGGATGCGTATGGACCAGGAGGAGGATGGATCGGGGAGCACAGGGGATGCATATGGACCAGGAGGAGGATGGATCGGGGAGCACAGGGGATGCGTATGGCTCAGGAGGAGGATGGATCGGGGAGGACAGGGGATGCGTATGGCTCAGGAGGATGGATCGGGGGAGCATAGGGGACGCGTATGACACAGGAGGAGGATGGATCGGGGGCGCACAGGGGACGCATATGGCTCAGGAGGAGGAGGATGGATCGGGGGAGCACAGGGGACGCATATGGCTCAGGAGGAGGAGGATGGATCGGGGGAGTACAGGGAACGCGTATGGCTCAGGAGGAGGATGGATCTGGGGAGCACGGGTGACGCAAATGGATCGGGGAGCACAGGGGACATGTATGGCTCAGGAGGAGGACGATGGATCGGGGAAGAGTATGGCTGAGGAGGATGGATCTGGGGAGAACATGGGATACGTATGGCTCAGGAGGAGGAGGATGAATCGGGGGAGCACGGGACGCGTATGGCTCAGGAGGAGGATAAATCAGGAGAGCACAGGGGAAGTGTGTGGCTGAGGAGGATGGATCGGGGGAGCACGGGACGCGTATGGCTCGGGAGGAGGATGGATCGGGGGAGCATAGGGGTTGCGTATGGCCCAGGAGGAGGATGGATCGGGGGAGCATAGGGGATGCGTATGGCTTAGGAGGAGGATGGGTCGGGGGAGCATAGGGGATGCGTATGGCTCAGGAGGAGGATGGATCAGGGGAGCATAAGGGATGCGTATGGCTCAGGAGGAGGATGGATCGGGGAGCACAGGGGACGCGTATGGCTCAGAAGGAAAATGGATCGGGAGCACAGGGGTAGAGTATGGATGCCACTGAAGGACATTATGGAGGCCTGCTGGTCACATGTTTGCTTCTCTTCTCTCCATTTCTGTAGCGTACCTTCTTGTCTCCTGGCTCAGGACCAGACATTACAGCTGATAATGTCAGGAGGAAGAAGCAGAGGATGTGCACAGATTTGACCAATCTCCTGAACTCCTCGTCTGAGATGCTGCACAGTCCTCTCCAGAAGCCTCCGCTCCTCTCCAGCACTCCGTCCATGATGCTGACCGCCGTGCCCAGGAAGAGAAATGCCTTTGTTCGGCAGCTGGCTTTATGTGAACCGCTGGAGGATAGTGTTGTCCTCTGCGGGGCAGACTCTGATTGTTCCTGTGATGAGCGCCCCCCATTCTCATGTGGTGGCCCCCAGGACGGGCTGTCTCTGCCACAGAAAGATGCCATTATTTCCTATGGAGGGAGAAGCGGCACACCTCGGACATCTAGTGAAGAACGCGGGAAAAGCGCAATGGAGACTAAACTCCCAAAGTCAGTCCATCAGGAAAGTGCTGAACCCGGCTCTGGAGTGAAACGTCTGATGATAAAAACGAGTAATGACCGGAAGTCGTCGTCTGTCTGCCTCTTGTCACCCATTGTGGTCTCTTCCCCAAGATCACAGTCCATTGTCTTCATCGGTGAGAAATCCGCGCGCCAGGAATGCTTCGCTGCATTTAGCCCCAGCGCTGAACTGTTCTCAGGTGACTTCCCCGTAGAGGAAGAGACGTCTCCGACCCTCCAGGTGAATCGGGAGAAGACACAGCAACCATACTGCAGCAAGAACTCCACCGCCTGTGTGCAGGGTCTGGGGAGCAGCCCACCGACTGACCATTTACAAGTATTTCCTCCTAGGAAGTCAAAAGATTTCTCCAGAAAAAGATTTCAGCCATTCGTCAGATTAAACTCCCAGACAGTGACCGAATATTTCCGTCAGAAGGGAGTAGATTGTATGGATACAGGCCGGGAGCGTTGTGACCTGCAGCTCCATGCTGTCACCGCCATGAGCAGAGGTCCTTCTCCCAGGATGGACCGCTGCGGGCTTCTGATGCAGCCTGTGGTGATTCTGGATTCTGTTGAAGTCTCTAAGTATAAACTAAAAGAGGCAGCATCTGAAGACTTTAAGAACCTCAATTCTCTTCCTAAGGTCGAGAACTCCGTGGTACTGGCCCACAGTTGCTGCTCACCCACTATCCAGACTCCCCAGATCACTGCCTCGGTGCTGAAGAACAATGGGCTGAAGACTGAGGCTCCACACACCATGGGCACGGGCAGAAAAGTTTGCATAAGTGGATTTAGTGCCAAGAGATGGGGCACACACAAGAAGAAAACTAAGCAGCAGCTCTCCTTCCAAGACAGAACCAAAGAGGTGGGTGATAGGTGTGACTCTTGTAATATGGGGGATATGGGTGTTTTGTGGGTCCTCACCATTGTCCACTGGTTTGTGTTCTTTAGGATCTTGGCTTTGGAGACGTGCACTCCCCCTCCCTTCTCTTCTCCACCTCACTGTTGACCTCATCATTCATGAACTCTACCACGGTCTTGAACCTTAATTTATCTACAGACTCCCTGACTGGTAGAGACCCTCAGAAGGACCATCAACGATGGGCACGACTACGGGCAGCTCTGTCGCTCCACAGACGGAAGAAAGGTGAGAACTCGTGTAATACACAGCAATGGTCTGTCAGATGTGCACTCCCCCGAACACCCCCCTCCCAAAGTGCTCCCTGCCTAATACACGCGGCCCCGTGGTCCGCCCTCCCTGTGGTGTGCTGTGGGCTCCTCCTGTACAGCCTGTGGCGTCCTCCTCCCTACACGCGGCCCCGTGGTCCGCCCTCCCTGTGGTGTGCTGTGGGCTTCTCCGGTACAGCCTGTGGCGTCGTCCTCCCTACACGCGGCCCCGTGGTCCACCCTCTCTTTGGTGTGATGTGGGCTTCTCCTGTACGGCCCCCTCCTCCCTAGACACGGCTGTGTGTTTCGCCCTCCATGCGGCGTAACGTGCTCTCCTCCCTACATGTCGCCCCATGAGCCGCCCTCCCTGCGGTGTGACGTTGGCTCCTGCACGGCCCACGGTGCCCTCCTTGTCTACACGCGGCTGTGTGGTCCACCCTTCCTGTGGTGTGCTGTAGGCTCCTCCAGTACGGCCTGTGGCGTCTTCCTCACTAGACGTGGCTGTGTGCTCCTCCCTCCCTGCGGTGTGACATGGGCTCCTCCTGTACAGCCTGTGGCGTCCTCCTCCCTACACGCGTCCCTGTGAGCCGCCCTCCCTGCGGTGTGACCTTGGCTCCTCCCTCACGGTCCGCGGTGCCCTCCTTGTCTACATGCGGCCGTGTGGTCCGCCCTCCCTGTGGTGTAACGTGCGCTCCTCCCGTGCGGCCCCTTCATCCCCTAGACATGGCTGTCTGATCCGCCCTCCCTATAGACTTTCTTTTTCTTCTCTCTCCCTCAGTTGAGGCTGAATCTCCTTCCACTTACCCCGTGAGGAGAAGAAATGGAGGGAAGATGTCGCTGAGGTCCCAGAACTCGTCTCTGGTAATGTGTCTGCTGTGTGTGATCCTGATAGTCGGGTCACCAGGACACTGGCTGTCTCTTTCCCCATATGATTTGCCTCTTTTTCTTTCTGTTATCAGCTCTTGCTGTCACCCTTCCAGTCGTCTCTCTGCGCAAATGAGTTGACTGATGCGGAGAAGGTGTTTGCTGAATGCCAGCAGGATGGACCGGTCCCGTTTTCTGACTGCCTTACCCTTGAGCAGCTCAGCCGCTGTCAGAAAGTGGGGGAAGGGGTGTATGGAGAAGTGTTCCGGACCCTGCGCGCGGCGCAGCATGTAGCACTGAAGGTGGGTTCTAGTCAGTTTAGAATGCAGATGTGTTCACCCTACCAGGGAAGGATGGTGGTGGGGGTGTTTGTGGCTACTCTACGAGTGAAAATTGGTGGTTGGGAGTGCCCTGATGCCACCGAATTGTAGTGGTGGCAGTCTGTGGGTGGCTGTTCGGGAGGGAGCGATGCCGGCTGGATTCATTTTGAGCTGTATTTGGTGATGGCTGCAGTAGAATAATTCCACCTCCCATGTTGTGCTCGAGACACGGCATGTGCCGTTGTTCTGTCCACTCGCCCTGACTCTCTGACCTCGGCCGTTGTTCTCTTCTCACAGGTCATCCCCATAGAGGGTTCCCAGAAGGTTAATGGGGAGCATCAGAAAAGATTTGCAGAAATTCTTCCAGAAATCATCATCTCCAAGTGAGTGTAGACTCAACTGGTGTCTTCTAGTGTTTTGTTTCTGGCACCACTGTGCATGCCGGATGTTGAGTATATTCCAGTGTGGGTATACAGGAGGTGTGGGGGGGGGTGGAGTAGTGTGGCTATACAGGAGGTGGGGGGTGGGCATTGTAGCTATACAGGAGGTGGGGGGGGGGGGGGCGGGGGCGGGCGGGCAGTGTGGCTATACAGGAGGTGGGGAGGAACAGTGTGGCTATACAGGAGGTGGGTGGGGGGAGTAGTGTGACTATACAGGAGGTGGGGGATGGGCAATGTGGCTATACAGGGGGTGGGGGGGTGGGCATTGTGGCTATACAGGGGGTGGGGGGTGGGCAATGTGGCTATACAGGAGGTGGGGGGTGGGCATTGTAGCTATACAGGAGGTGGGGGGCGGGCGGGCGGGCAGTGTGGCTATACAGGAGGTGGGGAGGAACAGTGTGGCTATACAGGAGGTGGGTGGGGGGAGTAGTGTGACTATACAGGAGGTGGGGGATGGGCAATATGGCTATACAGGGGGTGGGGGGGTGGGCATTGTGGCTATACAGGGGGTGGGGGGTGGGCAATGTGGCTATACAGGAGGTGGGGGCGCGGGCGGGCAGTGTGGCTATACAGAAGATGGGGGGGCAGGAGCAGTGTGGCTATACAGAAGATGGGGGGGCAGGAGCAGTGTGGCTATACAGAAGATGGGGGGGCAGGAGCAGTGTGGCTATACAGAAGATGGGGGGGCAGGAGCAGTGTGGCTATACAGAAGATGGGGGGGCAGGAGCAGTGTGGCTATACAGGAGGTGGGGGGACCAGTGTGGCTATACAGGAGGTGGGGGGGAGGGAGCAGTGTGGCTATACAGGAGGAGGGGAGCAGTGTGTCCATGCAGGCATGGAGGGGAGGAGCAGTGTGGTTATACAGGGGGGGGAAGCAGTGTGGCTATAGAGGAGGCGGGGGGGAGGGGGATAGTGTGGCTATACAGGAGGGGGGCAGTGTGGCTATACAGGAGGAGGGGAGCAGTGTGTCCATACAGGCATGGAGGGGTGGAGCAGTGTGGTTATACAGGAGGGGAGCAGTGTGGCTATGCGGGGGGGGGGTGGGGAGCAGTGTGGCTAGAGGAGGCGGGGGGAGGGGGGCAGTGTGGCCATACAGGCATGGGAGCAGAGTTGCTCCCAGCCGTCCATGTTTGTAGTGGCTTCCTATGTTGGTGCAGCTGGTGATTGTGAGGGGCCGTGCACTACGTCACTCCGCTGGTGGGAATCTTTGTCACTCTTCAGGTTCCTTCTTCCTTCTTGGCTCGTTCATGTCCGGCAGCTCATGTGTCGCCTTCTGTTACAGGGAGCTGAGCTTACTGAATGGAGGAGAGGAGAACCGGACCGGAGGCTTCATCCAGCTGCATTCGTGAGTATATCTGTGCGCCGCTCCTCCCGTGTCTGCGGGCCGGCGAGTGTGACATTGGTGTCGGCGAGTGTGACATTGGTGCCGGCACTGCACATCGGCACAGATTGAATGTCTGATACGTCCTGCACTCGCCCCAAAGGAGACACATATTCCTTCATTATGGTAAAATCTGTGACTACCAGAGGGAAGAAGATTAATGAGAAAAGTCTTAGTGTGGTAAATGGAGCAGGTATCCACATATGCAAATAGTATAATGGGGAAAATCCTGGTCAAAAAGTGCCGTATAAACATCAGAGTGCAGCAGTTCAGCAGAGCGCATGTCAGGGAGGGGGAGAGGAGACCTTCAGCAGAGCGCATGTCAGGGAGGGGGAGAGGAGACCTTCAGCAGAGCGCATGTCAGGGAGGGGGAGAGGAGTCCTTTAGCAGACCGCATGTCAGGGAGGGGGAGAGGTGTACTTCAGCAGAGCGCATGTCAGGGAGGGGGGAGGTGTCCTTCAGCAGAGCGCATGTCAGGGAGGGGGGAGGTGTCCTTCAGCAGGGCGCATATCAGGCAGGGGGAGAGGAGTCCTTCAGCAGAGCGCATGCGCACGCCCGTGGTATTATAGGGATATCATCCGGAATCCAGGAATATACATCGCATATACAGGTAACAAAGCCTCCATTGTGTAAAGATCTTGTGAATCCATCTCATGGCATATGGTCATTTTCAGAAAGAGATGTATGTTGATAAATGTCATTGCCTAAAACTGAAAAGGCTGCAGTGTGGGCGCAATCAAAAGGCAATAGAGAAGTGAGAACCGAAGTGAGCAATGTGTAGAAATAAAAACCAATAGACACAAGTATAAATGGCAGAAAAGCCACCGAAACCAAGGGAAGCTCAAAGTCTCATATAATCCACTGGGCGCCAGGGCCCCCCGAGACACCATCCATTGTCTTTCCGTTTCTCTTTTGTCATCTTCCACATTTTTTCCCATCTTGCCCTTTTCTTTTGTTGCCGCCGTCCCCTTTTGGTGTGCCTGCTCCTCATGCGATGATCTCAATGCACTTTATCTTATATGTGTAGGCACGATAGCCACTAGTGAGGCCACACACCCACTTACAGCACCTACATCTAACACTACACTGGGACCTTTCATGGGTATGAGAAAATAATGGCAGGAAAATATCTCATCTTACCCTCCCATCTGCATCATGGGGACGAACCAGTGGCACTTTACAATCAATATAAACTGCAGATATTGAGGCCATCTAAGCTATATACCCACTGTATGTATACTGTACAGTAACCCTCCACAGGGTAATGTAATGCTGTGTATACATTGTATACTGTGCAGTATCCCTTCATTGGGTCATATTGGGAGTGGGGTATTATCAGTATATACGATTATACTACTGTCACGATTGTGTCCCTATTGTTAGAGAGTAGGGTCAGCGTTAGGACTGGGGCCTCTCATCTCCATTTGGGACTGTTCATTTAAATGTTTCGTTTCTCTTGGTGCTGAAACAGTTTTGTTGCTGGCAGCTTCCCAGCAGGGGAGGTCACCTGCAGCCACGCCCATTTGTGTTTTAAGTAGTAAAGTTTCCCAGCAGTCTTTGCTGATAATACAAAACCACTTGTATTCTGGCCACCTTGGTGAAAGGAGCTGCTGAGGATTCATCCTGAAGTCGTATATTCTCCATTTTGGTTATTTCCCGGTTTGTCTCATCTACTCTCGTCTTGTATTAGTGCAGTGGTGGGTCTAGTGTCTTTTACCTGCCCATTTCCATTGTAGGGTCACTCTGGGCTTCAGGTTCTTGCTCAGCGACAGGTGAAGAACCTGTATAGGGTCTGGCTAGGAGTGCAGGGTACAGCGCCGGTTAAGGGCAGGAGGTGTGCCATCTACCCTATCCCTAGTGCCAGTGCCCACCATTGCTATTGTATTCCTGGTGTCCCCCTTGGTTGTTGTGTGTTTTTGCTGTGTCAGACATCTGTTGGTCTTAACGCGCGTGCCACGTCCAAAACATGACTGTATAACACTATGTAACGTGATTTTTGTTGCCAGGGAATAAATGTAATTTCTTAATTGGCTATATCATAAAAACGTGGAAAAAATGTATTCGCTTGGAAAATCATTGCTTGTGCGGTCAGGACACTGAAAAGCTGAAATTGGAATTCCGTCTTAAGGAAAATACAATTGTTTGGATTTAAATTAATAATGAAAACGCAATACAATACATTTCAAATCATTAGCATATTTTAATCAAAATGCTACAAATTGATGAAAAGGAACCTAGAAATGTTTATTTTTTTGAAGGGCTATGTCACATCACTTTTACACATTAATCCCCAAATGTAGTCCCGCATCAGGTGGTTCTTGTAGCTTCCCTGGCATCCTATATCTTGAGGAAAGCGCTCTCCTTGCTCCTTGGAATCCATCTTCTGTGTGAGTCTATTAAGATGGGCACCGAGGATATGGACTTTGAGACCTTGTGCGGCCCATTTTGCTTCACCAGTCTCAACCAATGCAACATACAGTGCCGTGCGAAAGTATTCAGCCCCCTTGAATTTTTCAACCTTTTCCCACATTTTAGGCTTTAAACATAAAGATAACAAATTTGAATGTCATGGTGAAGAATCAACAACAAGTGGACACAATTGTGAAGGTGAACGATATTTATTTCTTATTTTAAACTTTTGTAAAAAGTAAATGACTGAAAATTGGGGCGTGCAATATTATTCACCCCCTGACTGTCAGTGCAGCAAACTCACTCCAGAAGTTCATTGAGGATCTCTGAATGAGCCAATGTTGTCCTAAATAACTGATGATGATAAATATAAGCCCCTGTGTGTAATCAAGTCTCCGTATAAATGCCCCTGCTCTGTGATAGGCTCAGGGTTCTGTGTAAAGCGCAGAGAGCATCATGAAGACCAAGGAACACAACAGGCAGGTCCGTGATACCGTTGTGGAGAATTTTAAAGCCGGATTTGGTTGCAAAGAGATTTCCAAAACTTTAAACATCCCAAGAAGCACTGTGCAAGCGATCATATTGAAATGGAAGGAGTATCATACCACTGCAAATCTACCAAGACCCGGCCGTCCATCCAAACTGTCATCTCACACAAGGAGAAGACTGATCAGAGGTGCAGCCAAGAGGCCCATGATCCCTCTGGATGATCTGCAGAGATCTACAGCTGAGGTGGGAGAGTCTGTCCATAGGACAACAATCAGCCGTACACTGCACAAATCTGGCCTTTATGGAAGAGTGGCAAGAAGAAAGCCATTTCTCAAAGATGTCCATAAAAAGTGTAATTTAAAGTTTGCCACAAGGCACCTGGAGACACCAAACATGTGGAAGAAGGTGCTCTGGTCAGATCAAACAAAAATCGAAGTTTTTGGGCACAATGCCAAACGATTTGTTTTGGCGTAAAAGCAACACAGCTCATCACCCTGAACACACCATCCCCATTGTCAAACATGGTGGTGGCAGCATCATGGTTTGGGCCTGCTTTTCTTCAGCAGGGACAGGGAAGATGGGTAAAATTGATGGGAAGATGGATGGAGCCAAACACAGGACCATTCTTGAAGAAAACCTGTTGCTCTGCAAAGACCTGAGACTGGGATGGAGATTTGTCTTCCAACAAGACAATGATCCCAAACATAAAGCAAAATCTACAATGGAATGGTTCACAAATAACTGTATCCAGGTGTTAGAATGGCCAAGTCACAGCCCAGACCTGAACCCAATCGAGAATCTGTGGAAAGAGCTGAAAACTGCTGTTCACAAACTCCTCCATCCAACCTCACTCAGCTCCAGCTGTTTACAAAGGAAGAATGGGCGAGAATTTCAGCCCCTCCATGTGCAAAACTGATAGACACATACCCCAAGAGACTGCAGCTGTAATCGCAGAAAAAGGGGGCGCTACAAAGTATTCACTTACAGGGGATGAATAATATTGCACGCCCCAATTTAC
Organism: Anomaloglossus baeobatrachus; assembly: GCF_048569485.1. Lineage (NCBI taxonomy): Eukaryota > Metazoa > Chordata > Amphibia > Anura > Aromobatidae > Anomaloglossus > Anomaloglossus baeobatrachus. Next base: position 581,739,112 of record NC_134358.1, on the reverse strand, counting down.
AGTTATTTATTTTTTATAAAAGTTTTTAAAATAAGCAATACATTTCATTCACCTTCACAATTGTCACTTGTTGTTGAGTCTTCACCAGAACATAAAGATAAAAATGTTATGTTTGAAGCCTGAAATGTGGGAAAAGGTTGAAAAATTCAAGGGGGCCGAATAATTTTGCAAGGCTCTGTATATATAAGCAGTGTGAACAGCCCTATACAGAAGTCTGCAAACAGGTCCCAAAATGATATTACAGAAAAGCAGTGTTATACATTGTTACAAAGAAGTATAAAAAGGTACATAAAAAAGGACCCCTGCAGTACATAACACTCGCCTCCCAAACGAGTACCTGCAGTAAATGAGTGAATGTCCGTGTGAATAAAATCTCCAGATGAGTCTCCCCAACTAGTGCCCCCCACACTTGGAGATGGGTGCAGATAAATACCACGTCGCTCCTGTAGACTATTTATTCCAAAATGTCCGGGTAGCTGGAGAGTGCTGTGAGGTTACGAGCTATCAGACCTGCTACCCCACGCTGTTAGATTGTGGCTATCCCACCAGTAAAGCAGAGCGGCGCGGTTGTCAGAACGGCACATGACGTCACACAGGCAGAGGCCGAGAAGAAGACTTGTACCAATCCTTACATGTTTCAAAACCCAGCGGGTTTCTTCTTCAGAAAAAAATGTCCAGCTCTTTGGACCTTTTGTCTGTCCTAGGCTATGTTCACGCACGGCATCTTTTACTGCGTTTTTGGTGCATTTTTGATGCCACAAAGATGCACCTAAGTGCATGCGTTTCCTTCTCCCAGCAAATTCTGAGATTTCTATTTTGCTGTCTACACAGTGCTTCTTTTTTTGGCTGCATGTTTGAAGATGCAGCTAACATGCAGCATGTCAATTCTTTTTGCGTCTTCTCTGCGTTTCGGAGGGCTGGTGGATCAATCCCCCTCTGACTCTAGGTCGGCGGTGGATTGATCTCTGGTATTCTGGCTAGAATGCTGGTTCCCATAGAGTCAATGTGAACCAGAATCTGGCGCAAAGGAGTAGGAGCAAACGCTTCATACTTACCGAATCACCGCCGCAGCTGTCACACTGCTCCCGCTGCTGGTCATTCACTTCTCGAGCTGCTCATTACCTTCATAAAATATGCACTGCTTTCCGCGCCCACTAGTGGCTGTGATTGGTTGCAGTCAGACGCGCCCCCCATGATGAGTGACAGCTGTCTGACTGCAACCAATCACAGCTGCTGGTGGGCAGGTCTATATCGTACAATAAATAATTAAAAATTGACATGCCATTTCCCCCCCTCAATTATTTTGATGCACAGCCAAGATAAAGCCTCGCAGCTGAGGGCTGGTATTCCCAAGCTGGGGAAAGCCAGGTTATTGGGAGCCCCCCCCCAAGCCTAAAAATATCAGATAGCAGCCGCCTAGAATTGCCACATCCATTAGATGCGACAGTCCCAGGACCTTACCCGGCTCATCCCGATTGCCCTGATGCGGTGGCAATCGAGGTAATAAGGAGTTAGTGGCAGCTATGGGCTGCTGCCATTAAGTCCTAGATTAGTAATGGCAGGCGTCTACTCAAGACACCCTCCATCACTAATCTGTAAGTGAAAAGAAATAAACACAAACCGCAAAATAATGCTTTATTTGGAATAAAAGACAAAAAAAGCATACACTTTCACCACTTTATTAACCCCAGCATAACCCTCCAGGTCTGACGTAATCCACACGAGATCCCACGACGCTTCCAGCACTGCTACATATCTGAAGCTCACAGTGAAAGCCATAGAACAAAACTGCTGCTGTGAAGTTCGGGTGGCAACTGAAGTGACCCGCACGCTCAGTGGTGACGTCACTCAGGTTAGCCATGGCTGCCACCTGTGACCGCAAATCACCTGAGTGAAGTCCCGCTGATCGCGCGGCTCACTTCAGTCACTCGGGTGATTTGAGGTCACAGGTGGAAGACTCCAGCTGTGGCTGTGGGTGACCTGAGTGATGTCACTGCTTATCGTGTGACTCCCTTCAGTTGCTGTGTGGAGCTCACAGCAAGCAGTCTTGTTCTATGGCCGCTTGCTGTCATTGTCATATCTAGCAGAGATGGAAGTGTCATGGGACCTTCATGGTGTGGATTACGTCGGACCTGGAGGGGTGTTTGGGGGAGTTAATAATAAAGTGGTGAAAGAGGGGGCTTATTTGTCTATTATTTAAAATAAAGGATTTTTTTGGGTGTTTGTGTTTTATTTACTTTCACTTCCAAATTAGTGATGGGGGCGGGGTCTCATAGATGCCTGCCATCACTAAGCTAGGGCTTAGTAGCAGCTGTAGGCTATTAACTCTATTACCTTGATTGCCACCGCACCAGTGCAGCGGCAAGAGCAGAGGCCAGCACCAGAATTGGCGTATATTATGGATGCACCACTTCTGGGGTGGCTGTGGGCTGCTATTGTTAGGCTGGAAAGGGCCAAATAACGATAGTCCTTCCCACCATAATAATATAATATCAGCCCCAGTTGCCTGCTGTACCTTGGCTGGTTTAAAAAAAAACAAAAACATCTTTTCTTTTTTTTTTTTTTTTTAATAAAAAAAAAAAAAGAGTAGGATCCCCTCAAGTTATCATAATCAGCCATGGTACAGCGGACAGCTGAGGGTTGCAGCCTGCAGCTGCTCCTGTGTCGGATCTGAAAAATGGGGGGACCCCACGTCATATATTATATATATTATTATTTTATTTTATTTTTTTTTTTATAAAAAAACAGCAGTTCACGGAAGCAGTCCCTCTATTGAGCTATTGTTGTTTCTTTCTATCTATTCTATATGTTCTTTCTATTATGATAGCTATCCATTCTCTATCCATCTACCCTAGCGATCTATCAATTATCCTATCATGTTTTGTTTCTCTTTTTAAAAAAACATTAACAAAAACGCAGTAAAAATGTGGCAAAACGTCATGCATTTTTTGGGCCACAAGATGCGTTTTCTGAGACCACAGGAAAAAGATGCAGTCAAGATGTACTCCGAAAAAAAGATGTAGCATGTGAACATAGCCTTGTTTGCTTCATCTGAATGATCTTTCTCACAGAATAATGGACCCCTCGCCCAACCCTCCCCCCCCCCCCCACCCTATAAATGGCTTTATAACGTCTTCCCAATTAATGGGCAGCAACAACTGCTTCTGTAGAGTCATTGCTTGCAGTAGTCCTTGTAATAACACCGGCTTGAATGCCCCAGAGCAGCACACTGGCAGAACTTCTGCTCATATAGAGGTCCTCACTTATTGGACAGGTAATTGGGGCAATTATTGTAATTGACAGCAGCTGGCTGCCACTCGCCCTGGGACTCCTATGGAAGCCGTAAAGGTTCTTGGTTCTCCTCCCACTGCTTCTGTATATGGCTTCGTTTTTGGTAAATAATAATTCGTCATTTGTCAGTGGTATTTTTCTGAGATTGAGTTCCTCCTATCGGCCAGATGTTTGTGGTTTGTTTTTCATTATGCCTGATGGAATACCTATAGACCTCAGCAGGTGTACTTATTTTTTCATAACTATATATCTCAGAGGTAAAAAAAACAGAAACAGACTTTCTCAAATATTCCCTGGAGGAACCCGAGCTGTTAGGACCTGTCACTATTCTTCTGGTGGATGACGTTAACCCTTTTCTTGTCTCACAGGGCTCACTGTGTTAGGGGCTCCTATCCCCTGGAGCTGCTCTCTGCTTGGGATACGTTTGCTGAAGAGAAGGGGACTGACAACGAGCGGCCTGGTAAGACCAAAGTAACGTCATCTCATGATTTTAGGACTACACCCCTCAGTGGTCTGTTAGGTTCAGCTCCATTATTTAGGGTCCAGGTTGTCTTCCCTCTGCTTGTCTTTGTGTCCAATCTTCTGTGGTCTCCTGTATGACATCGGTTGGGGTAGGAGATGTAGATTGCACAAAGGATCTAGAGAGAAACCTTAGAAGTGATATTGGACCCCAGTGTGAGGAAAGCTCCTGCCAGGGGTAGATGAACAAGTCCTAGGAGCTGGAGTCTGGGCTTTGTAATGGTTGGATACTCTGCAGCACCTCTTCCTCAGTCATATTTTATCTGCCCACAGACTTGTTTGAAGCAGAGCAGATCTTCATGATTTTGGAGTTTGAGTTTGGTGGAGACGATTTAGAGCGGATGAGTTCCAAGGTGGGTGAAGACTTTGGATCTCATGTACAGGACTGTCCTAGAAGTTTCCTCTTTTTGACTTTCTTTCCTTTTGCTTTCTCAGCTGCCATCTGTGGTAGCCTCTCGTAGTATCCTGCACCAGGTGACTGCAGCCTTGGCCGTGGCTGAGGAGGAGCTGAGATTTGAGCACAGGTACTGGTCCTGCATTAACCCTTCATGTCCTCTGATGATCCATGACACTTGTTTAGGGTCTACTTCTTTTCTTGTTTTTAAGGGATTTACACTGGGGCAATCTCCTGATTGAGAAATCCTCATCCTGCACCATGTCGATGTGTCTTCGTGGAGAGAGGCTTGATATTCCCAGTGGCGGGATTCAGGTGAAGATCATCGACTACACTCTGTCTCGGCTGGATAAAGGTGGATGATCCTGGTGGTTTACGGTCCCTTCATTGTCCATTTCAATTGCCACATGACTATAGCTTGTACAAATCTGCTGTGTCTTTCAGATGGCCTGACTGTGTTCTGTGACCTGTCCACGGACGAGGAGCTCTTCCAGGGGAAGGGAGATCTGCAGTTTGATGTTTATAGAGGGATGAGACACGAGAACAAGTAAGTGACTGAGCAATCTCTGGTGAGCCATGCTGGACTGCCCGTGGGCCTCTTCTCTGCTGGTGGTCCCACCACTCCCGTCCTGCCATAGTTGTCTCCTCAGCTGTCTTAGGTCATTGGCCATTAATGTATTATTTTGTCTCCCCAACTTTTTTTTTTGGAGGGTGGGCTCCGCTAATATAATTTGACTTTATTCACAATTGATTATCAAAGGTAATCTCACAGCAGATCCTTGTTCCCCATCTGAGGCCAACATCATGTAGAGACAGAGACCCTGATTCCAGCGATGTGTCACTTATTGATCTGTCTGCCGTCTCTGCTGCAGATCTAGCAGTTATATAGACCCTGATTCCAGCGATGTGTCACTGAGTTCTCAGCTGTCTTCTCTGCTGCAGATCTAAAAGTTTTGGAGAGCTCATGAATATGCTGGACTACCTGCAGCAGCCAAGTAGTTCTGTAATGATGATCTCCTGCTGATTAATCAGTGATTTTATCAAAACTACACCGCTGGAATCGGGGTCTCTGCCCCTACATTACACTGCTCTCATATTAGATGACTTATTAACGGAGATAGAATAAAATTAGAACATATTAATCAAATAGGTAAAATAGAGAATACCTTGATACCCAGCAGCGTGTATTGTGACTGAATCTCACATTGTGTGCGTGTCCCCTGGGGCCCCCAATTGTGTGCGTGTCCCCTGCGGCCCGACTGGGGCCCCCATTGTGTGCGTGTCCTCTGGCCTCCTTTGTGTCTGCTGCGTCCTGCACTATGCAGCCTGGTCACCGCTTCTTGCGTCTCCTCTGTAGACTGTTTTTGTGGCTTCTGCTGTTGGTAACTGCTTCTGTGTGTTGATCAGGGGCAGACCAGGCCGCACTCACCCTCCTGTTCTCCTTTTCCTCAGGAACACTTGGTCCTCATACAGGCCACACTCCAATGTCCTGTGGCTCCATTATCTGTGTGATAAGCTTCTTACTGAAGTGAAATACATAAAGAAGCCGACGTCTGCTCCCCAGCGCCGGGAGCTGCGCAGACTCCAGGACTTCAGGAAAGAAGTAAAGCAGTTTGGATCCGCCACAGAAGTCCTGAAGAAAAGTCGTCTGTTTAAGTGACCTCTCACTGGTGCACAGTCAGAACTATGCAGGCCCCGCCCCTCCCACGCAGGCCCCGGCCACGGATTGCAGCACTTAACGCTCTGTGTCTCCTGTTGTAGCAGAAGTGGCTCCACAGACGTTTGCACCATAGATGGTGACTGTGGCTGCCAAGAACTGCAAAGTTTTATTGAAATTTGTTGCTTTAATTAAAATTGTCCATGTTTTACCGATCTCTCCTCCGGTTACTCGGCTTCCTCGTACTGGGGTCCTTGTCCAGTGTTGTGCGTTAAGTATTTAGCCCTATGCGCACTAGAAAATGGAATTTTCTTAAGAAAATTCTGCACCCTCTGAAAGATTACCGCACCTACGGTAAAAAAACCGCATGCGGTGTTTGCCGCAGTTTTTCCGCAGGTTGGTACCTGTGTTTTTATGCCTTCAATGCAATAAAGTACATTGGGAAAAAAAGTGTCATTTTTCCTTCTTCATAGATAGAGGGAGGGATCGATATATACATAGAGGGATGGATAGATATTACAGCATTTATTTGTGATGTATGTGTGTCCCACCCCCCCCCCCCCCAACAGTATGTGTGATACAGCAGTGACCCTGTGGGACCTTGGGTCTGAGTTCTCGCAGGGTCACTGCCGGTCGGTGACGTCACTCTATTACCGCTCGTCAGGCCCTGAAGTTCTCGCGAGCAGTAATGTGTTGATATCACCGACTGTGAGAAATCTCCTCGAGTTACCCCTGCAGTCTCATTCACGGAACGAGGCTGCATTGAGTACTATGTCTCAGACGCCGCTGGAGCAGTATGCAAGCATCGTGGGACCTCCTTGTGTGGATTACGCTGGACTTGGTGGGGTATTTGGGGATTTTAATAAAGTGGTGAAAGAGGGGGATTTATTGCCTTTTATTTCAAATAAAGGATTTTTTTGGTGTGTGTGTTTATTTACTGTCACTTACAGATTAGTCATGGCGTGTCATAGACGCTGCTATTACTAATCTTGGACTTAATGGCAGCCCAGAGCTGCCACTAACTCCTTATTACCCCAATTGCCACCGTATCACGACCAATCAGGATGAGTCGGGTAGAGTCCCGGGACTGTTGTATCTAATGGATGTGGAATTTCTGGGCGGCTGCTCGCTGATATTTTTAGGCTGTGGGGCGCCCTATACTGAGAATACCAGCCTTCAGCCGTGTGGCTTTATCTTGGCTGGTATCAAAATTGGTGGGGGGAAGCACATTGTTTGTTTTTTTTTTTTTTTTTTAAAAAAATTATTTTGCTGCACAATAAAGACCCGCACACCGGCGGCTGTGATTGGTTGCAGTGAGACAGCTGGCACTCAGTGTGGGGGCGTGTCTGCCTGCAACCAATCACAGCCACCAGTGAGCATGGAAGGCGTGAATATTATGAGCCTAATGAGCAGCGGCTCTGAAAGAGCTGCCTTGGCAGCAGTGTGACAGCTGCCCGGTGATCGGTGAGTATGAAGCGCTTGCTCCTACCCCTTTGCGCCCGATTCTGGTCCCCATAGATTTTATATGGGGAGCAGTATCTGGCCAAATACCAGCCCTCCGATCGTATGTTGCTGATTTCTATGTGTCTGTGCATTATATATGTCTGTGTGGGAGTGTGATTGATTGATTATATATATATATATATATATATAATCTCAATGTGTGTGTGTGTGTGTTTACTCTCTGCTCAACTTCCTCTTCCTGTCCTAGTGACATCACTTCCTTGCAAAACGCAGGGTAGTGATGAACATTGTCTCGAAAAACGTGAAATACCGCGGGAATATCGCAATGAAACGCACATAATTTGCTACCTGCGTTATTCCCTGCGGCATTTCATGATTACAGTACATTACAGTCAATGGTGTAAAATACCGCAGGTACCTGCGGAAAAGAAGTGACATGCACATTAATTCTACAGCAGAAATTCCGCAGCAAAACCTGTTGGTGAAAAAACTGCAGTGTGCCCACAGCATTTTTTTTTCCCTGCCGCCCATGACCGCACCACCTGAGAGGTTCCACCCAAATCAGGACAGGAAACCCAATGATAAAAAGGCGGTACCTCTCCTCCGCATCAGTTTGGTTTCCTGTCCTGGTATGAACAACCCATTGCTGTCCCAGGTCTGACCCGGTGTGGAAGCCTGGTACTTACCAGAAGCCGGTGCTCGGGCCTGGATGCACCCCCCCCCCCCCCTCGGTCTCAGGCGCGTGAACCCTGGTGACGTGCGCAGTGCGCCCAGGCAGTGACTAGAGGACGCATCTGCACTAGGATCCAAGATGGCGGCGCCCATGAACTGGGGCTCTCCCTTTAAAATGTGGCTGGCGTAAGGGACGGGTTAGGGTCACCTGATTACAACAATTTCTTCTGTGCGGGCTGTATCCAGCAGACCCTAATCAAAGAACAGCCATGGTTCTCCACAGAATTGCGGACCATTATCAGGGCGGAAGTACAGGAATCCCTAAAATCCCTCAAGGGGGCAAGAGACGCAAGAAGTCTCAGCATCTTAAGCTGTCTACTCCTGATACTTCGGCAGGTTCGGCTCTTGACTCTCAGTTGTCGGCCTCATCGGGATCCTCCTCGTCCGATTCTGACTTCTCCTCCTCCTCCTCTACAGACAAAGGTGGTAGACCTTGTTTCCCTATTGCTGATGTGGGCCCCTTAGTGAAGGCGGTGCGATCAAGCATGGGGATGGTGGACCCCAGGGGACCCGAATCAACCCAAGATGTCATGTTTGGGGGATTGGATTCCAAAAACGTAAAGGTTTTCCTATTCCCCAGAAGGTTCAAGGTCTCATTGATGATCAGTGGAGAAAAGTGGATAGAAGGTTAAATCTTTTTTCATCCCTTAAGAAGAAGTACCCGGTGGATGGTGAGTCGTCTACATCCTGGGATAGAACACCAAAGATTGATGTCGCCATTGCCAAAGCTTCACGCTCCACTACCTTGCCATTTGAGATTATGGGGTCCCTTAAGGATCAGCTAGATAGAAAGGCTGATGGGTTTCTGAGAGGGACTTGGGAGTCCACAGCGGGTGGCTTACGCCCTGCGGTGACAAGTGCCTTCGTTGCCCGGTCATTGATGGTATGGCTTCAGCAATTAGAAGACCAGTTGAGAAATGACACTCAGAGAAAAGATACAATCTCGTCTTTGCCCTTAATACAGGGTGCTGCAGCCTTTATGGCAGATGCCTCAGTTGATTCCTTAAGACTTTTCGCCAGATCAGCAGCACTTTCCAATTCCGCGAGAAGGGCCCTCTGGCTGAAAAATTAGAAAGGTGATGTCCAGTCCAAGGGACGGCTGTGTGGCATGCCTTGTGAAGCGACATATCTCTTTGGCTCGGGCCTGGATGACCTCCTCACCAAAGCATCTGATAAGAAAAAAGGTTTTCCGGTTTTCCCGGTGACATCCTCTCGCAGCCGGCCCTTTCGGAGACGTCAATTTTTCAGTAAAAAGTCCCAAAAAACACAAGATCAGTGGAAAGACCATAGAAAAACTACCTCAGGTTTTCTCTTTGGCAAACACTCCGACAATAAGAACAAACCAACCCAATGATGCCAGACATCAGGTGGGGGGCAGGCTGTCCCACTTTTTCATGCCTGGAAGAAGATCTCATCCAACAAATGGCTCCTTCAGATAGTGGCGGAAGGTTTGAAATTGGAGTTCAGTTCGCCCCCTCGGGGGTCTCTAATTATAACATCCTTGCGGTCCCCAGTGAGGCAGCAGGCGTTAGAAACAGAAGTAATGACTCTTCTCAAGGAAGGTCATTCAAGATGTCCACAAGGGACAGGAAGGGTACGGCTTTTACTCCACTCTATTTCTTGTTCAGAAACCGGACTTCTCCTTCCGTACCATCATCAACCTGAAGAAATTGAATTTGCATCTGGTGCAGCGAGCCTTCAAAATGGAGACCATGAAGTCAACTATCCGGCTGTTTTATCTAGAGTGTTTTATGGCAGTTCCCGACCTAAAAGACGCCTATTATCATCATCCCTATTTTTCCGACTCACCGACAGTTTCTCAGATTCGCACTACACATCTCCGGGAGGCTGAGACACTTCCAGTTCACAGCGCTGCCATTCGGGCTTTCTATGGCCCCAAGAATCTTCACCAAGGTCATCGCGGAGGTCATGGCGCATGTCAGGGAACAAGATGTTTTGATCGTCCCATATCTAGACGACTTCCTAATAGTGGGTCAGTCGGAGACTCGATGTGCAGATCACGTGTCCAGAGTCATCACTATCCTGGAAGGCCTGGGTTGGGTGGTGAAACGGGAGAAGTCCAGACTTCAGCCTCTTCAGTGTCAAGTCTTCCTAGGTCTCATCTTAGATTCCACCAGGCAGTTGTGCCACCTGCCCGAGGACAAGATCACCAGGATCCTGTCCTTTACTCTCTTCAGTAAGGAGTTGCCCCTGCATGTCCTTACGACAGGCTATGTCACTAGTCGGGACTCTCACCTCTTGCATTCCATGAGTATGGTGGGCCCAAATACATTCCAGAGTCCTCCAGATGAAAGTCCTGAGGTTTCAAAGACTGTTTGGAGCGGAAATTGACCCTGACGGCAGACACCTTGCACTCCCTGAGTTGGTGGCAAGACACTTCTCACCTACGGACGGGGGTTCCTTGGCTTTCCCAAGTCACAGACACGATAGTCACGGATGCCAACCGTTGGGGGTGGGGAGCCCATCTGCGTGAACAGGTGCTTCAGGGTACCAGGGACGCTCAGTTAGTCACTCAATCCTCCAACTACAGAGAGCTCATGGCAGTTCTCAAAGCACTAGAAGGGTTCCTGCCTTTCTTACGAGGACACCATGTTCGGATCCTTTCAGACAACCGGGTGACGGTGGCATATGTCAACCATCAGGGAAGCACCAGGTCCCCATCACTTCTGACTGTGTCTCTACAGATCTTCCAGCTGGCCGAACAACATCTCTCCTTAACGGCTCTTCATATCAAGGGAACAGACAACGAGGAAGCAGGCTTTCTCAGCAGGCACTGTCTCAGTCAGAGGGAGTGGTCCTTGAGCCCAGAGATCTTTCGCCGGATCACGCTTCTATGGGGTGTACCCGTACTGGACCTGTTCGCCACCAAGGCAAATCGGAAGGTGGACAAGTTCTGCTCACTTAACCCCAGACACAATCCAGTTGCCCTAGATGCGTTCCACATATCCTGGTCTGAAGGTCTCCTGTATGCGTTTCGTCCCCTGATCCTATTGCCTTCGGTTCTCCGGAAGATAAGGGACGACAGAGCCGATGTTGCTCTCATTGCCTCCTTCTGGCCGAAACGAGCATGGTTCTACTGGCTGCGGAGGTTGTCTCTGGTGGATCCTTGGGTTCTCCCAGATGACCCACATCCCCTCTCCCAGGGCCCAGTTCATCACCACCATGATCCGGCTCTCCATTTGACAGCCTGGCAATTGAGCGGCAGCTTTTAGCTAGACGGGGTTTTTCACCTGGATTGGTAGACACTCTTCTTAAAAGTAGAAAAGCAATCACTATGGCCATTTACGGAAGGGTCTGGAAGTGTTTTCTCCTTCAGTCAGGAGCTCGGGCGGAGGGCCCCCCACCTATCTCTGCTATACTAGAATTTCTCCAGAAGGGCTTAGAATTGGGTCTATCCACCAGTACACTCAAGGTGCAGGTGTCAGCTTTTGGGGCACTGTTTAATTGTGGTCTGGCACAGAATGAATGGATTTGCAGGTTTATTAGATCTAAGTCCAGGTCCGTGCCGGTTCATACTCCCAGGGTTCCCCTGTGGGACCTCAATTTAGTGTTATATGCCCTCACAGAGCCACCATTTGAACCCTTAGGGGAAGTCCCTCTCAAAATCCCTTTAAGGTTTTGCTTCTCGTCTCACCTCGGCCAGACAGGTGGGGGATCTCCAGGCCTTGTCCATAGTTCAGCCTTATACCCAAATTCTGGATGATAGGGTGGTGTTGAGGACTGATCCCTTATACCTCCCCAAAGTTGCTAAGACCTTTCATCGCTCGCAAGAAATCATGCTCCCTTCCCTTTGTGACCTCCCCTCATAACGAGAAAGAGGCTCGGTTGCACACATTAGATGTCAGGAGGGCCTTACTCATGTACCTAGATAGGACAAAAGAGTGGAGAAAATCTCAGGTACTGTTTATCACATTTCAGGGGCAATCTAGGGGGAATGGGGCTTCCTTGGCCAGATAGATCAGGGATGCTATTGTGGCGCCCCTGAGGCTTCTGTCGCCACAGAGACATTGCACCCCAGTCAGAGGTGTGATGTCCCATCCTGGGTAAGGAAAGGGGTACATGCCAGTTCACAGGTAAAACTGCACTACACCCATTGCTAGGCACACACTGGGACAAGGGATAGTGGCAGTAACCCTCTCATGCTGCATGCTGGGAGGGGTCGTAAGACACATCCCTGCTCCCATAGGGTGGTAGCTTAGCAACCGGGGGGTGGGGAGAGCCAGCCGAGTGTAGAGCAGAGAGGAAGGTCAGAGTTTCAGTTTACCTCAGAGAGTGAGAGAGTGAGGAGCCAGCATGTAGCTGTGAAAGAGAAAGGCGCTCTGTGAGTTCAGAGTGTCCGCAACAGAGAAGGAGAGAGACAGAGAGTAGAAGAAGAGCTCTAGTCAGGCAGGAGCTAAAGAAAGAGGAAAGTGACGCTTCCTGGTGAAGACCCTGGGACTCGGAGGGTCCAGGTGACACCAAGCAGGGAACGAAGGGATTCCAGGGCCACAGATAGCTTCAGAGCTGGTGGCCAGTGAAGTCAGCTGAGAAAGGACACAATTAGAGGGGTGCACTGGCATCAACCCCCAGATCTACCCGGGATCGGCGGAGGTCCCTGACGGTGGTCCCAGCAGTCCAAAGGCTCCTGCAGGCCTTGACAAGAACTGTGAGTAAAGACCTTGAAACTGCACCCCTGGTGTTGCCTCAGTTATTTCTCTGCATAGACACGAATAAGCACCAACAGTGTCCCCGGGGCACCTCTCCACCTGTGGGGAGCAGTACCACCATTGCTGCCATATCATCACCCCGGAGGCCTCACACAGCAGCGGCGGCTTAATAGCCGCATACCACAGGTGGCGTCACGAACACAAACCCCAAGTCATCAGCCATATTTAACTGACACCCACCAGGGCCACGGAGTCGGGCCCCACCACCACTGATTACCCCCGGACTAGCCCTGGGGTGGGCGAGTCACTATCACTCTGGCATACAAAGCTAAGGACACCACACCTCCTCAGGGCATTAGGGCACACTCCACTAGAGCGACATCTACGTCATGGGCAGAGAGGGCTGATGCCTCTATTGAACAGATCTGTCGGGCGGCTACTTGGTTGTCTGCTTGTACTTTCTTTCGCCACTATAGGCTGGACTTATCCTCCACAACTGATCTTTCCTTTGGGAGACGGGTCTTACAGGCGGTGGTCCCTCCCTAAGGTGGTAGTTCTCTATAAATCTCTCAGGTGGTGCTGTCATGGGCGGCAGGGAAAAATCTTAATTACTTACTGGTAATGGGATTTTCAATAGCCCATGACAGCACCCTTAGTACACCCCCCCCCCCCTTCACTGGTTGTGGGCACCCTTCGGGGACTGTTAGCGTTATTGGTGTATTCCTTGGTGGTGGTATGATTTAATACTTTCTGTTTTGTTTTGTTGGTCCTTTCTGGCTCTGTAAACCTACTCATGAGGAGGAGAGGTACCGCCTTTTTATCAGTGGGTTTCCTGTCCTGATGTGGGCGGAACCTATCTCTCAGGTGGTGCTGTCATGGGCTATTGAAAATCCCATTACCGGTAAGTAAGATTTTTTTTTTACCATAGGTTTTGCTGGGGAAGGTCTGCAGCAAGGTTATGAACACTTTCTGCAGCAAAATCGTGATAAAAACCGCAGTGTACGCACAGGGCCTAAGAGGTTTTCTCATGAAGTTAAATTTAAAGTTAATTTTTATTGATGGATCTTGGATTAATACTTTCCACAATTGGACGTTATATAAAATGTTCCTGTGCTGAGATAATCTATGTGTGTGCCTGCTGTGGTCAGACCGTGTCCTCTACAGTCAGACATGGCCATTACACTTTACATTACAATTGTGGAAAGTATTATTAATCCAAGATCCATTGATTAAAATAAACTTTAAAATTAACATTGTGGAAAACCCCTTTAAGCTCCACCGCAGGCCAAGTCCCCACTGGGTGTGGTACCGAATACTGAAGTTGTTTCTCTAGGTCCTTCCCAACCCTCCATCCGTAGGCCAGGCTTCCCGGAGTGGGCTTGTTGCCCCTCCAGGCCACCCAATCCTCAATCTATAGCAGGGGTGGGGAACCTCCGGCCCGCGGGCAATTTGCGGCCTGCCATGACTTTTCCTGCGGCCCCTGGGCACATTCCTGGGAACCGCAGTGCTTGGGCGGCAGTCGTGGTCTTACCGGCTGCTGGCCCTTTAAATCCTAATAGTGATGTGAGGATGCGCACTCTACTACGTGCTCATACCATTAGGTCCTTGCGCTGCTCACGGCTTACCTTGTGGGCGGGGTACGTAGCGCGAGTTTCCCTCCCGTCCACAGAAGAACAAGAGGAGCAGCAGTTTACCGGCCTCCCTGCTGCACATGAATCCCGGACCTGTGAGTGACTGCCCGCAACCCCACCCCCCATGCTGCCAAGTGCTGTGCACCCCCTAGTAGTGTGTGTGTGTGTGTGTGTGTGTGTGTGTCAGCCCCCAATGTAATGCTGTGCACCCCCTAGTAGTGTCCCCCTAGTAGTGTGTGTGCCAGCTCCCGGGGCTGTGTGCCAGCCCCCAGCGCTGTGTAACCCCCGAGTAGTGCTGTGTGCCAGCTCCCGGTGCTGTGTGCCAGCCCCCAGTGCTGTGTACCCCAAGTAGTGTGTGTCAGCCCCCAGTGCTATGTACCCCGAGTAGTGTGTGTGCAATATCCCCCAGTGCTGTGTACCCTCTGTGTGTGTGCGCCCTCCTCGGTGCTGTGTAACCTCCTCACTGTTGTCCGGGCTCCCTAGTGCTGTCTATGCCCCCCTGATGATGTCTATGATCCCCCAGTACTGTCCGTGACTCTCAGTCCTGTCCGTGCCACCCTAGTGCTGGTTGCACCACAGTCAGTGCTGTTCATGCCACGGTCAGTGCTGTCTGTCCCCAGTCTTGTCTGTGCCCCCCCCCCTAGTGCTGTCTGTGCTTCTCAGTGCTCTGTACTCCCCAGTTCTGTGTGCCACTCCCCAGTGCTGTGTGCCATCCCCCAGAAGCTGTGTTCGTGCCCCCCCCCCATTGCTGTCCGTGCTCCCTTGGTGATGTCTATGCTTCCCCAGTGATGTCCGTGCCGCCACCAGTGCTGTCCGTGCACCCTTGTGCTCCAGCCACCATAGTAGGGGTGAGTTAATTAATTGTTTGACCAAATATAGCAGGGTAGTTTTCAAGTTGATAATTTGGTGCGGCCCCCAGTTCATGGAATGGCCCCGGCGGTAAAAAGGATCCCCACTCCTGATCTATAGGCTAGGCTTCCCAGAGTGGGCTTCCTGATCCTCCAGGCATGGCACTGTATGGTGGAACTGAGCTTCCAGGTCCCACTCAAGCCTCCATCTGTAGGTTAGGCTTCCCTTCCCAGAGTGGGCTTGCGGCCCCTCCAGGTAGGGTACTGCATGGTGGAGCAGTCTGCTCAGTCCCCATATCCTGTGGAACAGACCTTTCTTTTCCTACCCAATCCCACATTCGTAGACTAGGCTCCCCTGAGTGGGCTTCTTGTGGCATGGCACTGTATGGTGCAGCAGTGTGCTGACCTTCCATGTCCTACCCAATTCTTTATCTGTAGGCTTGGCTCCCCGGAGAGGCCTTTTTACCCCCTCCAGGTGTGGCATTGTATGGTGGAGCAGACCTGTCTGTTCCTAACCAATCTTCCATCTGTAGGTTAGACTCCCCTGAGTGAGCTTGTTGCCCCTCCAGGCGTGGCACTGTATGGTGGAGCAGTCTAACCAGTCACCATATCTTATACATGATGTAACAGACGTTTCTTTCTCTAAGGGTCACAGACTCCGGATTGGCTCTCACTGACATACTTTAGTTTATACAAAAAACTTACAACCAAAAACATGGAAATAAAAGATGTTTCTGTGATTCTCATCAGAATATACAAGAAAGTCTAAATAGAAATCTGCACATTCTATTCTGATTGGAACCGCCGAACCTCAGTCCAGCTCTTCTAAAAGTTATTGTGACTAGTAATGTGCCGGACCCCACATTACCCTACAATAAATCAGTTATTTACCCTGCTGGGTGTAATACAGGGTGATATAGCAATATATATAGTAATATGGCCGCCCTCCTCCTCAGTGTGATATAGTAATCGAATATATAAAGCTGTGTGTGTATGTATGTATGTATGTATGTATGTATGTATGTCCTGGATTGGCATCTGCACCGTCGCAGCTACAGCCACAAAATTTTGCACACTCACAGCGTCATAGGTTATGTTTTGAGGGGAAATTTTAACCCTGGGCTTTACAGTTATTTACCAAAAAACCTGCCTCCCTTAAAGCGCATGGAGCTGGGAGCCACAGTGCAGCCAGAACTTCAGAAGAATATGCAGCCACGCCCTTATATGGAATGTTGGCGTGTCACAATGCAGCCAGGGTAAGAGACAGACACAAAGAGACACACAGACAAAGAGACAGACTGACAGGGAAAGAGAGGGAAAGAGAGAGACAGGTTAAGAGACAGACCGGGAAAGAGACAGACAGGGAAAGAGATTGAGACAGACTGAGAAAGAGACAGACAGTCGGACAGACAGACAGGGAAAGAGACAGACAAAGAGAGAGAGAGAGAGAGAAATATTCAGAGGGGGAGACAGACATAATTACATTTCTATCTATTTGTTTTGTGGTTTTGGTGTGCAGAATACATTTTTGTTAATACATTCTATTTTAAAGGGAACCTGTCATCAGAAATTTAGCTATAAAGCTAAAAGTTTCCCCCTCTGCAGCTCCTGGGCTGCATTCTAGGAAGCTTCCTATAGTTTTTGTGGCCCAAAATAAATACTTTACAAACTTGTACCTTTTCGTATGCAAATTTCTTAAATCTTCCATGGGGGGCGGGCTGCCTGATGTACGTTGCTGTCCTGCTGCCGATTTACGCCGCCCCCGAACGCTGAATTTCAAACCTCAGGACGCCGCCCCTGGGCGCCCGTGGTCCCGCGCATGCGCTGTGCTACTGTAGCGATGCCGTGCACTGTGTGCACGTGTGACCGCTAGTGACACTTTGCGCGGGCACGAGGTTATGGGCGGCGCTGTGAGTGTCATCAGCAAGTGCCGCCCATAACATCGTGACCGCACTTTCCCCTCTTCCTCCAGCGTTCTGCGCAAGCGCTCGCTGGCCAGATGATCGGATGTCACCTCCTTCCCATCCTGCTCAGCAGCAGGACGTAGATGGGAGGAGCGGACGGAGCAGTCGGTGCACGCGCAAAAGCGTCACCAGCGGTCACACGTGCACGCAGTGCACGGCACCGCTACAGTAGCACAGCGCATGCGCGGGACCACGGGCGCCCAGGGGCGGCGTCCTGAGGTTTGAAATTCAGCGTTCGGGGGCGGCGTAAATCGGCAGGAGGACAGCAACGTACATCAGGCAGCCCGCCCCCATGGAAGATGTAAGAAATTTGCATACGAAAAGGTACAAGTTTGTAAAGTATTTATTTTGGAATAAAAGGGACCACAAAAACTATAGGAAGCTTCCTAGAATACAGCCCAGGAGCTGCAGAGGGGGGAACTTTTAGGTTTATAGCTAAATTTCTGATGACAGGTTCACTTTAACAGCAGTTATTAACCTGGGCGAAGCCGGGTAGTACAGCTAGTTAGATATAAAGCTGAATGTGTGTGTGTATGTGTGTGTATGTGTATGTGTGTGTATGTGTATGTATGTATGTATGTATGTATGTATGTCTGGGTTTGGTATCTGCACCGTCGCAGCTACAGCCAAAAGATTTTGCACACTCACACTTCTGGACCGCGAGAGCGTCATAGGCTATGTTTTGAGGGGAAATTTTAACCCCGCGCTTTACAGTTATTCACCAAAAAAACCTGCCTCCATTAAAGCGAATGGAGCTGGGAGCCACAGTGCAGCCAGAACTTAAGAAGAATGCGCAGCCACGCCCTTAAATGGAATGTTGGCGTGTCACAATGCAGCCAGGGAAAGAGGTAGACACAGACAGGGTACGAAACAGACATAGACAGGGTAAGAGACAGACACAAAGAGACAGAGACAGACACAGACAAAGACTGACAGGGAAAGAGACAGACAGGGAAAGAGAGAGACAGATTAAGAGACAGACACAGACAGGTAAAGAGACAGACAAAGAGACAGAGGGAAAGAGACAGACAGGGAAAGAAAGGGAAAGGGACATACAGGGAAAGTGACAGAGATAGACAGACAAGGAAAGAGAGAGAGACAGACAGGGGAAGAGATTGAGACAGACGGAGAAAGAGACAGAGACAGACAGGGAAAGAGACATACAGACAAAGAGAGAGACAGACAGACAGAGAGATATATACAGAGAATGGGAAAGAAACAGAGAGACAGTTACTATCCCAGGAATGTTAATACATTCTATTTATACATTCTATCCCGGGAATGTTAATACATTCTATTTTGTTAACAACAGTTATTAACCCGGGCGTGTGTATGTATGTGTGTGTGTGTGTGTATGTATGTATGTATGTCCGAGATTGGCATCAGCACCGTCACAGCTACAGCCACAAAATTTTGCACACTCGCACGTCTGGACCCCGAGAGCGTCATAGGGTATGTTGTGAGGTGAAATTTTAACCCCGCGCGTTCCAATTTACCAATCAATTTTGCCCCTATCTACATAATGGGGAAAAAGTGAAACGAAAAGTATTGGGGGCAAATTGACAGCTGGCAGATGTGAACAAGGGGGCCTTAAAGAATTAGAGTGATGGTGACAAAGAGTATATACCATACAGTTGCTAAGGTGGGGCCCCGACATGGGATACTCACCAAACTTGGGGATATCAACACACACACAAAATGCGCCACACACTACCACGTGCTTGAACACGTATACCACCCTCAGGACATATCTCACCACACAACCAACCTCGCCACATAATCGCCCTAAAACACACACAAGTCTGGTATTATCCTTCAAAAATAAAAATCTGATTAAGAAGCAGCCAAACTACAAGAACAACAAATGTACCATATAGGAAATACGGCAGCTGTCAGTCACATGCCCTGTCTATTATGTGTATGTATGAGCTAATATATACTGTCAGGGGGGAGGGCTTTCTGTTGCCTGGAGATTTATCAGGCTGCCAATAGCAACCAATCACAGCTCAGCTTCTATTTTGCTACAGTTAATTAATCTGAGCTCTGATTGGTTAATATAGGCAACAAAGCAGACCGACAGGGAAAGAGAGGGAAAGACAGACAGGGAAAGAGACAGACAGGGAAAGAGATAGAGAGAGACAGAGAGATATATACAGAAGGAGACAGACATAATTACATTTATATCTATTTGTTTTGTGGTTTTTGTGTGCAGAATACATTTTTGTTAATACATTCTATTTTGTTAACAGCAGTTATTAACCCGGGCGAAGCCGGGTAGTACAGCTAGTAATATATATAGTAATAGCTGTACTACCCGGCTTCGCCCGGGTTAAGCTGTTAACAAAATAGAATGTATTAACAAAAATGTATTCTGCACACAAAAACCACAAAACAAATAGAAATGTAATTATAATGTATGTCTCCCCCTCTGTATATATCTCTGTCTCTCTCTCTCTCTATCTCTTTGTCTGTCTCTTTTCCTGTCTGTCTCTGACTGTCTCTGTCTCTTTCTCCTTCTGTCTCAATCTCTTATCCTGTCTGTCTATCTATCTGTCACTTTCCCTGTTTGTCACTTTCCCTGTTTGTCACTTTCCCTGTTTGTCACTTTCCCTGTCTGTCACTTTCCCTGTCTGTCTCTTTCCCTGTCTGTCTCTTTCCCTGTCGTTTTCCCTCTCTTTCCCTGTCTGTCTGTTTCCCTGTGTCTGTCTCTGTCTCTTTACCTGTCTCTCTCTTTCCCTGTCAGTCTGTCTCTTTGTCTGTGTCTGTCTTTGTGTCTGTCTCTTCTTACCCTGTCTATGTCTGTCTCTTACCCTATCTGTGTCTGCCTCTTTCCCTGGCTGCATTGTGACATGCCAACATTCCATTTAAGGGCGTGGCTGCGCATTCCTCTGAAGTTCTGACTGCACTGTGGCTCCCAGCTCCATTCGCTTTAATGGAGGCAGTTTTTTTTGCTGAATAACTGTAAAGCGCGGGGTTAAAATTTCCCCTCAAAACATAGCCTATGACGCTCTCGGGGTCCAGAAGTGTGAGTGTGCAAAATTTTGTGGCTGTAGCTGCGACGGTGCAGATGCCAATCCCGGACACACACACACACACACACACAAACACACCCCTTTATATATTAGATATAGTAATATGGCCGCCCTTATCCTCAGTGTGATATAGTAATATATATATATATATATATATATATATATATATATATATATACTAGCTGTACTACCTGGCTTCGCCCGGGTTAATAACTGCCGTTAACAAAAT